>NC_088924.1:24570000-24615000 GCF_038396675.1 Hydra vulgaris | reverse complement strand
TTCTACCATAACTAAGATCATTACATTTTTGGATTTAAAGACAAATATCATGAACTGAAGAGTGTTTTTGATTTATATTCAACAAAAAATAGAAAAGTCAATACATTATTTTCAATAAGTTTATTTTAGATGGGTAACTAAAATCAACAAGTAATAATTAAACAGACTCTTTGGCCCAATTAGCTGTAAGAGATTGCTTTAACCCTCTCTCACACCCCTAATTCCCTCCACCGTACTTTTTTACTTTCCTTTACTGGCTAGAGAGGTTTGTATTAAAAAATAGGCATTACTCATAAAAAAATCCTGCATCCGCCCCTGGGATATGATAGCTTACTGGCAAATAAAAAATTTTGAGTTTTGCAATTTTTAGGTGCTCAGGTTGTTGCTAGAGTGGAAACTACTAGCCGCTTTATTCTCAGACATACTGATCCTACTTTGACATATATGACAGACATATCTGGATCCTACTTTGGTAGTTTTTGTCTATACAGATATAGAATATAGGGAATATGGTAATATGGCCGATTAACTTTTTTGTTTTTAAAGATGTCCAAGTGAACTTCTTTTTTTTAAGTACTAGATAACGGATCAAGATGTATTAGAAAGCCTCAACGTCAGTAAAGATAAGGCTCCTTGTTTGGTCCCATTAATAACAGACAAGTTGTAGCTAGTGTCTGACATAGGTGTGGAAAGACAAAAACTCAATGAACTTCAACAAAGTGTTTGAAATTCAATGTTTTTTAAAGTTTTAAATACAAATGTTAATCTATTTTGTTTCAAAAAATAACTGGATTAGAGTGGATTATTAAATGACTGGGATTGTATTTACCCTATTTCAATATAAATTTTACTTGTTAAATAAAGTTTTTTATAGTTTTATCAATTTTTAATTTTTTTTAGGTTATTGAGAAAAGATTTTTTGGATTTGATTGACTGATTACAAAAAATATTCCTTCATTTTCCTTCAAGTTTCTCTCTTTTAAATATTTCCCAGAAAAGCCCCCTGTAACTGTTTTTATGTCAAAAAACCAATATAATACCACGTACCACATACAAAGTAATGAGTACTTAAAATATAATACTTACAAATTAAAAAGTATTCTTTAATAAATTTAAAAAAATATAACAAAATGTATTGAGATTACAGGCATTTTAAGGTTTAAAAATTGTTTCCAAAAATAAAAACTTTTTCTTATTTTTTCAAAAAGTTTTTACAAACATAGATTAAAAATAAAAATTCAAAGATATTTATGCTAAGACTTCCTACAAATTATTTCAAAAATAGTTCAAAGCGCTCAAAGAACTGCATATTTTTTACCTTCCGATTGAACTTTTACGTTTTTCGAAAATAAAACAAACACCTTAGTGGCCATGTAGTTGGTTTTACTTTCTTTATATTTTCAACTAAGAGAAATATTTAATGATAGCAATCGTGAAAATTTTAAACCTCAAAGCTTTCTTTTTTTTGTTGACTCTCAAAAAATTTTGAGAAAAAAATTCTTAAAGGCTTCAAATATGTTTCTAAAAAACTTTGTAAATCAACCTTCCGTATTTCTTTTATTTTTAAGTTTTTCAACTACAAAATTTTCAGTCGCGTAAATTAAATGTTAAGAGTTATATAACTTAAACTATTATTACTCTTTTAAAGATTTGAAGCATCATTATAACTAAAGATATTAAATTGTAAAAGCCACATGCAGTTACAATCGTAAAAAATATGAATCTATTAAATTAGTTATAAATGAATCTTATACTATTCCCTTAATTTGTCATTTTTAATATTTGACAGACAGCATAATTAACATAATTAGCATAATTTTTGGACTAAAAAGATAATAAAAGGAGTAAGAAGAAAAAAAGAAAAAAACTAAGCAATCGATGTTTTGATAAGATTTTATTATTTTAAAAAAAGTCGATTCGATCAGAAGGTAAAGCAGGCAAAGCATTAATTGCTAGTGTGTTATATGCTAGGATCAATATTACAAAACAATCTTTATTTCTAACCTACAACTTTAAAGACGAAAGATAAGCCATAAAAAAATACAGAATACATGTAAAATATATGTATTGATTTATGATCTTAGTTTATTTGATATAAAAAGTCGCATAATTACATAAAGACAGACTTTTTAATTAGACAAGATTAAAACTAATAGCGGTGAAGTTACGTATTTCATTAATTGTTTGAAAATAAATACACTATAAATGTCGTTTTATGATGCAACATAAATAATCATTGAAATAAACCAAATGCTCATTTTTCGACAAATCGAGTTTTACTAGGCTGACAAATTTTTTAAAGCCTGTGTACACGGAAAGTTTTTGTTTTTATTCGTGACTGAAATAATTATTTTATAATTTTGAAGGCCGATTTTATAAGAACTGTTTTTTTTAGTTTTGAGATAAAGACATTTTGTTAAGACCAAGTAAAAATTAATAAACGGGAGAGGTCTTAATAAGCTTTGGGTTGGAGGGAAAAGTTTCCAAAAAATAATTTATTAAACTTGCCCCCCTCCTCCCCTTCTATTAAGCTCTCGAGGGTAGACAAATATAGAACGGTTTATTGACTCATAAGTTATTGTTTTGATAAGTGCAGTATGGGAGGATGTTTTATTAAAAAATTCAAATTTTTCCCAGTAGTAATATTTTATTTTTGACATTTTATTATATTTATTAGAATACTAATTCATAACTTCAATTAAACTTTTTATTACATATTATGTAAAAAGCTTTTTAAACAAAAACATTATAATCGACCAACGCATTACATACATTTTTTCTTAATGAGCATCAATAGAGTACGTACGCAGTAAAACTACTGGTTTAGGACCCCTTTTTTCTCCTTTTTTTACCTCTATATGCTTTCAATAAGCCCCTGGCCCTTTACGTACTTACAAAATTTTTCTTAGGGGGCATCTTTAAAGTACGTACGCAAACCACTGATTTAGGAGCTTCTTTTCCACCGTGTACACACCTTTATGCTTTCAACAAATTCCTTCCCCTATATGTATTATTTATTACGAAATCAACCCTTCTTTCTCTAAAGCATAAATTTTCTAAAACATTTACAACAAAAAAACACTTAAGTAATTTGACATATCTACGTTACATAACATAATAGTAATTTTTTAAACTCGTAAAAATTGATGCTTTACTAAGAAATAAAAAACAAATTTTAGGAGAGATAGTCAAACTGCGTACTTAGTCGCTGTCTTTAACATCTTCATGAAAGCATTCATACGTTTTTGTTTCCTCCCCCATACCTGTACGTACTTTATGAAGACTCCTTAAATAATAATATATATTTTAGCATTGGACGTACGTATTGGTTCAGTTCTTGGACGACATTTGTCCACTAAAGAGCTGTATGCAATCCACCGTAATCAAAAAACATACATGATGTTCCACAAAATTTTAAAGAAATGGTTGGCAATAACCAATGAGGAATTTTATAAAACAGCTGCGAGCTTTGTTGATCCTGCTATGAGAAGGAATTTACAAGGCGATTTTACTCAAGTTTTTACTTTTGGAAAAAAAGAGTGGCTAGGTAAAAGCAAGCATAATATCTTTTCCTTTTGTTGGTTTTTGATTAGTTTTATTTTTTTATTTTTTTTATTTTTATTCAGGAAATGCACAAGGTTTATTCTTTCGCAAGATCGGTAATGATGTTTGGACACTGACGTTAGTGTGGCGTTTTTAAAAAGTTTCTTTTTACACCGATATAGGTTGTTTACTTTTTTTGAAAACTTGCGTGAATATTATTTGTTTGTTGTATTTTTTGCTCAGACATTTGTTAAAATAAAATTGTTGGGCACACGTTTCAGAAATTTAAGATTTAAGTTACTCTCAGAGTTTCACCCCGAAAAAAGTTTATCAAATAAGTATAGAGAGACATCTGAAAACTTCATTTTTTCTGTAGAAAATTCAGGAAGATATCAAATATATCAAGATATCAAATATTGGAAAATTAACATTGAAAATCTACCAAAAAGTCAATTATACCATATTAAAAATAGGTAAATATGTTGTCAGAAAGGCGAAGTTTATCAAAAAATAACAGTTTACATGAATCAATTTTTCAATTTCTGGAATTTAGTATATATTAAAAAACACCAGATTGCTCTAATTTGGAGAAAAAACGCTAGATCTACTTGAATTTAATTTAGGAACATAGTGGCTTGAAAAGTAGAACATGTGGATAGAATAGTCAAACATAGTAATTAAGTATGCAATTGGTTCCAATTGTAGCATAATATGATAATAAATACTAAACAAAATCTTTTAAAAATACAGGGTGACCACAAAGTATCCGCACAGATAAAGAGCTTAATAAAAAGCATGTAGAAAGTATTTGGAACACAAATTTTATTTTAAAACATTTATTGAACTATAACAATTATGATTCAAAGATTGAATTCGAATTTTCCTCCATCAGCAAAATAACAGGCCTGTAGGCGTCTCGGCAATGCTTCGACGGTGGCGAGCAAGTAGGCAGGGTCCAGAGAATCCCAAGCTTTCAGTAGTGATTTTTTTAAACTTTCAATATTTTTATGCGGCTTTTGGCATGCCTTTCCTTCTAGGACGCTCCAGACTGAGAAATCCATTGGGTTAAGATCGGGGCTCGATGGCGGCCATTGAGAAAAGTTGATAAAATCAGGAAAAGTTGCCGCACAAAAATCCTGAACTGTCTTCTTTTTATGGGCTGGAGCTCCATCTTGCATGAACGTCCAAATACGATTTCCAAGTTCTTTTTGAGCCCAAGGAACAATTTCTTTCTTGAGCATATCCAAATAATTGTCACCGTTGACCTTTATACCTTGTGGAACAAATATGAGCGGTGTCTTAACATGAGCCGTTATCCCGGCGAATACCATAACTGAAGCAGGATGAGAACTGCGTGAAACCGAGACATTTGGTTGAGATTTTGCCCAAATTCGATCGTTCTGCTTATTAAGAATGCTTTCCACTGTAAAAATCTTTTCGTCAGTGAACAAGATGTTGCGAAAATCAATTCCGTTGAAACGGTGAAGAAGTCCAAGAGAACGGTCTTTACGTTTGACTTTAGCTGCTCGAGAAAGAAGTTGCGACTTGTTCTTCTTGTATGGTTTGAGCTTAAGCTTCTTTTTGATTATCTTTGCCATTGAAGTTCGTTTTATCCCCATTTTCTTTGCGAGACCTCGAGCAGATTGATTGGGGTTCAAACGCAGGCGATCACGTACCTTTTTCACATTGCTCGCAGTGATCACTGTTCGAGGTCTTTCGGATTTTGGATGATTAGAACTTGTTCCCAACTCGTCAAAGCGTTTAATTGTGTCGTAAATTGTCCGTCTTGGCGCATGTAAACGGTTCCGAATGTAGCTCGCTGAGTAGCCTTTTTTGTGAAACTCGATGATAGATTGACGATAAGGAGAAACGCGCACCATTCTAAAAAAACCAATTGAACATAGTTTACAAAGTATATAAAGTAAAGTATATAAAGTTTATGACATAATATTAACCAAAAACAACAAATAAATAAGAAAATACATAAGTGCTTTTACGCTTATATTTTCACAAACCGTGAAAATATAAGCGTAAAAGCACTTATATTTTCACGCACACGAGACGGTTTCACGAGATGAAACCGTCTCGTGTGCGGATACTTTGTGGTCACCCTGTACATTCAATATTATATATATTATTACTTTTTTTGTTTTTTAATAGTTATTTTTAATGGTTTTACAGTTTTAACTTTTTTACCAAAGTCTATGCTTTCCGCTTGATTAATGTTCGATAGCTTTTTGAGCTGAAGATTTTAGCAATTCTCATGCTTGTTTCCTCATATTTGTTGCTGTTCTGCGAGACTTCAAAATGTTGAGAACATTTTTTTATCTTGAATTGATATGCTCATTAAACTGTCCACGGAGCGGCAACTTGCATCCACAAACGTTTTAGAAAACTCTTTATGTCATACATAAGCATGTTTACCTCTATGAGCTTACATTTTAGTATGAAAATTCAAATTATAAAAATACTATTGCGTAAAAAAGCCACTTAATATAGTACCTTTCTCATATGAATTTTTATTATAAAGGTTATAATAATAACATAAAATATATAGCGAAATGTTGTTCAACTTATGTGAGAATGCTAATACATATTTGCATTCATGGAGATTTAATCTCTCCACAATGGTTGTCATGAAAAATGATTCTCATTAAGTTTTTCAAAGTAGACTAAAGCAAGCAACATCTTTGTCTCTAGGTACGTTCTTCTGGAACTGCTATATGTCTTTAATTTGGTTAAACAAGGTTACTATAGCCTTCAATGATCCTTGAGTATATTATGATTTTAAAAAGATAATTTCAAAACAAAGTATTTCAATTTAAAATATAATTTAAAAAGATTAAATGACTCACTGTGACAATGTTTTCACCTTTTTTTTCTTGAAAGTTGTTTAGTTTTCGCGACATAAAAATAGGAAAGTCGTTAACTTTTATGTATCCAGGGCTTTCACTATGTTTGACTCAAACTTGATACCATTTCTACTCGCTTTTAAGATTTAATAGACTTGAACTGTTTTAGTCGTAATGTATTTGCCAAGTTATTTGATTATTAAAAGAATCTTTGTCATATTTATTTTGTTTGGTTAGTTTCTCCTGTTCTTAGAAAGACTTAAGCTCCTAAACTTTCCTCTCGATCAAAATAAATTTCTTTAAGAAGAGAAAAGGCTACTTGTCCCTTTACTTTTTTGGAAACTATAAAAATGCTCTCAGCATAGTTTGTGCTAATCTTAAAAGATGAACGTTTGTGAGGTTTAGCAAAGTTCTTCCCATTTTCATTATTTTATTAAAAAATCAATTTTATAATCAAAATCAATATAAAATACAAACTAGACAAAGTTTAAATTATATTATGATATTTCCATTAAGACTGTAATAGCAGATGATTTTTTAATAAAGCCCATAACCACGTTAAAAACAATATTTTTTAATCTTCTTAAGGAGCGGAGGATCTATTGTATTTAATGTATTATATATTTACAATAAAATAAAAATTTAAAATGCATAATCAAAGATTGAAACATTTTTCTTAAAAATACTTTGGTGTAAAGTTTATACATCAACAATTACTTTAACTTAACCTTTCTGTCAATTTATTTTATTTGTTTTATGTCAACTTTCAATATCTGTGATTGCTTTCAGATTATTCTAAAAATAAAATGAGTCCAGATGCCTCTCTACTAGTTTTTTTGATTTTTTGAAGTACTCTGAGTGCAAACTTAAATTTTAAACTTCTTTCCTATGTGCAGTTCAAATTTCATATTTAAAACAAACTTTTTATGTTTCACATATTTTGACTCAACTATCTAAACACTTTTATATGTCGATTTTTTTTACTCTTTGTTTTTTCTAATATACGTTTAAAAATCAAACTTAAAAAAAAGTTTGAAAAACAGAGCTAAATTAGTAGAAAAAATAATTAATAATGACAAACATTTAATATGTTTAGTTTTTATGTTTTTTAACATTTATTGGATTTATTAACGTTGATAAACATGCAGCTTTGCTGACGTGTTAAAGATGATTATTAATTTGTGTTTTCTACATTTCTATTTAGTTCTATTATATTTTTGATATATTTAAGTTTAATTATAGTTCTGTTATAGTTTTGATATATTCAAAATACAAATGACGTTTTGAGCAAAAAGAAGTTTTTATTTTATATTATTACATTATATTGTTTTTATTTTATATTATTACATTAAATTGTTTTTATTTTATATTATTACATTAAATTGTTTTTATTTTATATTATTACATTAAATTGTTTTTCTTTTATATTATTACATTAAGTTGTTTTTATTTTATATTATTACATTAAATTGTTTTTATTTTATATTATTACATTAAATTTTTTTCATGCAACGCAAGCGGGATATTTAAGCAAAGTTTGGCGTTCTCTTTTTATTTTAATTTTATGTGCTTTCGTATTAAAATTTCGTACTAGTTCTTTAAAAAAAATAAAGTTGTTCGATTGAAATCGGGATTCCCGAACAACGCTTTTTAAACCTTAGATTACTCTTTCTGCACCTGTCTTCCAAATCAACTAGTTTGTCTTTGACAGCAACGTTTGTTATATCATTTTGGTTTGATGTTGAGTTTGATTTTTTTTTTGGTTTCAGAAAGTTCTTGAAAAATAAATTCATATTTCATATTTCTCGCTAAGAATCTCCGCCGATTTTCTTAGTTTAGGGGAGAGTGGGGTATTGGCGAACACCTAAGCGGGAATCCGAATTATAGACACCAGTTATACAAAATTGACCATATTTATTGTTTATCAATTAGTTTGACTATTCAGTTACAAACCCTAAGAAACAATTATTGTTAATCATTTTATAAAATAAAAATTTATGGCAAAAATAAAACCATTGGTGTTCGGATTTACCCTACGTTCGTGGGGTAATTCCAAACACACCGGGGGGCAATCACAAACACTGTTGTGTAATAACGAATAAAATGCTAATTGTAATAACTGCAAAAATCATACAATCATATTAATAACAAAATCATAATAACAACAAAAAAAGGAGTGGTTTTATATCCATAGAAGCTACAATAGAATGCTACTCATGAAAAAAGTTGCATAAAATTATCAGAAAAAGTTAAAATCAAATTATAGTGAACAATAATTGCAGCTTTATTACACTATTGCACGTCTAGAACTTAGCATGGGATCCCCTCTCAGCAGGTAAAAAATAAATTGTCAAATATATTTTTCTATAATGCTGTTTTTGACTATGTTCGTAGTTACACCGCGTTCGCCATTACCCCACTCCCGCCTCCTTGTTTCTTTTTTAAGTTTTGCATTTTCTTCTTGAAGATTTAACAGCTTAATTTCCATTTTATCAAACTTCTTGTTAAAAATTTTCAATAAGGTTTTCTCAGAAATGAAACGGTACATCTTGCCATTTTTAATTTAGTTTACCAAAACACGTCCGATCCCGCCCAAAGTTTTTGCCAATGTCAAATTTAAAACATTTAAATTTATTTTTAAGTATTAAAAAACCCCAAAATCTAAGTAAAATAGTAAAGGAGAGCACATAAAAATCAAAAACCAAATGCTGCTCGAATAATATTGTTGCCATTCTCGCTAATTACTTGTAAATCGAGATAGAAACAGCAAAAAAAAATTAAAAATACAAATTTTTTATCTTTTTCGTTGACCGGTGTAATACTATATCCGGTTCAAAAATACTAAAGCATTTTCAGTAATATTTAATAGGAATTTAAATCATTACAATTTTTTCTTGTTTTATTAATTCTAAAATAAAAATAACAAATTTAGGGTTGGGTGAGCGCATTAGTTTTGTGTTTTAGGTCATCATTTGTCTTTTTAAAAGAGTTTTACGCTATCTATTGAAATCATACATGTTACACAAAATTCTTAGGTAATGGTTAATAATAACTCATGCGGAGTTCCATAGCATAGAAACACTAATTCTGCATTGAGAAATGATTCGTTAGATTAAAAACATGAACCTAATTTTTAAGCAGTTGTGGTGTAGTGGTTAGACTTTTAACTTCAAGGAGGTCCATGGTTTAAAGCGGGCTCTGACATATATGCATCATTGATAAGGAAAGAGGCGCGAACTTCCTGGTTAAACGCTATTCCGCGATACTCTGCGATAAGACTTTTTGGAGCAACTAAATTATTAAAATAAAAATTTCATTTTGTTTTTATCTCCATTTTTATCTGCATTTTCATCTTTGAAATCATTTTTGTATTTTTATCATTCTATTTCATACTAATAAGGAAATACTGAGAACTAAAAAAAATTCTCTTTTTGCAACAAACTGACTCTTGAATTTCAAGACAATATAAACAATTTTGCATGAAAACTTATTTTGTTTTTCTATCTAAACCTCAGACCTTTTTCTTTATTTATTTATTTAACCTCTGCGCTATGGCACAGTGCTTTTTGGGATACCTAAAATAATTAAATACACAATATATATATATATATATATATATATATATATATATATATATATATATATATATATATATATATATATATATATATATATATATATATATATATATACATATATATATATAAATATATATATATATATATATATATATATATATATATATATATTTATATATATATATATATATATATATATATTAGAATACTAGAATATTAGAACAAAGATCAGAATATAAGGTTAGAATCTCAGAATGAAAATTAGAATATAAGATTAGAATATGAAATTAAATTTTTAGAATAAAGATTAGAATAAAAGATTAGAATATAATTTATTTTTAAAAGACTTTTTATTTCTCATCTTTTTATTATGCAATGCTTTTATGAAAACGTATTTTTTTCGACGATTTTTTCTGCTTCAAGTTAATCAATTTTTTTTATATCAATTCAGTTTCACTTTAAAAAAAAATAAGTTAGCCTAAAAATAAGAGTCAAGATAGTTACAATTGTAGTTACAAATCAATAAAAAAAAACCGGCAAATGTTACTAGGAAACCATCTAACTTCCTATTAATCCTGTTAAGTGCGAGCTATGTCCACTAATCCTGTTAAGTTTTTGCTTAGGCCTTGGCTATTGTTCCGGCGCCGGATCCAAAAGTAAAAGGGCGATTCTTCCTACATATATGTGCAGTATTTATACGCATATTTGCTAGGTTAGCGATCTTTAGTATGCTCCAAAAATGTATTATTTACAAATGTGACGCAAGGTCGTCTTAATCCGGAACTGATGAAAGTCATGCTTTCGAAAAAAAAAAATCTGAAAAAAACTTGTTTTTGGAGTTTCACCAACGTTTATTTATTGATATTTATTTTTTATTTATCAAAGTATTTTGAAAGATTATTGAAATAAACGATAATAGTTTTGGATGTTGTAAAAGTTTTTCTTTATTTCCCAAAGATTTTGTTTGTAAGGTTTTATATTTAGTATAAATTATCTTGCCTAGTTATATATTAAATATCTATATAATATTCATAAATATTTGCCTAATTAAGTTAAACTTTATTAATAAAAGTTGGTTATTAAGTTTTTAATTTTAATTAAAAAGTTAATAAAATATTATCAAATATTTGTATTTGCGAAATCAATGTAAGCGCAAAGGTCATTATAGAAGATCTTCTTGGACATGCATTTAAATTTTAATAATATCAAGTTTAGCATTTTTATGCACCAGCTATACAGTAATACAGTAATGGAATTGAAAGATCGTTGTGTTATTTGTCAATACACTATGAATAGAAAGTCTGTTATTAAATTGAATCCGTGCGAGCATTTATTTCACCAAATTTGTTTACAACCACTTCTGGAAGAACCAGAACCACCTTGTCCAATTTGTAGACTTGAAATACATACAACTGATCAAGTTGAAAGAAAGCATGTTTTATCTTCATCGAAAGATAGAAGAAGAGTAACTGAATGTGCTGATCGAATCGACAATTAGGTGACTCTGGCGCAAACTTTAGGTGTCAAATATAAGACAGCATACAATTGGGTCCGAAACGGAAGCTTAAATTTTATTGGAAGAGGTGGTTTTACACCAAAAAAATTAACCGATGATCCAATTGAAGAAACTCTAACATGGATTGAAAGTGACTATCAGTTGGCATTGTTAGCCATTAAAACAAGGATACTAAGACAAATTAATATTAGCGTCAGCATAACACAACTGCCAATTACCTCGAAGGCAGACTATTTACATTTAAAAAAGCGCACAAGGAGCCTACTACAATGAATAGTAATAAAAACAAAGAAAAAAGAGCTGAATATATTAGGTACATTAACGAACACATCACAAATGGTTATCAGATAATTTGGTTGGATGAAACAAATTTTAATCTTTTTTGTAGAAAAACCCAAGGAATTGCCAAACAGGGGAAAAAAGCACTAATGAAAATACCTTCTTCAAAAGGTTCAAACATGCATCAGATTGCACCTATATGAACAACAAATATTGTCATGATGTAAACGGGCAGAGGATCATTTAAAGGAGATTCTTATTACGAGTGAATGTTGGCTTTGTTTAACCGGTGGGTTACACCCGGGAATCGTTTAGAGGATTTGGTTGCCGTAACAGACAATGCTCCATGTCACACTCGTTTGGAAAGGGTGTTTGAAAATTCACCGACTCAGTTGTTACGACTAGGACCCTAAAGCCCAACGTTAAACCCAAAGGTAGCTATCTGGTCCAAAATAAAGATAAACGTTAAAATATTATTTGCATTCTACCTGTATTCGGTGCTGAGATTATGGAGCAACGAATGCAGTATTTAGAAAGAATTATTACTTTGGCAAAAAATACAATAATGGGAGGTGATTGTACACGCGCTTGTCAACATATGACCACGCATTACGCAAGGATTTTAAATATGGAAGTGCTTAACTGAATATTGCAATAATTTTTAATGACGTTTTTTGAATTTAAATATTAAATTTTTATTTGAATAGATTATTTGTGTTTTATTTATTATTCATCTGAGATCTCAATTAAATTTTTCACAAACAAATATAAAAGAAAGTTTTAACTGACACCCAATTGGATTTTTCCAGTTACCGCCTAAACCTCAAATGCCTTTTTCATAACTTTTTCTATTTTATTGATATTATATTATTATTTCCAGCCTTAAATCACAAAGTATATTAAGACTACAAAATTCAAAATACAAAGAACTTTGTATTTTTTATACTTTTCTCAATTACAACTTTTATCTTCTCAATTTCATCTTACAATTTCTTATTTACACCTTTCATGTTCTAAATTACATCTTACGTTTCTCAATTAAAACTTTCATCTTCTAAATTACAACTTACGTTTCTTAAATATGACTTTCAAGTTCTCAATTACATCTTCAAAAGGTGTAGTTGTATAAAACTTGCAGACATTTTTAATAAATGTATTTTGATGCGTTTTTATAGCTGAATGACCCCTTTTATGATCAAGTTTTTTCAACCTCTATACAAGCATGTAAATTATATATAAGTGTGCAGCCAAAAAAACTCTCAATGATGAAGTAATGTATTTTTTTGTAAAGAGCTCTAAAATATTGAAAAATCAATTTTTTGTACAAACAAAAGTCATTAAAAAGAAAAAAAAAAACATTGGTTTATGCGTAAATTCTTGTTTACATTTTAAAAAAGTTTCTTGACCTTCATACTTAACGACTTTACATTTAACATAAGAATTCACTCAGATTATGAAGAGTATTTTCGTTTTGGAATGGAAATAAAACTAATATCAATTGCATATTCAAAGATTGTTTATTACTTAAAGAACATATATCAGTATATTACCTAAAAAAAATTTATTAATGATAATCCACAAAAAAGTTCAAGAAAAAAAATTATCAAATTATTTAATTAGCCTATATTTCTATATATATATTTATAAAAATTGAGTGTTATTTTTCTATAGAAAAGTATTAATATTGATCTAAAAGACAAGAATTATTAAACAAACGAAAGTAAAAATAAGTCAAAACTAGTTTTTTTTTTAATATTTTTTAATTTTAATAATTAATAATTTATTATTACAAAATTATTAATTAATATTTTAATATTACAAAAGAGTTTCTTTTGAAATATTTTGCGACTTTTTTTTTCCGCCTATTGTAGTGACTGCATCAGTTCAAATTCGGTTTAATAATTAAAGTTTATATGTTTTAAAATTAGTCTAACTATGTTTATATGACATTTAAGTCAACAGAAATATAATTTTTCTGAATATTTTTGCTAAAAAGTACCAATTAAGTTTTAAGGTTTAGCCAAGCTCTTTATTTTGCGCGTTTATTTTACAATGAATGTTAAAATAAATATTTATTTGAATATAAAGCATTTAATTTGTGTTTATATTCTTTTTATATTAAGAATCAATAAGTTTTCCAAGCACTCTTTCCACCTTATACCCCCCGATTCTGAAATTTGGCGCAGTTGTTGAAGACAGCGCTTCAACCACTGCACCAAAGCTGATTAAATATGGCTTGTATTCAGATCAACAACAAAATATACAATATACAGACCGGAAAGGCGTAGTTATAAAATTGAAAATACAGTAGGTTTAATATTCAGTAGGTTAAAAATTCAGTAGGTCAAAAATATAGTAGGTCAACGATTTAGTAGGTTGGAAAATTAGTAGCGCATATTTTAATAAATGTGTAAATATAAAAATCAAAAATTTTTGGTTAAAAGTCAAAAACTTCATAACCTTAATTTCAAAATTAGGTTGAGTTATTGACCACCATAAAAGTTCTATACGTAACTACATCTGAGTAAAATATTAGATTTTTAGTCTAATTTTTTTTCCAGACGTAATTACATCTAAAAAAAATTACTATATATAGGGAAGATGGGGGCGCATTGATCGCCGTAGCAGTGTTTTGAAAATTGCGCAGAACCTGAAAGAGATGTAAAAACTTATTAACTACGAAACACATGTAGAACTATCTGGCTTTTGGAATATATAAATATTTTGATTTAAAAAAATGATAAACATGAATAATTTTAACTTTTAAACAACCCTCTCAAAATATCAATGTACCCCAAACTATGGGGTACTATGATCTCCGACTTGGGGCACATTGATCTTATATGCGTAATATTATCTAAACGTTTAACACTTCTATAACTAAATCTTGTAAATAATTTAGTCAAAGGGTAATATTGTATAACATATAATACATCTAAATTTTTAAATTATTTTTTAAATATAGCAGTTAAACCCACTAGTCTAATTTTTAATTAAAAAATGTATAAATCACAGCAGCTATAAGCTACCCGCTTTATATACGTTTAAAACTTTACAACAACTTGAAATTTATAAGAACTGAAATATAAAGACTGAAATAAGAATACAACTTTTAAGTTTACAAAACTTGTTAAAAGTACAATATTTTGATTAAGAATATTTCATCATTTGTGAAAGTCAAGTTGTGAAGCAGCTTTTGGTTTACATTGTTTTTTATTCCTAAGCAAGTAATTCTTAGTTTCTTTCTTATCTTTTGTGGAGACTTTTTGTTGATTTTTGGTTTGCTTCAAAATTTTCTTTTCTTTTGACAAACGAATTTCATTTCTGACAGGAGTATCAGTCAAGATCCTTGTTTTTAACTGCCTACTTTTAACATTTTTTTTTCTGGCAGATGCTTTTGGGTAAGGTTTTAAAACCTCAGGTGAGATTATAGAAGCAACACTTGTTGACACTTAGTTTAAAATACTTGTTTCAATATTTACTATAGTTATTTCAGACTCTATGTGATTAACATGTGCTGGTATCATTTCAGATTCCATGTTGTTGACAGGAGTGATAGTAACTGTATCTGGAGCAGCTCTATCTGTAACTGATGATGGTAAATATTCGTCATCTTTGAAAATTTCAGAATTGAATGGCTCAATGCCAGCTACTCTAAATCCTGTCTGTATATTAGATGGTGAGAAAGCTTTTGTATACGGTTCTCGAACTATTGAAACAATATCATAAATGGTCATTGGTCTTGGGTTTGAAACCATCCAATTATCACATGCAGAATTGTAAAACCTTTTCAATGGTCCAAAAACAGTTCTATCTAATGGCTGCAATTTATGGCTGCAATGGGGAGGAAAACTTATCATTGTAATTCCGTGTTGAATTGCAAGCTCCAAGCCTTTAACAGAAATATGACTTTCATGACTGTCGAGAAGTAACAAAACTGGAGATTCCTGAGAACAGTTTGAATATTTAACAAAATGTTTAATCCATTCTATGAAAATTTCTGAGTTCATCCAACCAGAAGGATTTGCAAATCCCACACATCTAGGAGGTCCTTCTTTAATCATGTAATCATGAAACTTTACCCTAGGAAAAATAAATAATGGAGGAATGGAATTTCCAATAGCATTAGAGGCACAACATGCAGTTACTAATGTTCCTCGTTCTGCAGATGTGATTCTTCCAACTTGTTTGCTTCCTCTACCAGCTAAAACCTTTACGGGCTTTTGAACGGTTGTTAAACCAGTTTCATCAACATTATATATACAGTTAGGATTATATTTATATCGATTTCTTACCATTTTAAGATTTTGAAAAAACTCTCTTACAGTGTGTTTGTTAAAAGCTGTTGATCGAGCGAAGCTCGTTGCTTCAGGTGTTCGTAGAGACAACTCTGGTTGTCTTTTCATAAAACCTTGCAACCAATCAATGCCTGCAATTTTATTTTTGATCCATGATGATGGGCATATGTTATTGTTTTTTAAAGCAAATTCATATGCCAATAATCGCGTTGACCTAGTTAAAAGGCCATAGTTCATTTTTGATGCAATTAGTAAATAACTTGATAAACTTTTTTCATCTTCTGCTGAAAAAACGTGTCTATTGTTGTAGTTAGGCTTGAAAGCTTCATTTGGATTAAGCCTCTTTTTACGACAATATCTTATTAAAGTCTATCTATGTTAAACTGACGTGCTACAACATTCAGTTGTGTTCCTTCTAAAACTTTATTAACAGCTACTTTCATTGTTTCACTTAGTATAGCAACTTTATTTGTTTTTTTAATTCTATTTCTAACCATTTTAAGATCTGTAAAAAAATATATCAATAAAAACATATGTTTTTAATAAATGCTAATATTTAACATAATAATATTATGTTATATATTTTTTAATTATTATGTTAAATATTATTCTTTTGATATTATAAAATAATAGTATTATTATTACTAGCTTATAACATAAGTAGATTTAAAAAATGAAATGCTAAAAGCTATTGTTTGTTTATATATAGTTTTTTTTTAAATTATAAATACAATTCCATTCGTTTAACTGTATTGCTTATAAACAAAAACATGGGGCACTTCGTCTTCTATGGGGCACTTTGATCCTCCGATCAATGGGCCCCGCATAGTCAAAGATCAATGTACCCCAATAGGTATAGGTAACATATTGATAGCAATATCTACTGTATAAATTGCAGCCAAATAAAAATTATATATTATATTATACACCTAACACTTACAAATTTAAAATAAATTTGCTGTTAACCCATACAGACATCTAAATAAAAATATATTTGAATTATAGTACGACTTAAAAAAATCACTTTTTATGACGAAAAACAATATTTTCTTTATTTTTTTTGACGCTGATAACCTTATGAAAAAATATTACGAATAATCAATTAAGGAAGCATAATGGTTAATTAAATTGCAACCTCACTTCTAGTAAGACAAAAATGAACGAGTAAAAGCCAAAAGATCATACTGCACCGGCGATCAATGCGCCCCCATCTCCCCTACATTCATCTGGCTAAAATAATGCATTATTAGTTAATATATTTTCCAAATGTAATCATATCTGAATAAATTTCTGTATATGCATACATCTAGCAAGTTAAATTACTTTTGATTTAGTAATTTTACAGATGTAATTACATCTGATCAAGTTCTATAAATACATAGATCCGGGTAGTTTTGTAGCTTTTAATTTACTATTTTTAAAGGCGTATTTGCATAAAATTGTTTTTAAATTAGCAATACTTTCTAATTAAAAACAAACGATATTTTTATTTTATTTATCACAAAATATTGTTTATTAAAATTACTCTTTGGCAAAATAAACATAACTAATATCCATTTTGTAATATGGTCAGAGATACTGCAGAGGTGGTGCAACTGATGCAGTCAAACTAGAATAAAATAGTTATATCATCTAATTAGCAAGCGAAAATCTTTTAAAAAATATTGCAGACTGTACCTCTTCAAAATGAACGAGTTAAATGGAGGTTACAGTCAGCTTCTGCAGCAGCATCTACATAGTGGTTGAGCTCTTCATAAAATATTAATTGCACATTTACAATTTTTTATTATTTGATTTTACCGATGTTGTTAGTTAGATACTATTAGACATGACAACTGCAAATGTTATTAGCTTGACCCATTATGTGTTTTTATTATTAAAAAAAAATACTACTTCACTCTCAACAAGGCTGCAAGCAACCACTATTAAGTTAAAAGTTACTATGAAACAGATAATAATGTTTAATAGCAAGGAAATGGTTTAAAGAAGATTTGAGAATTTAAAGAACCTATGAGTAAGGAAAAAATGAAGATAAGAAAGACTTTTAAAGCACTTATGCGCAAGGGTAAAAACCAAATAAATACCACTTTTTGAGCATGAAGGAACAAAGACAGTGAAAGGATGGGGCTTTAATGAATGACGAGTCAAGCAGGAATGATTTTTGGTCAATGAACCTAGAGAAGGTTGCTCGTGGAGTAGTAAACATAATAGTAGTTGTAGTAAAAAAAGAGAGACGCAAATTTACAATAATGGGCTCAAGCTTAGAAAAAGAATTAGGTCTAACAACATTTACAATGCATTATTGGACCTTGTCTGAAAGAGAAGGAGCATCATTAACAGTACTTTATAAAGGGACGAATAAAAGTTTTGTAAAGGTAGATAATGTAATCAGGAGTATGATACTGGTGAGCATAATAGAGAGAAGCAACCTTAGCAGATACTAGCTTAGCAATGGATCGCTTATTTGGTTTCCATATGAGGTTAGTTGTGAATAGAAGGTTTATTGTGAATGAGAGGTTAGTAGTGAAATTTAAAAAGGGCTAAATTTATCTTGGAATAGTTGAAATATTGCAATAGTTATTTGCAATAAGTTACTGATTATTTTGGAGTTTAAGTTAAACAAGCATCTGCAAGTCTCAAGATGTTACAGAGGAAAGATCAGATAATAAAGAAGAATATTTGCCTTTGAGGATGACACACTTAACCACGACATTTTGCATTTTTTCACTTTTTAAGCGTTTCAATAATTACAATACATTATGTATCACAGACTATTTCTAGAAAATAACACCTTTCTAGAAAATAACAATATTCTTTATAACAAACAGTTTGGATTTAAAAAAAATCACTCCACAGATCAAGCAATTATTCATCTCGTTCAAAATATTTTTCAGGCATTTGATGAAAATAAATATGTATATTTTCAAATAAGAGTGGTCCTAAAATTGTATATTTATTTGCAAATAAGAGTGTAATAAAATATGTAAATTTATTTTCAAATAAAAGTGGTCCTAAAAATGTGGAACATCATATTTTATATTCATATTATCAATAAATTCATATAATCAATAAATACACCTAGCGTATACGCTAGGTGTATTTATTGATAATATTATCTTAGCAAAGCGTTTGACACTGATGATCATTTTATTCTATTAAATAAACTAGAAAATTACGGGATTAAGCACTCAAATTTTAAATGGTCTCAAAGCTTTTGTCAAATAGGAAACAATACATTTCATTTAGCAGCGGAAAAACTAATAATATGAATATAAAATGTGGTAGTCCACAAGGGTCAATTTTAGGACCACTCTTATTTTTAATAATTACCGGTTTTAATAATTACCGGTTTGAGTTATTGAATTTGTATCATCCGCAAACAAAATAGTGTCTAGTTAAGTTACTAGACACTATTTTGTTTGCGGATGATACAAATTTGTTTCACGCTTGTCACGATATTAAAATGTCGTTTATTTCAGTTAACATGGAACTAATAAAACTCACAGAATGGCTCAATGCAAATAAGTTATCAATTAATTTAGATAAAACAAAGTATTCTTTTTTCCATCGCTTTCATGAACGCGATAAAATCCCTTAAAAACTCCCAAAACTTTATATTGGCAGTGAATTTATATAAATAGAACAACCATTAAAATTTTTAGGAGTACTCCTTGACGAAAACGTTACTTGGACAAATCATATGCATTATCTTGAAAGTAAAATCTCAAGAAATATTAGCCTACTTTATAAAGCAAAGCCATTTCTAAATCAAACTAATTTAAAATTGTTATATTTCTCCTTTGTACATAGTTATCTGAATTACGCAAACATTGCTTGGTGTAGCACAAATCAAAACAAAATTAAAAAACTTTTTAATAAACAAAAACATGCAATTAGAATAATATCTAAAGTAGGCCGTTTTACTCACTCCAAAGAACTATTTATAAAGCTGAATATACTCAATGTCTACCTAATAAATATTTTTCATCTTTTAATTTTCATGTATAAAGTTAATAAAAAGACAACACTAAACATTTTTAATTCGTTATTCAAAATAAATAAACATAGATATTTATAAATGTTACCAATATTTTATAAATATTGGTAACATTTATATATTCTCTATACGAAATTATTTATTTTTTACGGATTCAATCTCGGGGCATGGCGATAAGACAAATAGAGTCTTCTTCTTGCCCCGGCCATCTGTATATTGGAAATATTGGTTGTATTTATATTTTTATACGGCAAAAAATGGAGAGAAAAAAAAAATGATGATTTTAATTCGCGGCAAAAAGCTAAATTTATTAACTCAAAAAAAGAAACCAATTCTAAAAAAAAAAAGCAAAATTGTAACGAAATATTAAATTTTATTTAAATAAACTAGAAAAATTTATTAATTTGAAAGAAAAAAATTTAATAGAAAAAAATTTTTATACAAAATTTTTATACAAAATTTTGAAACAAAATTTTTATACAAAATTTTTAAACAAAATTTTTATACAAAATTTTTATACAACTTTTTTATTCTATTTTTTTAGGGCGGTTGTTTATACCATGGACATATAAGAGATGGACGTGCAACTCATTGTTTTTTTCGCGAGCCATGCTCAATAATTATGCGTGTGTATTGTTACAAATCTATTGTTTTAAACAATGAAAACTAATTATGACTTTGAACGACGGTATTTTAACGATTTACTGAACTCGTTTAATCAATCTAATATTATTTTTAAAAAAATTTACGATTAGTGTGAAAATAAAATTATGCAATTTATACACTTATTTTGTTTTTGTATATTTATGTTTTAAAATTGTTGCTGTTCTTGTTATAACATTTTAGAAGTTAAGTTAAATATCAAAATTAAAAAATCAACACCTTTTATCTAATTATTCTAAAATATTTGTCTAAATTAGATATCTAAATGATCTAGATTGATAGATTCTAATAGCACTATGTAATAGTGAGTACTTATGTATATTTTAAATATTATTTATTCAAATTACCATTTTCTATGGTAATATTTGACTAAAATGGACTATGGTATGCAAACTACTAAACTTTAGTCTAAAGTTGTATTGTAATTTATATAAATATCACAAAGTTTTTAAAACTGTTTGATTATGAAAGTTATTGATAAAATTTAATTCTAAGTCTGAAAGCTTATTTGATGTCATTTATATCATACATACTTATTCATTTAAAATTTAAATGAATAAGTATGTATGATTTTTTTTTATATTTTCTTTGTGAAATGGAAGTTCATGTTAAACTGCTTTCAAACTGTTGTAGGATTTGTGGAAAGAAAAAGGTTCTTAGAGCAAAACAAGTAGAACCTTTCAAAGAGGTCCTATTGTATGCCTACAATATTAATATTGATTTAGACAATGCCCAAATCCACCCATCAAAACTTTGTATGAAATGTTACATGAAGTTGTATCATATTCAAAAACAAAAAAATAAGAATGACTGCGCGCCTATGTCTTCATACCAATTTCAACAACATAATGACAAACAATGTTATTTATGTAAATCTAAACTGTTTGGAATACACACATTTTCCAATCCCTTAAAATTTACTGATATAAAAAAAGCTGCTGATTGTTATAACATGAAGTGCTTTAATAACAAATTTGTATCATTTTATATGAAAGATTATGTTTTGTTGTACAAAACAATTACACAGATAGAAAACGATCTATGGACATTGCATATTTTTGACAAACAAATTTCTAATGAAAATGAAGTTATTAGTCATTTGCCAAAATTTCTAAATCCAAGTAGTGCTGCTGAAATTTTTTCCTTCATTGAAAATGTAAAAATTTGCTCTGGTAATAATAATATCCCTAATTTAATTAAAAGTAAAATAGTTAACCTAACTTCAAAACAAAGTCAGTTAATTTTGAAAAAAGATTTTGGTATTATAGAAACTAAGTTTATGAGCAGTTGGAATGATTTTTCAATTATTAGATCAAGCAGGTGTTCTTTTTTGATAAATTCTAATGACAGCAAAGCAAAATGTGAAAATTGTATTACAGACATTAAGTCTCTTATTGAATACGAGTCACCTTCTACAAAATCAACAGATACAAAAAAATGTAATAATAAGTATTTGAAAAAATATCAACTGTTAATTAAAGTAAAAGAACTACAGCGGAATAAAAAAATTGTAGCATCAAGAACATCACGTTTGAAAAAAAAGGTTAGAGAGTATTTAAAAAAGGAAGGTGTAGCTGTGGATTTTCAAACCAATGAATTATTACTTGACACAATGAAAAATGAACCAACTATACCTTTTAAAAAAGATTCCCCACAATTTTTACTCTGGAAGCAGCAGATTGTTCAATCTTCATTAAAAAATAGTAGGGCTATGGTTTGGCATCCATTAATAATTAAATGGTGCCTCAGCATATATCTAAAAAGTCCTGGCACTTATAAACATATACGAAGTTCACCTTTTTTATTTTTGCCATGTAAAAATACACTTTTGAAATATATGTAAACTTCACTGATCCTGGCTGTGGTTTTAATGTTGACATTCTCAGGCGTCTCATTGAATTATTAAAACCTGATAATATGAAAGATTATGAAAAAAATGTAAGTTTAATATTCGATGAAATGAAAATTAAAAGTGGTTTGATGTTTTGCAAAACAACTGGGAAAATGGTAGGCTTTACGGATATGGGACCTGTGAATGATACATTAAATGAATTTCATAGAAGGTTTGACCGCAGAATAACAGAAAGAAATTCTGAATTAAATCTTGCTCAGTATGTCATTGTGTTCATGGCAAGAGGAATTTTTTCATCTTTATGTTATTATTTTGGACATTTTGCTTCAGAAGGTTTTAAAAACGACCAGATATACTCTTGTGCATGGAATGCTATAATGATCTTGGAGTCTATTGGTCTTAAAGTCAGGGCAATAGTTTCAGACGGTGCAACAGCAAATAGAAAGTTTTATAATCTTCATAAAATGGAAGACTCTAGCAACATTTCAGAAGGAGTAGTTTACTGGACTTTGAATCATTGTGCTCCAGGTAAGAACCAAATTTTTAAAAGATTGATTAATTTTTAAATGAATTTTTATGTTTTAAAATATTCCTATTTTTCTACAGAAAGAAAAATTTTCTTTATTTGTGATGTACCTCGTTTGCTAAAGACCACAAGAAATAATTTGGAAAGTTCTCATTGGAATAAAAAGTCGAGAAACTTAATGGTAATTTAGTTTATTTATTATCAAATTAAATTATTCATAATTTACTTGAAATAACTTTGTTTTGAAACTTATTATTAATAGTATAAAGAACAAGAATTAGGTTGGCACCAAATTATAAGTTTATATGAATGGGATGTTGGATTTTTAAGAGATGCCCCATGACTACGTATGGGACACAAACTTCGAGACGAACATATAAACTTAACTCCTCAATCAAGAATGCGTGTAAATCTAGCAGTGCAAGTATAAAATTATTTTTGCTTAATTTGATAAAATTTGTTGTCAGAAGAGTACTAATTGAATATTGTTATATTTTCTTGGCTTAAAATTTAAAAATAATATTAATGCTAAAAATCATAACTACTAATTCATACTATCATAATTTAGGTACTAAGCTCAACTGTTGTGCACATGCTTGAAGAGCAAAATGATGTAAAAACGGTGTCACTTCGTAAATTTAATTCATTTATGGATAAATTTTTTGATTGCATGAATGTTTCAAAATTCATTAATAAAACAAGGAAGGATGCACTAAATCCTTATATTTCTGCTGAGAATCCCAGGTTTAAGGTATTTATAAAAATAAATTATTAATGTGTTTATATATTTATATATATATATATATATATATATATATATATATATATATATATATATATATATATATATATATATATGAATATATATATATATATATATATATATATATATATATATATATATATATATATATATATATATATGTATATAGATCCCGCATCCATATATATCCTTATATATAGATCCCGCATGATTCTTACACGTCAACATATATTTTTTCCATGTTATGTTGACTGAAAGTTAAAACGCCAGACCAGAATAAAATTAAAATGTTTTTTTTTTTTCTTTCTTTCCAATAAAAGATTGCAGGTCCAAACTAAACCCATAGAATATGGGATTCTTAGTGAATCAAGGAGTAGTACATGGATTGACTGATGGGAATCAGTCGATTTGTGTACTACTCCTTGCATGTTCTCCCTAAGTCAGTTTTTTATAAACTGGTTTCTTATATAAAGAAAATTGTATATATATATATATATATATATATATATATATATATATATATATATATATATATATATATATATATATCTATGTATATTGTTTTAGTGGCTTTCAGAAGATTTTCTAGGATTTTTAAGTGAATGGGAAAAAGAATCAAACAGCATTCCAAATTTGTCTAAAGAAGAATAATCTAGGTTATGTCTAAGTAAGCAAACTGTAAAAGGACTCAGAATATCTGGTGATTTTTTAATTTTGGTTTTAACAATAATTAATAATGTACTATATTATTAACATTAAATATCGATATTATTATTATGTGCAATATGATAAATATATAATAAATAAGGTTTAACTTTCCTGTGGGAGCTTGAGGATTGTTAACATTTTTTTTCAGTTGGTTTTCTAGTTGTTGCCTTCTTTACAGAATAGGAAAGGAAAATAAGGAAAGAAAAATAGGAAATTTACTTATCGTAGTATAAGCAAATTTGAAACTGAATCTACTTTTATCGTAGCACTATTACTCAGAAAGTTAGTATCCAGAGTTTTTTAACTCCTCTTACCCTTGATGTACATTACAAAGTACCTTAAGTTTGGTTTAAGTTAATCAATTTGAGTAATGTTTATTGTATGCTAATTTATAGTATGTTTTATGTTTTAGTGCATTCCTTTGTGGAATTAGGTAAGATCCTTTTATTGGAAGATGGCGTTAAATTTTTACTTTCCGAAAAATTTACTCAAGATCCGGTAGAAGAATACTTTTCCAAACAGCGGAGACGGGGTGGTTGCAACAAAAATCCAACTCTTGAGGAATTTAATAGAAATGTGCTTGGTTTGAATGTTGCTGGAGATGCACTTATACAGGTAATGAGCGGAAACTCAAGAGGCAGAGATGGGGAAATATTGAAAGTTGATGTCCTCAACGAGACTCTGCCTTGTAAAAAAAGAAAAAAATAATGTATACTTTAATTTATTAAAATGTATACACTTATAAATATATAATTTATTCAAATGATTTCCGTTTTATGATATTTTATGACACAATATAACAATTTTGAAGGGGGATGGACAAGGATCTCCACCCTTTTACCTGATGCTTCAACCCACTAAGGGAAACGCCATATTTTAAATTGAGATTCTAAAAAATTTTATTGATTTACTTTATTGCCCGTACCCTTAAGGGGTACATAAACATACGCCTGAAAAATTTAAACTTGGCCCTCCCCCTGTTGCCATGCGTACTTTTAAGATCTCCTCCCCTTAAATAGTACGTTCGCTTTGGAATACCCCCTCTTCCTAAGAATTAAAAATATATAAAATTAGTGAAATAGTAATTGAAGTGGGATTTTTTTAAAGTATAATACAAAATAAAATCTGACAAATGTCTAGGGGATATTCTGAGGTAGCAAAATAAACGCTTCTACTTGTTTATTCATGATGTAATATAAAAAAGAAGTTTGTAATAGCGTGCTATTATATACAGCTGTTATATAGATAATATTATAGAATATTTTAGAAATTTAAACAAAACTTTGAAACCCGTGTCGTCGGCCCCAGAAAAGAACTTGTTATTTATTCAAACATTAAGCTGTTTATTATTGTTGGTTAAGACCCCCCACCCCCGCCATTATACTCTATTTGTTTACCTCCCTCACCCTATAAGCATACGCACTTTATGGCCGACCCCTTAGGGGGATTAGAAGATATATATTTGTTATTTAAAACTGCTTTCTTTTTCTAAAATACCCCTGCACAAAATTTTCACAGAAGGGGGTTTGTTAATATGGATATTATGCATACTATGCATTGCATAGGGCATTTATTAAGGAACTAAATTCATTTTAATAATATTAACAGCTATTGTAACAAAAATACTAAATTGTCTATAAAATAAAACAAAGTCAAGTATTAGCTTTTTTTTTATTATTTAGCATTTTTCTTATTATTTAGCATTTTTCTTATAGAAGGTTCGCTTCTATTGGATATTGACTTCTTTTTCTTCGCTATTTGTATCCA
The DNA here is from genome assembly GCF_038396675.1 of Hydra vulgaris. Lineage (NCBI taxonomy): Eukaryota > Metazoa > Cnidaria > Hydrozoa > Anthoathecata > Hydridae > Hydra > Hydra vulgaris. The sequence goes on along the minus strand of NC_088924.1, from coordinate 24,588,658 downwards.
AGTATCAACAAAAGATTTTATTCTTAAATTGACCCATTTTTTAAAAATTATATCTTTTAAAAGATCTGGTAATTCCTTAAATTTTATATCACAAATAAGTGTTACCCAAATTGAATCAATTTGTTTACTACTATGTAATAATGGCATAATCACATCTCTAAGATCTGTACCTTGGTATTTAGTCAACAAAGATTTATTTAGAGTTTCACGAACAACTTGCTCAATTCTATAAATTAAGGCATAAAAGTCCTTGTTTACACAAAATAAACCGCCTCTATTAATTCTTTCAGTCCATGTGGTATAGTCATAAATACTTTCACACACCATAATTTTGTTAGAACTTTCTCTCCAAGATTCTAATAAATTCAAAAATATTTTTGCTGATTCATTAGTTTGATTTTTGTATCGTTTTGCTAATGAAAATGCAACAAAACCAGCCACATAATGAAGTGTCTTTTCTTCTTGAGAAGACAAAACAAGATCTTCTTTAACTGGATTTTTATTATCTAGCTGGTTATTTCTCAATATAAGAAGCTTTTCATAAACCTTGGTTAATATAAACTGGTAAAGAATATGTTGTCCATCTAAGTACTCATCCAACCCATATGATAACACAATGTCGCTCCATATTTCTTTCAACTTTGTTACTTAATATTTCATTGAATTCTACTAAATTTATATTTTCTTACTTAATATTTCATTGAATTCTACTAAATTTATATTTTCTTTCTTGGTTAGCATGCTTATGGCAAGAGAAGAACATAAATTTCCTGGTGTTTTAAAAGAACCAACTTTTAAGTTGAATATAGAATGTGTTGCAGCATCACTGATGGATTGCCATATAAAATGTAGACATTCTTCTTTAATGTTAAATAAATCTGTTGAAGGGATACAATCTGAAAAGACAATTTTATATATATATATATATATATATATATATATATATATATATATATATATATATATATATATATATATAAATTATTAGAAATCACTTATCAATTTCAATTTTTTTACACAATGTTTCGCCAATAAAGACTCTTCAGAAATCAGAGTCTTCATGGGCATTGGGTAAGCATAAAACTGCAAGTAGTAAGTGACCGGGGCCGGGGATTCAGGAATACCAGGCTCTGTGGAGGAGGGCTGATTTGGAGGTTTCCATATCAAGTAATTTTAAAAATGCGAAGGACTACAAATGAAAACAAATTGAAAAGAGAGGGACAATTTTTTTTTGAAATAATGTTAGACATTACAAATGTTGTAATTTAAGATATGTGCCGCTTTTAGTTTGGGCGCCCATACCAGTAAAATGGTATGAAATTATGTCTGAGTACGGCACTGAAGAAGGTGGAAAGTGCAATAAAAAGATGCTACCTTAGCAGATACTAGTTTTGCAATTGATTTTATATATGGTTTCTAAGAAAGATCAGATAGAAGAGTTAATCCTAGATGACGCAAAAAAAAGATTCCTTGAGTACATTAATATTTATAAAACAAGGAAGGTCTAGATTATTACGATAACCATTAGCTGAAATAATTTAAATCTAACTCAAAGTTCACCAGCCACTAGAGCCCAAGCTGTATTAGAAGTTAGATCTTATTAAAGCTCAAATGCCCTCTCAAAGCCCCCTCTCCCTCCTATGAGTGAGAAAACCCCCCTGAGTTCTTCAAAAGATCTACATAAAGATAATGAAGATGATGATGACAATGATGATGATGATGATGCTAATTATCATGATGATCATAATGATCTTGATGATGATCATGATGTCATCATCATGCTGATGATTTGTATGCATTTATATAAAATATATAATGAATTTTATGTAAAAATAATATATTTATAGGATCTATCAATATTATTGCAGCCCCGGTCACAAACGGCGTTAGCTATGTTTTATCAAACCCGGCCCCGGTCAAATATCAACCCGGTTGCTTACTAACTGCAAGAGCATGAAAGCGCTCCCCAAATGGAGAAGACTGATATATATATATATATATATATATATATATATATATATATATATATATATATATATATATATATATATATATAATGTAAAAGATCATATACATATATATAATACAAGATGCATACTTGCTGTTTGTTTTAAAAGTGTTGTAGATGTTAGTATATTTCTAGCCTTTGTTAAACCTTGGCATATTGTTAAATGTTTTTTAAAAAAATATAATTTTTGGTAACTTTTTGAGCAAAATCTACAGCTAAGAAGAGATGATAATTGGTTTGTTTGAGTTATAGTGGGAAGCTCTTGTAAAACAAAATCATCAGCAAATATCAACGATACATCTTCTTCTAAAACAATTTCAATATCGTTTTCTGTGTTTATTCTAAGAAATTCAAGAGTTTCTCTCTCATTTAAACAAGACACCACAAGTTCTTCCATTTCTAATTAAAAAAAATTGTAATTTAAACTAGGAAAAATCTTATAAAAATCAAAAACAAAGATTAAGGAATCAAAAACAAAAAAAATATTACAAAGGGTATTAGATAGAAATTTTAATCATGTAAATAAAGCAACGCATCAATACCCCTTTTCCTTCCCAGTATTTAGTATAAAATGTATAACAAAATTTATATATATATATGTTTAAACTTACTAATTATCTTTATTGAAATTTTTAATCTTTTCACCACTTCTTCACGTGATACAAACTGTTTAGATTTTTGTAAAACCACTTCTTCGCGTGATACAAACTGTTTATATTCTTTTAAAACCACTTCTTCTCGTGATATATATATATATATATATATATATATATATATATATATATATATATATATATATATATATATATATATATATATATATATATATATATATATATATATATATATATATATATATACTAAAACAGTATATATATATATATATATATATATATTATATATATATATATATATATATATATATATATATATACTAAAACAGTATATATATATATATATATACATATATATATATATATATATATATATATATATATATATATATATACATATATATATATATATATATATATATATATATATATATATATATATATATATATATATATATATATATATACTGTTTTAAATTAATCTTATCAATAACTTACATAACCAACGTTTTTGTTTTTGTGATATTTATGGAAATTACAATAGACTATGGTATTTTGCAAACCATACTCCATTTTAGTTGCAAATTACCATAAAAAATGGTAATTTGTATAAATAATATTATAATATATATTTAAAATTTGAAACAAGAATTACAGCTGCGCACTAACTAAATTATTTATTTGTAATATTTCAATTGTAATGTTTAATACAGATCGTCATCAGAAGTAAAATAAAATTACAAAAAACCGTTACAACAAATATCACATAAAAAACGTTAAAGAAGACGTTAAAAAGAAGCCATAAATGATAACAAAACAACGTCAATTTAAAATTAGAAATTATTATTATTGGTATTGTCATTTCTTTGTTAGTTAAATAATTTTCTTAAATGGAGGCCTTTAACAGTTTGTGGATATTTTAACGCCATTATCAAGGTTAAGAAGGATTGGAGAATGTTTAGTTTCTTGGTATGTTGAGGCGTAATTGATTTCGAGTGATTCTCTCACTTTACGATCTTCATACTCAGACTTAATGGCAAGAGTCTTTGGATGAGTCCAATCAAATGCGCCATTGCATTCTCTACCATGCTCAGTTGCACCAGATGCATCCCACTTACCTATCATTTAGTTTTTTCATCTGATGACAATCTGTACTAAACAGATTGATATATTACAAATAAAAAATTTAGTTAGTACGCAGCTGTGGTTTATGTTTTAAATTTTAAATATATATATAGACGACAAGATAATTTTGTTATCTTGAAGATACAATTGGATCATCTGGTTGAGCAGAAGAAGCATCTAGGGCAAGAGTAAGGTCTGCTTGGGCCAAGTTCAGAGAATTATCTCCACTTTTAACAGCAACAGGTGCTTCATTAAAGATTAAAGGAAAGTTATATAGTATATACGTCGAGAGTGTTATGTTGTATGGCAGTGAAACATGGGCAATGAAGGTTGATGATGTTCAGCGTTTGGAAAGGACAGAAAGGATGATGATTAGATGGATGTGCGGTGTGACTCTAAAAGACAAGAAAAGCAGTGATGATTTAAGAAAAAGATTAGGCATAGTGAGTTTATCTAATAGGGTGCGTCAAGGAAGGTTAAGGTGGTTCGGGCATGTAGAGCGTAAGGATGCAGATGACTGGCTAACAGCATGTAGAAAGTTAAAAGTTTCATGAGAAAAAGGTAGAGGTAGAAATAGAAAAACTTGGAAAGAGTGTGTTTTAGATGATATGAAAAAGCTACATTTAAGGAAAGAAGATGTTCAAGACCGTGTATATTGGAGAAATTGCATTATGAGAAACGTCCAACCCGTGCAATCACTGAAACAAGGGCGCTAAAACGATGATGATGACGACAAGATATGACATTGAAACAATATAATATATATATATATATATATATATATATATATATATATATATATATATATATATATATATATATATATATTATAATATTATTTATAATTTTATATTATTATATAATATATATGTATATATAGAGTTATTCCATATCAAATCACCTAGTTTTTTGAAAGTTCCCCAGGGTACCGATTCAGATTTGCTTTAAACTTTGACCACGCACAGATCTTATGAAAAAATTACAATCCAGAAATATTCAGCTTGATTGACCAATTTGTTCAAAAGTTATGATTGAATTAAAAATGACCAAAATCAGAAAAATTTGTGTAACAGGAGCTTACAGCAGTTTTTTTCGATTTTTGACAAGCCATAACTTTTTAAATAAAGATGGTGATCACCTGAAATTTTGTAGGGTAATAGTTTTTCACCCAAATAATCCATTATTGCAGTTGTTTTTGACTGATTATTTACAGTTTTTGCGTTATTGTACCTTGAAAGTTGTACCATTAAAGTTGCTAAATATTGCAACATAAATATTTTTTCGAACTTTAATGTGTTACAGTTTAATACTTACGTACAGAAAGTGGATTTTTTTGCTACTTTTGTGTACTTAGGGTCACCACTTGTTAGAATAATCAAAATTATGCATTAAAAATTAATTTAGCACATGCAGCAGTCTATTGAAAAATCACTTTTTTTAAAAATTATTACAAATTACATTGACTTTGCTGGCATAGAAAATAGCGTAAACAGTTGAAATAAATTATGAAACTTTTGAATGTTGAGGTTCTATATATAGACAATCACCAAAAAAAATTTTAAGACCTATACTCTATCTTATGATATGATGGTAGCCTTTTGAGAGTGATGATATTTTCAAAAGGAGAACAAAAAAATACCACTTACCACATACAAAATTTATACCTCAAATTTTATACAAACTATACTGTAAAAAAGTGCATTCAAAGAGTAAGATAATCAGTTAAAAGAAAAAGTATGTATACATGAAACTAATTAGCTTATCTCTGATTTATATAACTCATAATACTGTCATAGTCATTACTAAAAAGAATATAGTCACGAGCACTTATATTTTTAATCAACGGAATACATATTTGACATATTATCTTGTCAAATAGAACCCAAAACCAACTTGATCGTGCATTGTTTGTCCATTTTAAATTTAATTTGTTTCTTTGCATAAACTTCACATTAACGTCTTGGTTTTCATTACAAATATCAACCACAAGCCCTATGTACCATTCTTCATCGTAAAAGCATGCAATATATTTACCGGGTTGAAAATTTAAAGGATTTTTTTAAATCAAATTAACATCATTTAACATATAAGTATTGTAGACAGTATCACTAGAGATTCTTTGTAAAAACAATTTCTCTCCATCTGGTACAAAACAGTGATAGCTTCTTTTTCCCGGAACTGTGCGAATCACTTCATATCGTTTCTGAAGGTTAAAAGTTGTTTCATGGTTATTGATATCATCACTTGAAAGATAAAATATGTTAACACCTTTGATGTTTTTTCGAGCCCATGTAAACAGAGATCTGTTGTGGTGTGAGCATCTGATTTGTAATTGCTGCTCGTAGACTAGCTGCTCGTAGACTAGCTTTTTATAGTACCTCCTATTCCATCGCATGGACTTTTGCCATGTGACGTAGCAAATAAGTGATGCTCAGCATTTATTTGGTGATCTACAATGTGATAAATTAAGTTTATTAGACATTTGTAGTTTTAATACTGTGACGCAGCACCATCGCTGAAGTATTTAACTTTATTCACTGTGGGTAGTTTGATTTTGACCATAGGGAGCAACTTTGTGAGAAAACAATGGACTGCTGATTGGTCATGACAAAGATAGTCAGAAATTAAACAACAGCATTCACATTTAAGGTGATCTTTTTCATCTTTGTAATAAACATCAAATGGGTGTAAGATAGCTCGATTGGCTTGCTAGTAAAACCCTTGTATAGCATCTTGTACAAGAAAACTATAGTTTTCTGAAAAATCCATCAGAATAATGCAGGTATATTGGTCTAATGTTTGTTTTGCCTCTGATAAGTAGGAAGACTGTGCTTCTTTGATAAAGTGGTGGTGGCAAAGGTCATACAAAGTTTCACTTAAAGTTTCAATAAATTCACTAAATACTTGTTTGGACTGTAATAAGTGCAGTTCGGTCAGTTGACACCCATTGTTTATATGTGATCTGATCATCAAAATCAAAACTATTCTTTTCAAACACATTTTCTAAGTAAGTCTTCAAATTTTGTTTTGGGCAGTTGGAACATATAAGAAACATGCAGTTTTGACTATCTATATTACAAACACATACTTTCATTAAATCTTTGTAATAAATTAAATGGCTGGAAGAGCAGAGCACATCAATTTTGATGGTAAGAACATACACAAACTGAGTGGCTTCCACTACTATCAACAGTAAGACACCACTTTGGCCTTAGTTCACAGAACTTGCTGAATCCAACTTTGTGTTTAGGGTATAACTTCTTAAATTGCAGATAAAGTTCTTTTAAACAAACTAATATTAAGCGTTTTTGTTTACGAACTTTAACATTATTTATACGCACAGAAACAAAGTCTTTTTTTCCTGGACATTGTCTATTGTATTCGTCAGATTCATATAATTCAATGATTCTCTGCTTAACAATATCCTCCAAAGGATGTCCTTTTTTAGCCTCAGGTTTAGCAAGTATTCCCTTTTCATTTTTCATCTTTCTGGCTTTCTTAACAAGATGGTCTGAAACTGTAAATGCATTGCAAGTTTTTTTAATTGACCAACTATCAGGAGTTAATGTTAGTAACTGAACTTTTTCTTCATTCAAACTGATTTTTACTTTTTCCTTTCTGCATCTAAAAGTTTGTCTAAATCATTACAGTTAATGTACTTTTGCTTTTTCTCAGATATTATTTCTTTTGGATCTATATCCAATGCTGATGCTACTAGGTTTGTCATTCTTGTTTCCAGTTTTTTAACTTTTTGCTTTCCGTATTCTAATTTGTCACGTTTACTTAAAACTTACTTACTCTTATTTAAAACTGTCTTATTTAGGTCCGAAGAACTAAACTCCTCATCGTCAACATCTTTGTCTTCATCTTCTTGACAAAATTTTCCTGTAATTTGTTCAAATTTGAATTCATTCAAACAGTTAGTGCAAAGTTTTTGACCATGTTTGATCTTTAGTTGACTTGCTGTTAAAATATCGACTTTACACAATCCCTTAATAATTTTTTTTTTGTGAACTTTAAACGGATCACAGCAGTATTTTTGAGGCGCTTCATATCTAGAAATATAGGCTTTTCATGGTGAAAACATATCTCCCCATTTAGTTCAAAAGTGTGTCCAATTCTTTGAATTAAAACTTCAACATCTCTGTTCACAATATCTTTTAGCTTTATTCTTCCAATCATTCTACAATAATATGTTTTATCGCAATCTTCATTTAAAATTTTCACCACACAACATTTCTCTGTCATTTTTTACTTTTTTTTTGTTTTTATTACTAATCTAAAAAGTTTAAAAAAGACGTAAACATTTTAAATCTCAAAGAAACTAACAAATATCAGACACTTATTACGACACTGATTATGTCATTATTAGTAAAAATTAAGACATTATGTCATTAAAAAGAAAAGTGAATATATTCATTCACAGAAAAATAAAAAATATACTACTGTCATCCCTATGACTAATTATTAGACTATGACCTAAGGCTAGCTCATAGTCTAATAACATTCTCCTTTTGAAAATATCATCACTCTCAAAAGGCTACAATCATGTCATAAGAAAGAGTATAGGTCTTTAAATTTTTTTTGGTAATTGTCTATATATAGAACCTCAACATCAAAAAGTTACATAATTTATTTCAACTGTTTACGCTATTTTCTATGCCAGCAAAGTCAATGTAATTTGTAATAATTTTTAAAAAAAGTGATTTTTCAATAGGCTGCTGCATGTGCTAAATTAGTTTTTAATGCACAATTTTGATTATTCTAACAAGTGGTGACCCTAAGTACACAAAGGTAACAAAAAAATCCACTTTCTGTAAGTAAGTATTAAACTGTAACACATTAAAGTTCAAAAAAATATTTATGTTGCAATATTTAGCAACTTTAAGGTACAATAACGCCAAAACTGTAAATAATCAGTCAAAAACAACTGCAATAATGGATTATTTGGGTAAAAAACTATTACCCTACAAAATTTCAGGTGATCACCATCTTTATTTAAAAAGTTATGGCTTGTCAAAAATCGAAAAAAAACTGCTGTAAGCTCCTGATACACAAATTTTTCTGATTTTGGTCATTTTTAATTCAATCATAACTTTTGAACAAATTGGTCAATCAAGCTGAAATTTTCTGGATTGTATTTTTTTCTTAAGATCTGCGCGTGGTTAAAATTTAAAGCAAATCTGAGGTGGTACCCTGGGAGCCTTTAGGTGATTTGATATGGAATAACCCTATATACATATATATATAAATATATATATATATATATGTATTATATATATATATATATATATATATATATATATATATATATATATATATATATATATATATATAATTAATTATACCATATGCTGATGATGCCGGTGTCTATAATCCTGCAAAAATTTCAAATAAATATTTAAAGTATTAAGAGAACTCGTATTTTCTGATGTTTTAATTTAATTAATATTCAACTCTCATACAAGATGTCTACATTCAAATAATATATATATATATTTTTAATTTTAATAAATGCCACTTATAATAAGTGGGATATTTTTAATTTTAATAAATGCTACATAAATAAATAAATTTATATATACATATAATATATATATATATATATATATATATATATATATATATATATATATATATATATATATATATATATACATTATTTAAAGGTTTCATCTTACTTTTATTATATACAAACATCTTTAAAAGAGTTTGTATATATGTAATTAAATAAAAAATTAATTTTTTGGATTTAACTCTTTTATTTTGTAAAATAATTTTTACAATATATATATATATTTATATATATATATATATATATATATATATATATATATATATATATATATATATATATATATATATATATATATATATATATATATATATATATATATATATATTTTGTAAAAATTTCCAATCCAAAGGATTTTTTTTAAAAGCCCTCCGTATAAATAAATATATATATATATATATATATATATACATATATGTATATATATATATATATATATATGTATATATAAATATATATATACATAATATATATATATATATTTATATATATATATATATATATATATATATATATATATATATGTATATATATATATATATATATATATATATATATATATATATATATATATGCATATACAACTATATTTATTAGTTAAATGTATTAATTAATTGTGTAGAGCTGCTTCAACAGTTACGAAGATAAAAATAATTTCCAGCTGACTTCGTGTAAGTAAACAAGGCAAAGAGTGGCGTTATGTCGGAGAAAATAAAATAAAACATCAAAGTTGAAACAAAATGTACAAAGAATTGAGACTCTTAGTGGTAAGTGTACTTGCTAAAATGTCAACAACAAAACTTAACTAAAATTTCCAATCTATAGGATTTTTTTTAAAAGCTCTCCATAAATGTTAATTTTATTGTCAACGTATACTCAAAAACTGTTCAAGTATTAGAGAAAATATGTTATTACATCTTTGTTTTCTTAAAATACCTTATTTGTTTATGCCTGGTTTATACAATAACTTATTAGCACATAAAATATATATTTTAAGATAATTATAACTAACATAAATAGCCATTACATCTAAATTAAAAATATTTGTTTGACAGCCATTTTTTTAAAATTTTTTGCTTATGACGGAATATTTAGAAGTTGTCGTAAAATAGCATGGCTCGCTGATTTTGGCGGTCTCTTTGATGTAAAACAATGGGTTGCACGTCCATCTCTTATACGTCCATGTTTATACTGAGTTAGGTATCTACCAAACTTGATACAAGTTGAAGAAAAAAACATTTTAATAACATTTTATCAACAATAAAATGTTTTGATATGCTATTTGTTCGCAATTTTTATTATTCCCTTTAATTAAAAGACTAATTTGCAATGTACGCTAGAGCAATGAGAAGTTTAGTTAATTTTTTTTCTTACGTTTATTGGTTTTCCCATCTTTTCACTTATAAAAATATTTTTGCTATATTTGACGTTATTTCTCAATACATATATAATAAGAAAATAAATTTATTTGTAACCTTTTTGTTCCTAATATATATTATTTGATTAATAAATTTTGTTATGATGGAAAAACTTAAACAAAATAATTGCATGGTTTCTTTTATAAATGCTCCATAAAATTTCGTATAAACCTTTTTAAAATTGTTCCAAAGGCTCCGAAATATTTTGTTAAAAAAAATTTAGTAAATTACAAAGTACTAACCCACAAACTTTTGAAGTATCATCAATAACTAGTTCATCTGGAAATAAAATAGTTAATCAGGATATAAACTGTCAGGTTGCACAGTTTGCACAAAACGCGCAATTTGGAGAATCCAACGAAAGTGAAGTAAACTCCAATCGGGGTAGTGAAGACAACCAAATATTTTATATTTGAATTTTAGTGATAATGAATAAATTGTTTAAAATTTTTTTTTTTACATATAAATAGCAATTAGATTTGTCACTTTTTTGTGCATTGATAAAAGCATTAAAGTCCAGTGAAAATATCTGAAAAGCGAATTTCAAAGCTGTCCATATTTTTAGCACAAATAAAAAATTTAATACCAAAAGAAGATTTTATTTTCATTATTTTTTATCATTATTATTTTCTGTTTTTTTACTCGACTTGTATCAACTTTGGCAGCGGAAAATAACAAATGCCCTAAAAAGAAATGCAAAAAAACAAGTACAAAATTTAGATATATAATTTTTTTAACAAAGTTTTTTTTATTTTAATTTTTAATTTTTTTTTTAGTTTAATTTATTTAGATTTTATATTTCGTATACAATTTGTTTCCTTTCTTCGAGTATTGCTGTTCTACTCTCTGCAGTTACTTATAGCTTTTATTGCCGGTAACTCTTAAAACGCTTACTTTATAAAAATGTGGTCAGTTTGTCTATAAAAATTATTTTAAATGTGGACAAACAAGACGTGCGACCTCACACGCTTCCCGGAAAGACTTGCTTAATGTTTCACATTAAAAAGGACTTTATAAGTTAAGCGTAAAACTCCTCATGTATCTTAATGCACTTCAACATATTTTATATGCAAACTAATTCTCTTGATATTTACAATTTTTCTTTTCACCAATTCAATTATATATATATTACATACAAATACCGCTTTATACATATACTATTATTTACAAATAACGCTAATCAATTGTTAGCTTTAAAATAATCATTAACTATATTTTCATTTTACACATCTTTTACTTTTATGACCTTTTGATCATGTCTCTTGGAGGCTCACGCATTCTCTCTCACATACTATAAAAAACAATTATATTTATAGCAATTTATAAATATATACATATATATATATATATATATATATATATATATATATATATATATATATATATATATATATATATATATATATAAATATTTATATATGTATATATATGTTTGTGTGTGTGTGCGTGTATATATATATATATATATATAAAAGTATATATATATATATATATATATATATATATATATATATAATATATATATATATATATATATATATATATATATATATATATATATATATATATATATATATACATATACATACATGTACATATATATATGTATATAAATAAATAAATACATATATATATATATATATATACATATACATGCATATATATATATATATATATATATATATATATATATATATATATATATATATATATATATATATATATATATATATATATATATATATATATATATATATATACATACATATACATATACATATATATACTATAGCGTTTTTAGATAAGCATCAGCTTACTAGCTTAGCTTATCTTAAAAGCATGAAAAGAAAAAAACAACGATTAATGAAAAAAAAATTGCTGCCTTATTCCAAGCACTCAGTTGGTATAGTGGCACTTCTTTGCAGCATCAGGCTATTTTATAGTCAATGTATTGAAGCCCCCAAACAGTACGCGATTACAGCCTGAGGTCACAGTCCTTGTCAAAGTACACATTTATAATTGCATATATAGGTTTATACATATTAATCAAATTGTTAGTAATATTGGAATTTCTAATTTTTCTTCTTTTGTTTGTTGTTCTTAGCTACCTCAACCTTATGCTGTTAACAATAATTTTATTAGTTAAACTTCTAAACCTGGTGCTTAACTTTTGAATCATAAGTTACTATCTGATTTCACTTAAAATTTTGAAGGTTTTTTTAATATTTTCAACATGAAAAGGGAACTTAATTTATTGGTAAGTTTTCATTTATTACTTTACGAGTTGCAAGTTTTTGTTTTTTATATTCATCTTCATAAATTATATATCTGTGTTTTTTTATTCTTTTGTTTTTTAACCATTTTATCAATTGTTTAAAGTCTAAAAAAATTTTTTGGTTTTAATTAGATCAATATTCAAGTATACAAAGCAAAAATGTTGAATTAATTAATAGTAAAATATTTATCTGACTAGATTTTGGAGACTTGAAGCTCCGAGATTTTTGGAAACTTGAAAACTCCATAAAAAATAATAAAAGTTTCTAAAACTTAATGTTTATGTGAAATGCAAGGGAATTCACGTTTAAAAATAGATATTGGATAGATTTCATAGGTGCCAGCGAGAAAAAAAATGTCTTAAAAATCTACCAGAATAATTTCAGCCAGCCAAATTAGCCTTCGAATTGAGATGCGTCCGTGTTTCCAAGACTTGGCGTACTGACTCTTATCATTAACTTGCGAGAATAACAAAACCAGCACAATTGCAACTTCTCTTCAAGTCAAGAGCATTAACCTTTTCAAATTGACAGATTAATTCAAAGTAAATTTTGAGTTGCAATGTACAGGCCTAGTTCCAGGTTTGCTTGAAACAATTTATAATAATTTTTTTTGTTTAACTGTTTAAAATTGATTTTATATCTTTTTTTCTTGATAAAAATTTATGGTTACCCTCGTGTTCAAATAAAACCATATTTTCACTAAAAAAATGCTACCTGTTTTCATCTAATTAACATTATTGCAGATTATTGGCTACTACTAAAGCAGTAATGATACCAAAATATATTTATTGTCACATGAGGCTAAAATAATAATTGTCGACTCTATATATCAGGATATCTGTGATTTGTTAAAAAATCGGTAAAATGGTCGAAAGCGTCAAATTCAGGAAATAGATATACGGTAAGAGAAGTGTAGTAATTAGATTCTTGAACCAATTTTTATTTTTTGCGTTATGTTCATTCATACAACATTACTAATAAATTAGTATGTAAGTTTTGCATATTATTTAATGCATACGATATTATTTAATACATACGATATTATACATAACAGTATATAACGTTCACTGCCACTTGGACAAAGTTTCAATCAACATATTCTATTTATTAAAAGAATGTTTATTCAACATACTAATTAAAAACTTGACTATGTTAGAAGTCATTGATTGAGCAAAAAAGCTATTTAAACGCTCAGCAAAAAATTAAACCATTAAATTCAAGGTGTGATTAATATAATGGAGTATCGCAGCTTGTAAAGTCAAAACATCAGCTTTGCATGCTTATAAAATCATAAAAAGAAAGTCAATAAAAAAAGAAAACTTACCGTGTCGAACTAATAATTTAAAAATTATTGTAAAAGTATATTGAAAATTTTAATCTGAAGAAACAGTCTAGCAATCAAAAAAAAATTTTAACTTTAACTTTATATAAATGCAGTTTATAAAAGAACATCAATGGCACAAACCATGTGTGTTTTGGCCACATCTTGCTTTGTTTTCCTGTGTTAAATTGTTAAAAATTATTTAAAGGAAGTAAATGAAATTTTTGTACAAAAAAAAAAGATAATCTTTTCAATGTTACAGAATCAAGGCGGATAAAGGATTTATTGTCATTTCGTAAATGATCAGTTTATAGAGGTGATGGCAAGTGGAAGATCTTGAACAGCAAAAGAGAAGAGAAGAGTATTGTTTCAAAAAAGTTGAAAAAGTACAAAACCTGTAACATGTAAACATGTTACTATGTAAACATAGTTGAACCTACTGTTGCAGCCAACCTCTACGCAATATCACATCATCCAAATGTTGCTTCTCATTTCTATAAATACTATAATAAAAACTGCTCTAAAGAACTAGCGTCTCTTGTGCCATCTACTAATATTTATTCTCGTCATCCTATTAAGTCTCATCCTTTTATTGTGACTGATCCTAAGTGCTCCACTTGTTGTCATCTGAGTGCTCCAGTGCTTCTTGTTCATCTGGTTTTCCTCAAACATCAGTTCCTTGGAATTCGCTTCCTTCATCTTGTTTTCTCTTGTTTTTTTGATTCATAGAGTTTGCAATCTTTTAAGTTGTCTGTTAATTATTATCTTGTTTTATAAGCTTAATCTTTTCACCTCCTTGCTGGAAGTAAAGATGATGAAAAAATAATAATAATAAAAAAATTTAACTAGTACAGCGCCTTTTAATAAAATCAGCTAAAATAATAAATCAATTAGATCTAGACTAGAATCTATGAAAAGATTTAACAAAATTGTGAATCAATAAATATTTTTTTATTATATCTTCAATGGTCTTTCTTAAAACATTTTTGTATTTTGAAAATATAAATTTAAGGTGTTATGACGATTTACAATTATCACAGATGTCAAGTAAACACTAATTAAAGTAATCCTTTAAGTTTGTTTATTAATAGCCGACACGGGAGTGCTATACCTTGTCGGCTATTAACCTCAATTTTGTCGGTTTGTAAAAAATAATTTTTTTAAAATAAGTATTGTATTAACTTAAAAAAAAATATTTAAAAAAACTTTGCTTTTATTTTTTTTAAAATACAAGGCTTTGATTTTTGCATAACTAATTTCTCCTTACCCGTTAATATGAAGTCTATCTAAAATACTTTTGATTTTATGCTAAGTAAATTAGTACTGATATATCTCACTTTCTAAGTATTATATACTATGTCAGCCTAAATCCTTTGTAAAAGAGGATATGTGTTATTAAAAAAAAATTAAAACTTACCTTAAAGTAGCTTTTGATTGTTATTGACTTTTTATTGTCTTCAAATTGAAATCCTCAGGCTTTTATAGTTCCTAATTTGTTTTGTATCTTAGTTTATGATTAAATAGTCAAACACTAGGTTTTGAGGTTAAACTATCAAAATCATTACTAAGAATGCAGCAAGAGTGATTTGACAAGAACGTGACAAGAGGATTTTAGACATTAAAATGAAATTATAAAAATATTTGAAAATAATAGCTTAAAAAATGGTAATTTCAAGTTTAAGGTATCAAATATAGAACAAAAGATCAAACTTTTTAAAAGTCTAATATAATAGTAATAAAAATCCTTGATTGTTATTTACTTAGTGTTAATAAACAATCAGAGAATATAAATATTTGAAATAGTTATCTACCACATTACGCTATCTGTATTCTTACCTTTTTTGTCGTAATTGTTTTAGTTACACGGTTGGTTGTTGCGTTTTGTCAGTTTTAAATTGTTTGTAACTTTCAAATTTTTATTGATATTGATTTATTATTATGTAATTTTCTATTAATTGCTAATTTATCGTCATTATTACTTGTATTATTAAAAGTATTTCATGTTATTTACTTAAGATTAGTTTTTAACCAATTGTAAATGACCATGATTGTATGATCTTTTATCAAAAATATATATTACTGATTATTGTAAAAAATAAAACATCATTGATCTTTTCATATTGACAGATGTATTTGGCAGAGATGTAGTCAAGACAGTAAAGGCTAAGACCAAGACTAAGACCAAGATATTTGGGCTCAAGACCTGAATCAAAAACTGAATGCTTCAAAACCAAGACATCAAAAGTATAATCCAAGATCAAGACTTTGAAGATTTTTACAAGACGGAGATCAAGAGTTTTCGACAACTTCTCATCACCCTTGCACTCTAATGGTGTAGAAGAAGCAGGAGTAAAGAAAAGCCACTTTAACAAAGGATTCATAATATTGTAATATTTGCCAGATTGTGTTTTCAACCATACATTTTCTCCTTATGTACTCGAAGCAATTAAAACCATTTTTCCATGAAAGCAGCAGCGATAATGGTTGGTGAAAATGGAACAACAATCTATTTTCATTTTGAGGTACGGGAATTAGGTTCTACAAAATGAAGCTTGGGTAGGAATGGCGTTTGATCAAACAATATTGCTATTCACGCAAATCATTTTTTTGTTTACAACTTGACCATGACTGTTTAGATATTAGGATGATTTAAACGTTTCAGAAATGCGCTGAAAAAAGAAAAGTTAAGCTAAACTTAAACTAGCAAAAAAAAATTGAATAAACTAAAGAATAACCAAAACACTTCCTTACAAAGAAGAAAATAAATTAGCTTTGAAATAAAACTAAAAAAGAGTTAATTACTTTAGGTTTAATTAATTAGTTTATTACTTTTTGTAAATTTTGGTTTTTCTCTAATTTTGTCACCTGTTGGCAAGTCTTGACATTCTGCAACAAGCTACCAAATCTATCACACAAGGAATTAAACAAACCATTAACCATTGAAGTGTGGTACCTAACAGTTGAACTAATTGTGTTAATACACTTATACAGGCCAACAACTGAAGGTGCAACACATACTATTGTTAGATGAATATCAGACTGCAACAAATATCTGGCATCTGCAAAAGGCTGAAAGATTTCTATTAATTTGAAAAATCTACATCCAATCTACGGATTATACAGGACAACTGAACATACATGTTGATCCAACTTGGAGCAATACCAACAAATAGTAGATAAATGGGATTGTTTAAATAAGTGTTTCAACTGAGAAGTCTGATTTTAGCTTTTATAATTTTTTTATTATAAATAAGTTGCAACCTTTATTTTGTAAATATACTTATATAAACTGTTTTTATATAAGAAAAAAATGATATGCACAATGAATGCATATATATAATATATTTTTTAGTTTAAATTCCTTAAAAAGTAATCCAAAACTTGATTAATCATTTAGTTAAGCTAGTTTAATTAATTAAATTTTGGACCAGATTGTAAGTTAGAAAAACTCTTATTTTAATACAGACTAAAATATTAGGACAAATTAGTTAAATTTCTATAAGGAAGTGAAAATCATTTCATTGATTAAATATCAAACTACAACAGGTTGCTCGTTTTTTTTTATATCTATATCAGGCATATCATAGTTGTTTACTTATGGTTAAAAAAGTCTCTTCTCCGAAATATTCAAACAAGCATTGAAAAGTTTTTTGCTGTTTACTGTCTTTTTAATAGTAAATGTAGGTTAGAAGTTCCTATAGTACGAGCCCTTGAATTTTATATATATCCAAAAACCCTTGAATTTTATAATAGCTATTTCGTTTAAAATATTTACTTATGATACCTCAACCATTATCGTAGAAACACTAAAACAAATTATATATTTAAAAAAATTTATTAAACATATAATTTTAAATATTTATTCAACAGAGTGAAAACTTATACTGCATTGAGCCACATATTAGGTGTTATAGTTAAATAGATAGTAAAAACACTCTTTAAAGTATAAGTAATTACTATGATTGTTAATAAATGTTAAAATTCTTAACACACAATGCGCTATGTCTTTAATAAACTGTAATATTGATAGCATATTAATTATAAATACTATTTATGGTAAAAAATAGTCTATATACAACTATATATATATACATATATATATATATATATATATATAGATTTATATATATATATATATATATATATATATATATATATATACATTTTTTAATATTTTAACTCTTAGTCGTTAGGAATAATTATTAAGTGTTAAACCTTATACTATAAAGTGTAACACTTAATTATTAATCCTCACGACTAACAACTTTAAGTATGAATAAGGACTAGTATAAGCATATATACAATATATTCAAAGTATATA
>NC_088924.1:24407500-24562500 GCF_038396675.1 Hydra vulgaris | reverse complement strand
CCAAAGTTTCATCTAAGTACTAAGTGTGTCTCTTCATTGACATCATTGTACTTTCAATTCCGTTTAGAACTCTCTTGTAATCAGAGTTTCGTTTCTTTACATATTCTTTGAACTGCACCATTTGCCAATAGACTTTTACATTCTGAAATAGTGCTGCTGAGGGCAATGAGGTTCTCAGAAACCAGACAGAATAGAAAATTGAGATAAATTTTGCTATTTTCTTTAACTTTTTATTTTGGGGAGCAGTCAAATCATAGGGCAGGTGTGTACTCTATATCTGAATCTTCAAGTAGTAAATGGCTTTCGACATGAGTCTAGCATGAGAAACACAGCCTGGAGGTCAAACTTTGAGAAATATTTTCGGATAAAGATACATCAGGGTAAGTTCCAATAACTCCCTATAATCCCCTCTCAGAAATATGTCAGTGTTTAATGCATCTTTACAAAACTGGATAGTTTTCTTAATCTGGGTTGTCAAGAAAGTATTGCTGATGAAATTGGCATCAAACGTTATTAAATTGGAAGAATCAACATTTTCCTTGATGTCATTCCATTTTGTCTGAAACCGATTGAACATAATAATTTTTGGAGCTGCTGTTTTACCTAAGGTAACTTGCTTCCAGAAATGTTTGAGATGAAGTTCATATACATGCCTCCTGCAGGCATGTATATGAACTTCATATGCATTCCTGACTTTGACTGAACCTTATATTGGTTCCTGAATGTCTTCCAGTCTTTGAGGGAGTTGTGTCAACACATAGTCCCTTCACATCGTCACGTATTCCATTATCTTCCAGTACATTATACAAAGCTTCATACTGAGCAGCTCCAGTCCCATTCTCGATTGTTGGCATTCCAAGAAGCTCAATGTTTCCATCAATAATAGCTAAAACAGTAAACCTGTCTCTTTTTTCTTTTTTCCATTAGTAATATCTTCCATAAATTTTCCATTAAAGTGAGCTATTATGGAGAAAAGCGCTTTCTCAGCAGCTTTTTTAACCCCTATTTTGAGCTTTGCAGCATTTTGCTGGATGGTTTTCTTTCGTGCTCGCCAAATAGTAGATTGAGACGGTAAAAAGTCTTCAACCTTTCCACCTGAATAAACCAAATCTATATACACATGAAGCAAATCACTGGAGGAAAGTTTTTTGAAAACTGAAGTCATGGCGATATCTTTTACAAATCCTTGACTAACTGTGACGTGTCATTACTTGGACCTGGCTGATCGAAATCAAACGAATATTCTGAGTCTATGGTGGTATTTATATCACTGGTTTTCGAGGAAAACTGAAGCTCTGTAGTAAAATCATCTCTCTGAGAAAACTGCTCAACACTGAACACTAACTGTGGATGTTTCAATCTTCTCTGTTCTCTCTACTTAATTCTCCGGTTATAAAGTCTGTTTTTTTTAACCAGAGTCATTTTACGACTGGTCTTTTAATCTCTCAAAAATTTCATATCGGTACAATTCGATTCCTTATTAAGATAAGTCTTCTTTAGAATATCTTAAAAATTTGTTTTAGCAATCCAGAGAACCTTCTTTCCTTTTTTTTTGAAATTTTTTCTAGCTTTTCCTGTTTCTTTTGAGTTCTTACACTTACTTTTCTTTAAATTCTCCCAGCTGTTTATCATATCAGTGATATGGTTCCTTTAACTCTTTCCTGACGCGTGACCCGCACCACGGTGCATAAAATCTGTTCCTAAATGACGTGTGAACCGCCTCGCGGTCCATCATAAATTTTAAATTTTCCTGAACATCTATAGGGGTTTGAGAAAACATTAAATATATATCTGAAAAAGGAATAATTTCTTAAGTTGATACTTCACACCGTTTGTTATTTGCATTTATAGATCGATTAAAATTTAATTTTAATAAATGGCTAAAAAGCGAACAAGTTATACTGATATGAATAAGATCCTTGATATTTTGTTTGATGATAGTGATGTAGATAGCGATATTGATATTGATGTTGATAACTCTAGTGATTCTGAAAGTATTTTAGATTATGTAAATGAAGAACTATATTTTAGATTATGTAAATGAAGAACTACCCTCGTCTGAAGATTTACCAGTTCAAAATTTAGTTTTACCTTCACCATCCACCACAAATGCACCTAAAAATCAAAATTTCTGCAATGATATTTCTTTATCCAAGGAGAGAGCAAATAATGACCTGATTATAGAATCTGAAACTGAAGAAGAAATTTATGAGGAATCATCTAGTGATATAAGTTTAGAATCTGATGGTGAAAAAGAATGTTTTGAAGCAACTATCTTTTAATGTTTCACAGTCCCAGAAGCGTGTGAGAACCAGAGGTGGAAGTAGAAATGTAAGTGGTTTACATTCTTTTGATTGTATTGCTATTGTAGATAGAGGTGCTTGTTATCATCTACAACCTAACCGAGGCCAAATTAGGGTTAGGTTTCCTCGTGTTAGTGATGGTCGATCACATCAACAGTTCATTGATCGTTTTGTTCCAGATCAAACAGAATTGCAGTTAGAATGGGAGCATGTTGCTGCTGATAAGGAGGAAAAATCTAATGACACTTTTCCATTCTTTTCCACTGAAGGTCTAAATGTTAGAATAAGTGGAGACAGTAGTCTTGACTTTTTTGAAGCTTACTTAACCAATCCTATTTTAGAACATATTGTTTCTGAAAGTAACCAATACTGCAAAGATTTTTTGAGCAAACACCCTAAAAAGGCCAATAATTCTTACCTTAAGAATTGCAAAGCTGTTACAGTAGTTGAAATGAAAACATTTTTTGGTCTAATTACATTAATGGGTACATAAACCAAATTTGAACATGTAATGGTCCACCGATGATCTTTATTGGACACCAATCTTTTCAAAAACCATGTCTCGAGACCGTTTCAAAGTTATCCTTAAATTTCTTCATTTCAATTACAATAACAATCCCAATCATAATCTTAATGATTCTAATAGAGATCGATTGCATAAGGTCAGACCATTCCTCAATATGATCAGAGAGCGTTGTCGAAAAGTTTACTGTCCAGGACAACACTTGAGTGTTGGTGAATCCCTTGTTCTTTTTAAGAGCAGATTACATTTTCGTCAATATATAAAGACAAAAGAGCACAATTTGGAATAAAGGTATATGATTTGACTACAGCTGATGGTATTACACTTGATTTCCTAGAGAACTGTGGTACTGGGATGTATGATGATGACAAAAATTCTACAATGCCTTCAAGCCAACGTATACCATTAGAGCTGATGGGACCATTTCTATATAAAGGTCATATAGTGTTTACTGATAATTACTATACCAGCCTTTTTCTTGCCAGCTTCCTCTTGTCCAAGAAGACTTATATTTGTGGAACTATTTGCGCAAACCGAAAAAACTACAGCAAAGAGATATTAAATGATCAACCTGCAAAAGGGACTGCTGTTTTTTAGAAAACTTGCAACGAAGACAATAAAATGTTAGCCTGCAAATATCGTGCAACTAAAGACAAATCGGGTAACAAACAAAAAGTTGTTTACATGCTGTCAACATATCATAATCCAGTCATGGTGGAAACAGGAAAATCTGATAAAAATGGTAACATTATACTCAAACCATCAATGGTCAAGTCATACAATGTGCATATTGGTGGTGTTGACCGGGTAGACCAGCAATTACATGGAATTCAAGCTCTTCAAAAATCCTATATATGGTACAAGAAATTAGCTTTTCGTCTAATTCTTCAATGTGCTTTAAATTCACCAAAGATTTATACACATAGCACTGGCAGGCACAATTCATACTTGGATTTTTTGCTGAGTAACATAAAGTTGTTATTTTCACTAACCCCTGAGATCCCTCACAACCCTTGTCTTGTTGTTAAAGAGGATTTTAATAGACTTACTGGCAGGCATTTTCCTTCAATGTTGCCACCAGGCAATAAGGATAGGCCCCACAAAAGAGTCGTGTTTGTTATGCAAAGGGCAAACTGACCGCCAAAGGACATCCCTTGAGAACTGTTTTTATTTGTAATTTCTGTCCATCACAACCCGGCTTACATCCTGATGAGTGTTTTCAAATTTATCATACTGTTATGGACTATTCCTAAAAAGATATTATGTATGTTTATTCATACATAAAATGTTTCCTCAAGCCAAATGTGTATATATTTTATTTAAAGGAAATTTCCAATTTGATGGTGTCTTTACAAAAAGTTAAATATCTTTTGATTAAATTATCTAATTTGTTTAATTTTATTTTTGTTTGATCAACACTATAAATATATAATCTTATTTAATATTAAAAACTATATGTTTATGAATTCATTTGTTGTTATTTTAAGATTAAATTAAGAAATTATATACCTTTGTTTTTTCAATGTTGTTTTTTCAATCACGTGATTTTTTTTTCTCTCTTTTTTTTTTTTTAAATATGAGAGTCTATTCTCTAACAAAAAAAACAAGGTCTTGTTTGTTATATTCTGACAAGTAGCTTTTATTTATGGCTTTTCCATTGTTCATGATACAAATTCGTTATTTTACGCGCAGTCATATAGAAGTTTTTAACTCAGTCGCGAAAGGGTTAATAATATATATAAAGCAGTTTTACAAAATATTATATTATCCAAATTTTGTGGTGTGTTTATGGTAACCTATTCCGTTAATAGGAATTACGTTTTGTTTAGCCTACCTTATAAACGGGTCAGTGAGTATCCCATCCTTGTATTCTCCGTCTATCCATGGTTTCTTAACTGCGAATATAATGCAGTTTTCAGGACAGCTACCAAGACCAGAACACTTTGCTGTTTGACGACCAATCGTACAAGCAAGCAGCTTTTTTGTTGGAGTTATTTTGTCTCCAGATCGTCTAAACTGAAAGTAGAGAATAATGTCTGTATTTGTAGAAAACATTATTTCTGGAAGATTCTTTTTTAAGATCCTCTTCTTAAAAAAGATATGTCCTTGTCTTAAGTCTTGTCGAACTTGGCATCTTGGTTTCTAAACAGTAATTTGATTAAAGAAAACAATTAATATTCATTCTTTGTTTAAGTCACACGTATTTTACAATAATAATTTTGTATACAACCGCAGATAGTATACCTTTTACAGATTGTTAAGGATACACCACATACACCCACATAATGTAAAATTACGACAATATGTCTTCCGCAAATACGACAATATGTTAGTTTATAAAACCGCGGAAACGAAAAAATATTCTAAAATATTCAGGAATCAAAATGTTATCATAATTTTTTGTTTATATTGTTTTTTTTTCTATAGAAAATAAAGTAATTTTAAATAATATGATTTATAAAACCATTTTATTACATACTAATATTTCTTAATTTCGATTGGACAAAAGTATGGAAACTTGTTCAAACTTGTCACTAAACATAAATAAATCTTATCATTTAGAATTAAAACGTGTTAGAATTGACATCTTTGTTAGTTCATCATAGTTTAATTTTATATTATTCAGTATGGCACCGCGAAAATATTATTCTAGTGATATTAAAAATAAAATAGTTAAGTGTTTTAAAAACGTAATAAATCAATTGATATTTCTCGAAATTTTCAAGTTCCAATAGGTACACTTTCAAAAATTATTAAAAAATTCAAAGAAAGGGGAACTGTGGAAGTGAAAATGAAACCTGGAAGACCAAGAAAAACAACAAAAAGATTGGATAAAGTTATAAAAAATACTTCTACAAAAGATCCTAGAAAGTCATCAAAGGATATAAAAAAAGAAATCTTGGAACAGCATTGAGTTTTATTATCTGACAGGACAGTTCGAGAAGGTTAAATGATGCGGGCTTATTTGGAAGAGTGGCTGTCGAAAAACCGTTAATTTCTAAGAAAAATAAGATGGGTAGATTATTGTTTGCAGGGGAACATTTAAAATGGTCATAAGTTTCCATACTTATGACCAGGCCTAATTTAAAAATTTAATTTTTTTTCGTATATGTTAATAAAAAAAAATTGTTTTATTTTATTAAATAGTTGTATTACGACTTCAATAAACATATGCATAATAATGTAGTAAGTGTTGCATTTTTTATAAATAAATAAAAAAGCATTTTTGAAAAGTTTCCATACTTTTTGCCGCCACTGTATATATATATATATATATATATATATATATATATATATATATATATATATATATATATATATATATATATATATATATATATATATATATATATATACATATATATATATATAAATATATATATATATATATATATATATATATATATATATATAAATATATATTTATATATACATATATATATATATATATGTATATATATATACATATATATATATACATATATATATATACATATATATATATATATATATATATATATATATATATATATATATGTATATATATTTGTGTATATATATATATATATATATATATATATATACTATATATATATATATATATATTATAAATATTATATATATGTTACAAATTTATATGTATATATATATATATATATAATAATAATAATAATATTAATAAGCCTCTAATTTTATCTATAAATGTATAGTATCCCTCCCCCCCTCCTAACATCGCAGAAAGAGTATATATTGACCTAGCAGAAAGTGAATGGAAGAAAAGATGGGCTAACCACAAGCACTCATTCACAAATAAAAAAATGAAAAATTCAACCTCCTTTTCAAAGTAAATATGGCAGATAAAAGAAAACTTAAAAATAATATTAAAATTAACTTGGTCAATAATTAAACAAGTCCCCGCCTACAGCAACGTAACAAAAAAATTATTGCTTTGCCTTCTTGAAAAACTTTGCATAATATCATACAAAGGTAAGCAAAAATTATAAAATAAAAAAACTGAAACTATATCTAAGTGCCGTCACGAAAACAAATTCTTGCTTGACAACCACGAGCCCAAAGATTAAAGAAACAAACCACGCTCGCATATAGTTATAGTTTTAAAATTGTTTTTGAACGCCACGATGTTTACTGAGTATATTTTTTAACGAAAAAAACAATGTATTTTATACCTGATTTTTGCTTAACGTATGAAACTTTTAAGTTGTAAAAATCATGTAGTTATTTTTATTTAATCTCGTCAAAAAATCAATTAAATATATATATATATATATATATATATATATATATATATATATATATATATATATATATATATATATATATGTATATATATATATATATATATATATATATATATATATATATATATATATTTATATATATATATATATATATATATATATATATATATATATATATATATATATATATATATATATATATAATTGATTTATTGACGAGATTAAATAAAAATAACTACATGATTTTTACCACTAAAAGTTTCTACTAAATGTTTATTACTAAAAGTAAAAATCATGTAGTTATTTTTATTCACTTTTGTCAAAAAATCAATTATATAGCTCTAATATCATTCGTCGAACACTCTTGTTGAATATATACTCACAGCAAAACTAAACTTACTTATTTATATATACTAGCAGTACGCAACCCGTAATACGAGTTAGTAATAAATAAATAACAATTTGACTCTGAAAAATATAAAATACAAATTCATCTATTTGGGCTGCCATTGTCCCGGTTTTTTCGCCAAAGAACGCTATAAAATATTTAATTAGTTTAGCATTGTGCTCTCCTCCGTAAAAATTGGGACAATAGCAGCCTTAAGCTTTTATTGGTCTTGGCATTTAGTAAAGACCGCGTAACTTTAAATATTAGGTTGTTTTTAATAACAGCAAGCACCAGAGAAGGAAAGCCAAGTACAACTTACCAATACCAAAAGAAAAAAAACAAGATCATCTCAAACTACAAAAGCATTATTTTACAGATTTATTATTGTATATTAGAATAAGTAAGTTTATTAATGAAGGGGAGTTTATATTTATTGCGTTCGTAAATTAGCGACTCGTAGAACATTTCTTAAACATAGTCAAAATCAATTATGGTAACAAAAAAATACATTAGAGCTTAGAAATAACAGAGTGTTCCAATAGTGATGTCCTTTATTAATAAACTTTCGTTAAACAGAGGAGATAGACTGTTTTAAGGACGCTGTGTTAAAAAAAAAGGTACAATAAGTTATTATATTAATAAATTAGTTATTGTATTTAATGGCATCGGCAAAAAATATATTGCCCTAAAATAGCTATAGCACAATTAACCATTAAAAAAAAAGGCTTTTAAATGTTATCACTAAACAAAATTATTTTTAGCTCAATAGTTTAGAATCCCAATATCTTCTTAACTATGAATAATGATTAACACAGTAAATTTCATATCATATGAATTTACTAAATTAAAACCATGTTTCAACAGTAAGTAAACTAATAAAGCAATGACAACTAAAAAAAAACAAAAAAAACAAAAACGAATACAATTATGTTTGAACTTCAAAAAATATATAAAATCATTTTATTTTTGGATAATCAGTTATTTGAAAATATAATAAAATTTGATTCGTAAAAAAAATTGGTGACTAATATTAGAACTAAAATATTTATAAGAAATCTGATAATAGTCTAATTTTTTACAATCATAAAAAAGTTATTATAATAATCTTTGCCTTATCAGTCGTGATATCGTAGAATATTTGAAAGTAATGAGAAACAAAGTTGAGTATAAAAAGTAGATATACATAAGGTTGAATTTTAATTAAAATATAAATTATAGCACTTGTCTGATGGGTCCAAGATTTAATTGTTGTTTATATATAGTTGTTATATGTTATTAATTATAATTGGTAACTTTGAAAAAAGAAAAAAAAAAGAAAAAGATATGTAGCTTAACAAATTCGAGTATTTTTATTTTGATTCTGATTATAGTAAGATTTATACTTGTCTTAGTTCTAAAGTGTCTTAAGTAAAAAATAATTAACAGAAATTAAGACCACCCAGCACAATATAGTGCCAAGTAATACCACAATTTAGTAAGATCTCTTGACTTGGCAAGGATAACAATCTTGCTTTACGCTAGATTGTATCCTTGCCTTTTTCTTTCTTCCAACAAACCATTATAGCGGTTGCAGGCAAAAGTAGAAAAAAGATTTACCAGATCTTTTTATTACTTTAACTTTTTAATTGTAACCATAGCATTTTCATAGTTTTTTTTAAAGACTTTCTAAATAAATAGAAAACTATAACGCACCCTGGTCTAAAATTATGATTGTTACCAAGGTTGCTTACATCTTTATGTAAGGCATCATATTGCATGCTTCTCAGTTTGCTTTGGTTATTTCTTTGAAAGCAAAACACTGCTCTTCAATTCTAACAAATATATCAGTAGCATATTGCTTAAATAGTGTCTTGCCATGATTTAACATGATTTCTAACCAATGTTGTATGTTTAGGGTTGCAAACTAATTCTGCTATTTCTTGGAAAAAAGTGAATAAGCCGTAGGATCTAAGTGAGCTAACATATTCAATATAACTTTTAAATGACCTTTTGGGTAAATAACTTCCCTGGAAGCAGGTGGAACACCATCTTCTCCAACGAATACAACCGCAACTTCACTAACTATAGCTTGCAAATAAAACATTAAATTATGTAAGCAAAATTGATTGCGATGTTATTGCTTTCTAAAATTTACTGCTGCAAGTGGGTCAGAGATAATCAGTTGATAATGTTGCGGAAATACCTTGATCTGGCCTAAGATTACCTACACAATGAAAATCTTGACCACATATTTTAAAACATGGCGACCTTTGATTCATACCTTAAACCACATTATTAGTAAATAAAGCAAAACAAATACAGGCATATTAAATTCTAATATATTTAAAAAAACTGTTATTGGAATTATGATATATATAACTTCCTGTGAGTATTTGTAAGTCTTGTAAAGATTGCAGAAATAGTGAAAAAGGAGGCAAAACTACCTTTCTATTATAGCAACATGAAAAATATGCTTCATCAAGAAATTTTTTAGCATAACAATGCTGAGAAATCTGGTTCATTTCTCCTAAATTATTATAGAATAGTATCACTTCTTGCTATACATTGTTGTAGTCTAGCAACATTTCTTAAATTTTGAGAATGATTTATCTCGTCTAGGCCAATCTCTTTCATTTATGTGATTATTCCTTTCAACTCATCTAACCATGATGTTCTAATTTAGGTATAAATCAATGTGAAAAAAAAAAAAAAAATCAAATGCAATTACTTTAGAACATATATGATATATAAACCTCTAGAATAACTTATTAGCTTAACTACTGGTTTACCATTGAGGTCAAAAATTAATAAACAAAAGTTAAAACAATTTATTACAACTATTATTCAAAATAAAAACCTCTAACAATTTAATTTAGAATTTATTATTATCCATATTTTTTTGGCAATGTCAGTTAGTATATTTCTATCTAAAGTAATAAAAAAAAAATGGAAAAATTGACTGCGTTAATGGCAGTTTTATTTTTAAGTATTTTTTCCCTGAGTTCGTGCGTTGAAAAGTATATATTTTTCTTTTTTTATGAAGGATACATTACTTTCGCAACTAAATCCTGGTTCCGAAAAATAGTTACTATAGTAATCCATTTATCTAAACATATAGCTACTATATATTAATGTTATAAAACCTCTTTAGTGAGCAACTTAGTGAGCAAACTGGATACTGTAAAGTAACTTCAATCTAAAGATTAAAATAAAAAATATTCCCTCAGTTTTCCCTGATTTTAGAGAATTTCAAGAAAAGTTCCCTGATTTTTCCAGGTATTCCCTGATTTTTTAAGTTTTAAAAACTTTTCCCTGATTTAAGAACAAATTTAAAAACCTAAATATATATTCAGATACCTTAAAAAGAAGCATAGCACAACATTCTTTTGAGAACTTCCAACATAATTTTTTTACATTCTACTACTTTTTTCTATTTTACTTTTTTTTTACCTTATTTTTTTTCTAAAAGAAAATATACATCTAAAAGGAAATATACATATAGATACAGAGAAATATATAATACACTGAAATATACGCAAATTTATGTAAATACACTCTAAATTACATGTCCACAAATAACAGTCTTAAATTATTTAAAGAAAAGGAAACAGGCTATAAAAAATAGAAAAATACGAATAACCAACAACAAACAAACATTTATTTAAATTTTTATTGTAAAATTAAACAAAATACAACATCAATTCCACTTGAATCTAAAAATAAATCAGCTCTAATCGCCTTGTTTACCTTGCTTGAAAAACTGCGTGGTGTAAAGAAACGCTTTTAGAAAAGCCTAGAAAGTTCTTTATTAAAAACGAAAGTGAAACGACACTACTATTAAATTACCGCCTTCATATTAAAATTAACTATAGAAAAACAAAAATATAATAGTATAATTATATCCTAAACCACAATTCATTCATGCAAGAGAAACTGTAATCTTTTTTTAAATTTAAATTTAAAAAAAGATTTCAATAAATTAATTACTTAACAAAATTTTAAAAAGATTTTATTTAACCTACCATTTCAAGCTACTAAACATTATCCTACCTTAAGTTTAGAAAAGTCTGGAAACTACTTAAAAATTAAGAAATAGTGTATTTTACAGAATACAGAACTGTAACTAATATTGAACAATATGCACAACTATGCGCACTAATAATAATAAAAATATTCACTGTGCTATTTATATTAAGAAACAAAAGCAGTGAGGAGATCTAATAATGAAACTACCTATTAATCATTTTTAACAACAGACACTAACATAAAGATAAGCCAAAGGTAACAACATTACACAAAAAATTATCAAAGATGTTATGAATTTTCAGAATAGTTATATTGAAGGCTAGACAACACTTAGACCTAAAGCAGTAACACTGCTTGACTGGTAAGGTTGACGAGTCCTACTCTAAATCTATATCTCAAATATATTATGTTTTATAGTTATACTAACTATAAAACACAATATTTTTTATATGTTATATAGCATATAAAAACACCTCATTTAACAATCATGTACACATTAGATAAAATATATTTCATACTATTGTATAAACACATTTATAAAATAACTATATAACATATATCACCATATACACGTATTTATCAAAAACTTTTTAATTTTGAACATAATATTAACATATATGCAAACCTTTAACAACTATAAAACAACATTTATTAGCATCAATTATTTTTAATGTAACAAAGAATGCAGACTACAATTCACAACATTGTAATGAAAAAAATGAAACCATTTAAGAACAAAATTAAAAGATTCTAACAAATACATATTTAGATGCCTTAAAATGAAGCATCACACTACATTCTTTTGAAAAATTCCAGAAGAATTTTTTTTAATTTTTCTATTCCTTATTATTTTTCCTAAGAACGTAAAATATAAATATAGATATAAAGAAATGTAAAATAGATTGAAATAAACACAAACTTATGTATATAAACTTACATGACCACAAACAACAGTCTTATTTTATTTAACTTTCCATATTAAATACATAAATAAAATTTTATTCTCATTTTTCTTTCTACAAAAAAAAATCTTAATCTATAAATAAGAAAATGAATTGCACTTACTAAAAAAGCCATCAGCTCCTCCATCTGCTCTAGAAAATAAAACAACACTTGCTTAAAATGTTCTAAAAAGACTA
Organism: Hydra vulgaris; assembly: GCF_038396675.1. NCBI lineage: Eukaryota > Metazoa > Cnidaria > Hydrozoa > Anthoathecata > Hydridae > Hydra > Hydra vulgaris. The sequence continues at coordinate 24,549,883 of NC_088924.1, read as the reverse complement.
ACGACAAAACTGAAACAGCTTACTAAAAAAGAAACATTGTACTAAAAAAACTATTTTATCAGTCATTTTAGTTCTAACTTCTTCTAAAAAATGAAAACAGGCTATAAAAATTAGAAAAATAAAAACAACCAACAACAAAGAAACGATTATTCAAACTTTTATCAATTTAGAGCAGCAGAGAATGCTGTGGTAATGGGTGCAAATGAAATCAGAGACCATATAAAAAGCATTTCTAAGCATTTCAAATTCTCTGATAACAATTCATTTTGATGGAAAAAATTGTGAAAGAACTTACTGAAGGAAAACAGTTTTCAAAAGATAGGTTAGCTGTTCTTGCTAGGATTAAAGGACAAACCGAGTTACTTGGAATTCCAGTAATCGACTAAGGTTCTGGAGAACACCAAAAAGAAGCTATAGAAAAACTTATTTCTCACTTTGGATTAGAGGATAAAGTTCAGTGTCTTTGCTTTGATACCACTAGCGCCAACACAGGTAAAGCAAAAGGAGCTTGTAGCAGAATCATTGTGCACTTACAGCGCCCTATGTTATTAACTGCATGTCGACGCCATATTTTTGAGCGTCATGTTACCCATTTTTGGGAGCTTTATCCAAGTAGTCATACTTCAGGACCAGAAAATAAATTATTTAAACTTCTGAAGAACCATTGGAATGATCTAGATACTGAAAATCAAGATTTAAAAAGATTATCAACTCCTGTTGATTCCTGGATTAATGAACAAAGGCTGAGTGCTATTCAATTTTGCAGATATATAATTAGCACTAAAGTTTTTAAGATGGTGAGTAATAATAGCTTTATAAATTAATTTAAAATCTAATTATCTTTTCTTATTTCCAAAAAATAGTATGGTAAAGTAGTACTTTACATATAATTTTCCAGTTGTACAAATTTGTAGTAATTTAAGTTATTATAACTTAGGAAAAAAAATTTGTTTAGGATGGAAAGTTTTGTAAAGATTATCAAGAGTTGGCTGAACTTACATTGATGGTACTGTCACACACTGACAGGTTTAAACTTCACAACCCTGGAGCTGTTCATCATGCCAGATTCAGGTAAAAGTTTATTTTACCTAAAACTGTTTCTACTTATGGAAAAAATCCCTGAAATCAATGAAGAGAGCAAGAATGAAATCACTAAAATGACAAAGTTTCTTTCCATTTTTTACACTGAATGGTTTCTTAGAGCGGAGCTAAGTTCAACTGCTCCAACGCAGGTACACGGTCTGAATATTTGTTTTAAAATAAAGATATAATTTTAAATAAATACAAAAAGTAGGTATATTATTTATTTTTAAATTAAACATTAAAAACCTAACCCTTAACTATTAGGATATGAAAAGATACTGGCAGATGAAAAGGTATTATAGTCATATACTATCCATATTTAGTCTTTATAGCAATTGCAGATCAGCAGATCAGAAATGTAAAGAACGTAGCAACATGGCTAAGAGACTATTTGGTCTAAAACGACCCTCTATAGAGGAGTATTCCTTAGAAAGACAGGTGTTGGATAAAGACATTCTGAAGAACTTAAACTTTTCACAGGATGAGCCTCCCAGTTTAGTTCCATTAGTTACAGAGAAGTCCTGGCTTATATTTGACATGGTTGGTCATGGAAAAGCTGAGGTTCAATGGATGAAGCTTCTGCAGAGTATTGGATTTTAAATGATTTCTATCAAGAATTTGAAACAGCCGTCATGAATCTTGATGTTGTGAATGATTGTTCAGAAAGAACAGTCAAATTAGTTCAACAACTTGTTAATAAAGCACATTCAGAAGAGAAAAGGCAAGATACGTTTCTTTTTACTCATGTGTACAAGCGAAATCGAAATGGTAGAAAAAAGTTGGCTCATGCCAAAGCTGCACTCAATAGTATTATTTAATATCTATTTTTTGATCCATTTTATTTTTGAAACACTTGTAAATGTTTGGTTTTACTTTTGTATTCGTAAAGTTTTTTTTTATTGTATTCAAACAAATACTTATTTTTTTTTAAAAAAAAATTTTATGTTTTGATGATTTTCAATGTTTTATCATTCTTCTGAAAGTTGCTTAAAAAAATATTTATGAAGAGAGCCCCTTAAAATTAAGTTGCATAACTCATTACCATGTTATTGGATAATTTTTTTTTTATTGGTTAAAATTTAAGGGTCCCACAAACGGGGCAAAGTTTTTCTTAAAACGGGGCAAAAATTGACTCTTTTGCCCTTTGTGGGGATCTTTCCGATGATCAAAAAAATTTTCGTAAAAAATTTTAAGTACTATTTTGGGGTCAAGGCAGATCATAAGCTAGGGCTCTTTTCAAATTTTTGACATGACCTATTTTTGAACCACCCTAATATATATATATATATATATATATATATATATATATATATATATATATATATATATATATATATATATATATATATATATATATATATATATATATACATCCCATGTACCCAATCACAGATTGGTGGTGAAGATATACGAATATAAATCAATACAAACTTCGAAATATACGAAGTAAATAAAAATACAGTTGCATACAACTCAGAGACATGATTAATGTAAATACCAATTACAACAATAAAGTAACGTCTATGTAAAAATATTCCAAGAAATAAATCTCTATATTATTTCAATTAAAATAAAAAATACAATAAATAAAAATAAATCTGCTGTTTTTTCGGAGGAGTGTTTAGATGTTTCATAATAAGTTTTTTTACCACATTTCAAAATAATATTAGTGTATAAATATGATAAAAACAAATTTTGTGTAAGATTGATAAAAAGAAATACCTATTTGCAGCTATAGGAAGCTCGCAGAAGACTTAAGTCAGTCTTGTCATCGAATACCTATTTCAGAGACGTGTAATACACATAAAAAATTAGCTGTATACGTGGTATATATGTATGTGTTACATATATACCTTGTTATTAATAATATTTTTATCGATTTGTATTATAAGTTGAGTTACATTTATTTATTATTTTATTCAAATTTAAAAAAATTCCTTATAGTTGTTTAGTTTGAATATTGTAGCTTTTAATTTTATTTTTAGAGAGTGTTCGTTGTTTAAGTTTATTAGTGATTCGTTTCTGGATACTAATTTGTTAAATAAATAGGGACCACGATAAGTAATTGAGAATTTTGAGAGTCTTGTTGTTTCAAGAGGTATCTTAAAGTTACCTGTTGCTCTTGTATTGTATTTATTTATATTGTTTTTAAAAAAGTGTGTTGTAAAATGTTCTGGAACCAGACTTAGTTTATATTTAGTTATAAAAAAATTTTATTTTATAGTTTATTGCAGAAGAAATGACTTTTTAAACTAAAAACGAAAAAAGTTTTTTTTTTAATTATAATTTTAAAAAAATCCTAAATAATAATTTTTTTAAAAAATGATTGTTATTTTTGAAATTTTTATAAAATTTTGCTTCTTTTGAGACCCAACATAACATACTTTTGAAAATTTTTTTTTTACATAATATTAGGGACCCATTAAAATTTTAAAGGCCTTGAGGAACCTCAAGATAATTTCCTAGAGCATTGATATTTTTCCAGAGTATTTCTGAAATGAATAGACAATTTTTGCACACCCAGGCTAAACGAATTGTAAAAAAAACTAAAATTCACTCCCCCCTAATATATATATATATATATATATATATATATATATATATATATATATATATATATATATATATATATATATATATATATATATATATATATATATATATATATGTATACATATATATATATGTATACATGTTTATATTAGGATGGTCCTTATTCATTACAAAAAAAATTTTCTCCAGTTTTCTGATGGGGCACCCCCTTGAATGGTTGACGTATATGAAAAAATAATTGTACTGAAAATTTTATATGAAACAAGTACATTTTAGGGGTCCCTACCGCAGAGTTTATATCTATAAAAGTGCCTACAGAAGGCTCATATGCTCAGTATTTTACAATATGAATGATTAGGACAAATATGATCACAGAGCACATCATTGCTTTATTGAAGCACATTTAAACATCTGTTCCAGTGTTACATATTGTAACTATTATTGTCTATCTGTGTTGAGACTGTCAAAGTTACAAAAACCGTCTAGTTAGTCCATTGCCAGGGTATTCTTCGCTCGATCAGGAAATCGTTGGCGGTACTTTTTTACAATTAAGAGAAGGCACTGTTTCTGCTCCTCATCGTTTGTGTGCAGCTTGTTGTATTCGTCCATTAAGGCAACTCCACGTTCTGCTATGTCATTCACAACTCTCATATACTGACAGTGTTCTTCGCTAACTGATAGTTAGCATCTGCAGACCAGAGCTTCACATCTTTGTTGAGGAAAGTTGACGGTAGACCAGTGATGGTGAAGAATCTACGACTGTTCTCGGTGACAAAGTCTTCCAAGTTCTTGGTGCTCACCAACGTAGGATCAACAGTTATCTTCTTCAAAGGATGTTCTGCACCCGGTGCTTGCAGGGCACTGACCATCAGACGTTTAGTGTCATAGGAGACTTCGTCATCAAAGAAAACCAATGCAATCAGTTCTTCTGACAAGTACCACAAATGTCCTAAAATTTTCTTTATTGCGATCTGAGAGACTGCTTGATTCTGTGCCTTGTATTTGTCGATCTCCTTGATAAGCTCAAAATCAACATGAAGCGAAGATGGCGCTGACGGCGCTCTAAACCAGGCCTTGACATACAGAGTCACTGTGAAAAGACACGCGTCTGCTATTCCCTGTTCTTCTTTCTTTGTCATCTTCAACTGGCCTCTCAGCATCCATATTTTCAATGAATAAATAGCCTTGGCCAACCATCTGGCTCGATGCAGTCCTGCCGGAGCTTTGAATGAGCTTCCTTGAGATGGAACGCCTCCCAGAAACATTATTGTCAGCTCTAGCAGTTCGCGATAATCATCACTAGGCTGAAACTGTTGCAGTTGGTTTTCAGCAAATGCAATAATTTCATTTGCAACACTGGAAACGGCACTGTGCACGATTTCATTCGAACTAGGTGCCTGAAAGTTTGACCAAAGGTGCCTGAAAGTTTACGTTTAGTTCTCTTTGAAGTTGTGCTTGATGATGGCTCACCAAATGCTTCATTATCATTACCAGACTCCTGTTCTCTTTCGGAATTCTGAAGAATAGCTTTCTCCTCTCTGGCCACTCTGTCCTGTTCTTCTCTCTCTTTTCTTCTCTTGAAGTTTTCTTCTCTGCTGTGAACATCTCTTTCTCTTTTGGCCATGGCTTTGTCAACACTTCCCATCCTACCACGTCGTTCTGCCTCACGCTGAGCTAACAGGAACTCGCTGTCCTCCTGCATGCTAATCATCTTCATGGCGTCTGCATGAGTAATGTCAAAAAGACTCTCTGAGCCATCCTTTCATTCTTCTTCCTTCTTCAGTAGACTTTCAGAGCGCTTTGCTTTATTTTCCTTATTTTTCTTCAGTTTGTCATATTCATGGAACAGACATTCAACTTTTTCAACAACGTGTTTCTTCAACCGTGTCGGGATGCGGGCTATAGCCCACACTTGAAGAACGTTATTAGTTGTTGAATGTGATGCTTCACGAACAGTCTGTTTGGTGGCCTCTTTTTAATTGAAGAAAAGTGCCATAACTTCCTTCTTTGACGGTAACTTTGTAGAGCTGAGAATTTCAGAAATTTGGCCTATCACCCGCAACTCAGCTTCTCGTCTTGTAGTTGGTTTCGAAGTCCTGCAGCAAGCATTGGCCATCTCCCTTAAAATAATAAATTTTATTTGTTACCATCCATTTTAATTATTCAAATTACATGTAATTTCTAACAAAAACTTATAGAACTCAGAAAACTAACTGACAAAATTTATGTTATGCAATATAAATAAACAACAACGACATATGAAAACTCTGACAAGGTCTAAAACCAATAGATATAATACAAAATTATGCGCATAAATGAAAAGTCAAGTTCAATACTATGGCACTCAGGCAATTGATATTAATTAACAATATAAAATGAATTTAGCACAGCGGATTGGTCATTTTGTCTGTTTTATAATAACTCATTGTTAAATCAATATAATATGGCAAATTAATATTTAAGCAAAAATAAACAAAGAAAACACTCACTTTTGATCTAGTATCTACTAGGTCAGTTGTTACGGAAGTTTCCCTGAGAGAGTCAGTAGTCACTTATTCAGATTCATCAAATATTATTGTTATATTGAGTAAATGTCTGTCAATGTCTGATTACAAATGGCTGACAGCTGGTGAAATGCATTCTGGATTATTTAACAATAAATAAGTAACATCATATTGATAAATTATGCAGGCGGTATAGTGTGCAGTAAAAGAGTTCACCAGCATAACAACTAGTGAAATGCAGCCACGGAACCCCACATGATACTTAACTATTAATTATGTGGTAGGGACCTTTAAATGTTTTCAGATTTAGCTGATTTTTTTTGTGAATTTTTTATGCATACATATAAACAAAATTCAAGGGTGCCCTGTACAAAAATCAAACTTTAAAAATTAAGGGCCTTCCTAGTATATATACATGTATACATATATATATATATATATATATATATATATATATATATATATATATATATATATATATATATATATATATATATATATATATATATATGTATACATGTATATATATACATATATATATATATATATATATATATATATATATATATATATATATATATATATATATATAAATATATATATATATATTAGGAACTCCGTTCCGGTATATCCCTAATTTGTGGTATTCGTGACTTTTAGCTCATTCCGACTCCGGCCGAAATTACAATATTTCCGGTCAGAATGCCAGAAATTATTTTTTAAGTTTTTTAAAGACATGTGACGCAGACTGTGTAAATTAAATCACAAAATTATTGTCCGACAGGCCAATCAAGAACTTTAGGTAAACCTAGGTAAAAAATTTACACTTCTTAACAAACTTAATTTAATTGTATTTGCAAAATTCAATTATGAAAGGTATTTTTGCAGTTTAGAAATATTGTGATGCAAAAAAGGTTTAGCAACATTTTTGCGTCACAGTATTCCAAAATACAAAACAAACTAGCTCTTTTTTCATCAAAAGTTTTACCTGACTCTGTAAATAGTTTTATTTTAAATGTTTCTTAAATTTTAAATAATGTAAAAGGATAGGATATCTAATACAAAAATGTTTTAAGTTAAACCTAAATGGAAAAATAGAAAACAAAGAAGTAATTTTAAATATAAATATCATTCAGGTTTAAACATTCAGTAAATAAAGTTATAAGAAACGAACAAAAATAACATATTAGGTTTAAATGAAACAAGAATCAAGTTAATGAAATAGGTTATATAGGGGATATGTATTTATATAGGGAAAAGTCGAAACATTAAAACATTAAAAAAAAAATTGCCATAAAAAAATCATTGTGATGTATAAGGAATGGGAATAAAAACGTCATCGTTTAGAAAAATAAATATTACTTTTTTACATCAAGTGTTTAGTTTTTACTCAAAATAAACACCTTTTAAAAACACTTTTTTTAAATCTTAGGTATTTTCATTGGAATTAAATCAATTACTATAATGGGCTTGTGTATTATATTAAACGTATTATTACTTATATAAAAAAGCTACTCATTTTTAACAGGTAAATGAATTAATTTGTCCTTAACAAGCCTCCAAATACGTGTCCAATACCACCCGATCATACCTAATTCACAAATAATAGTTTTAAAACTAGTGAATTAAAGTAACAAACAATTCTTTTTTTCAATAAATATTGTAAATAAAAATGTATCTTTAATCGATAAAAAGTTATTAAATTATATAAAAATTAGATATACTATTATTTGAATCAAATATTATGATACATCGCCCTTCTGGAGGTGGGAAGCAACATCTAACACTCCCAGTCAATGTGACATATTAGGGTAGATATTTTGCATATGCCATATTTTAACTCAAATGATGTTTTTATAGTATTTAAAGTCACATGGCTTCCGGGTAATTCCATGTCCAAACAATAAGTTGAGATAACCCACCATCTCACAAAAACTTGATTTTTGGCACAAATGCAGTTAATACCGTCGTTAGGAATAATCAAAAATAATTTGGAGCCAATTTCATTATTTTGAGAGTTATGGGTCTTTGAAGTTTGAGGTTTTTTACATTTTTTTATTCTTCGCCCTCTTAACAACGCTTATAGCAACACTTAAATGTTAAAGTATGCACAGTTACATTAACCATACGTTAACAAAACTTAATTGGTATAGAAACTTTTGAAGAAAGAAATCAAAATCATTACTTAAAGATTTCAAAACTTTTGAAGAAAGAAATCAAAAATCATTACTTATTAGATCTTATATTTGAATAAAAACTTGAGGATTTTACCCGGGTTTTTAACAATAATTTTTCAGTAAACATGTCTAGTTTAAGATTAATTGCAGAAAAGGTATTGATCTATTCATTTTAAATCTTTACAATAATAGTTTATATATAAATACCTGTAAGAGGCAAAAATTATTTCACTGTTTTTAATGCACATATCTATTTTATTATTGTTTTATTTTTGCAATTTTATTTTTGCATTTTTACTTTCCGTTTTGGTTATTATCTCCATATAGAGATTATAACTAAAACAAATTCTCACAAAAAAATATAATTTCTCACATAAGTATTATTATATATAATACTCAAATGTTAGAACCATTTGCTCCATTTAATTAATTAAACAAGAAACCAGAAATTCATTTTTATTTTGAAAATAAATAAGTGTAATAGCTATGATTACACTTATTTATTTTCAAATAAAGTTTTGATTATAATACTCATGTTAGAAATTATTATTTATTTAATGTTGGTTTTAGAAAAATAAAATATTGAAATTAAATATTTTTATTTTTATGGCTGGAACATCACAATGCTCCATTTGATTTTAAAATCAAATTGTCACAAGTTAACATATACAAACCACATTGGAATAAAATTTTTAAAGATTTAGCTCCAGATGAGCAAAATTTAGATGCGCTGAGGTCTGGTGTTTCTCCTGTTTTGATTATTGACTTATGTTTTCATCATCAAAAGTTCTATCTTGAGAAGTTCCCTGTGTTTCAGAACAGATGCTGTGATCCACTGTTAGTTCACAAAAGACCGTGCAAAGGTTAGTAAAGCTTGTCATAAAGTTTTTTATAAATGTAACTTTGTCATAACTTTAAGGTCTTTATTTTTGTTAATACTAGGCGCATTTTATTTTATTAAGTTATATTTTTTAAAATAGCATCTCTCAGAGAAGTCATGTTAAGAACCATACCTTTAACAACAGGTTCAAAAAATGTGTACAAATTGCTTAGTCAAATTAAAAGCTTCCACTGAAATTAATACTGATAACATTGATGTTTCTGATGATTACACAAATGAAAATATAAATAAAGAAAATGTATTTAACGTTCAACCAGAAGCTGATATAAATAAAAACAGACAAGAACTTTCAGATTGTCTCAGCATAATTGGCGTGTCACCAGTCAAGCTTCACGGAAAGCCATTTGCGAATCGTATGAGTATTGGGAAAAAAAAGTTATAATAGTTTTCATTAAAAACTATTACAACAGTTTTTAATGAAAAGTTATCAAGTTCTTTAAAATTCCATTGACAGAAGTTGAAGTTTTTGATAATGAATGTATTCTTGATTTAAAAAAAAAAGTTGTTCAGTTCGAAAAAATGTTAGTTTTGATAAAAGATAAACTTGAAAAATGCTGTTCATTTAGAGACAAAATTCAAATATTGACTTTTTGCCCACAAGATGGCCAATTGAAGCAGCTAGTGAGTATTTTGGTGTTTCAAAATATCTAATAATAAAATCTAGATCTTTAGCAAAGAAGGAAGGAGTTCATGCAGTTCCACAAACTAAGCGAGGTAAAATGCTCCCTGATCAAATAAATACTTTAGTAAAAAATTTTTATAAAGATAATAAAAACTCCATATGTAAGTGTTAGTTGGAAATTCCATATGCAAAAGCGACTACTTTTATCAAGCTTAAAAGAGTTATTTGTTTCATTTAAAATTCGATACCCACATGTAAAGTTACGTTTTTCCAAGTTTTGTATTTTAAGACCTAAATGGTGTAATTTACCAAACTCATTAGAAACCCATTCTGTTTACGTTTGTATCTACCATCAAACATGAAGTTAATTCTCCTACTCATTAAAATTGATTACCATGAACTATATAAATTTATTGTTTGTAATATGCAAAACAAAGAATGTATGTTACATCGATGTACACAATGTCCAAAAATACATCTAAGTTAGAAGAAAAGCTATTTGAACTAATAGGACAGTTTGAGGAAGAAGATACTATCGAATTTAATCAATGGGTTACTACAGATAGATCAGATTTAGTCATACAGCTTGTAAGCATACCAGATTATGTAAATATGGTGATGGAAAAACTAGTCAAACTAACAGCGCATTCATATATTACTAAATGCCAGTCTAAATATTTAAAAAATCTTAAAGAAGAACTGCCATCAAATAGTGCAATAATTCTAAAAGATTTTGCGGAAAACTATAGTTTTGTTGTGCAGGATAAAGTACAAGGTTTTCCATTGGAATAATCTTCCGTGCACATTTCATGCAGTAGTTGTGTATTATAAAAAAAATCAAGTGTTGCATTCCACTTCATATTTCATTATTTCAATCGTAACACTCATGATGTATTAATGGTTTACGAGGTACAAAAATCAATTATCAATAATCTAAAGCAAAAGATACCCAGCATTGTAAATGTTATCTACTTTTCTGATGGCTGTTCATCTTAATATAAAAACTGCAACAATATTTTTAATCAATGTAAGCATAAATCAGACTTTGGAATAGATGCAAAATGAGTTTTCTTAGCAACTAGCCATGGAAAGCAACCTTGTGATGGTATAGGAGGAAAAGTTAAACGGCTTGTAGCAAATGCTAGTTTGCAGATTTCTACAAATCAAATATTAAACTCACGTGATATGTTTACATATTGCACTAACAACATCAAAGCTATAACTTTATTTATATTTCAAGTGAAAGTTTGACAAAAACAAGATTATTACAATCTGAACGATTTAAAAATGTAAAAACAATACCAGGAACAAGAGGCTTTCGTGAATTTATTCCTGTATGTCAAAATGAAGTTAAGATGAAATACTGCAGTGATGGCACTATCCCTATCTTGGCTTACAAGTTTAAAAAATTGTGAGATTCAAAGTGACGTGCAAAGTTGATGTGGGATTTAAATTTATGCACCAACATACCCTTGAATCTTAAAAAACATTTGCTTGCTTCCTTTTATCAATTATTTCTTAGAATTGACAGTTTGCGTATGTATATGACAATATTTTTGCAAAGGAATATGTGAAGAAGTTCACTAATTTGTACATAAATTTGTCAGTTCATTAAAACATGGAATTCAAAGAATTATTGTGGTTTGATATTTAAAGTTGAGTTTATTTATAGAAATGGATACTATTTATGGACATGGATATGTCATGAGTATTGCATTTTTATACCTAAGTGAAAATATCTCTTATTTTTGACTAGCTCTGTGTGAAAATACCTGTTTTTAATATTTAAATATTTTTAATTGAGTTTATTAAATATGCATATAGTAGTTTTACAAATAAGTAAGAACTCTTACTTTCTGGTTGTGCCTAAACATTAATACCTATCAATTTTCTGTGGTAATCTCAATATTCTTTCAATCGAAAATAAAAATTATTGTAGTAATAATTGACTTTGCAATTATTACTACGATAAGAATGGACTCAAAAACTAAATAATTTCTTATTATAGGGTAAGATGGCAGCTTATTATGTTGCCATTTTTAAGCTGCCATCTTACCCTATTTTAGGCGTCATCAAAGTTAACAGATTTTCAAGATACAATTTCAATACATCAACTAAAAAAGAGAACATGTTTCATATAACATTAAAAAATTGAACTTTAAAAACAGATTCAAAAAATTAAAAAAACGCATACTATTTATAAATAGCATAGAGTAAAACCGGGTCAAACCGCACACTAAATTCCGCACACTGATCGAAATCATCAAATAAAATCTAAACGGATATGGCTATGAAAAAAATTAAAATAGTTTCAAATAAAGAACTATCTCTTCTATTCAATTTGATAAAATTGTACGCCAATTCAACTCCAATTTCTTCTTTTTTTTTTACAACTTTAACGGGGAGTCAAAATTTTTAAAATATTTTCGTTGCGAGCAAAACAGCGCTTGAACGAAACTGATATAAAAAATTTTTAGCACTACCTTGTTGGAAAATTTAACTCTTTTTTAATTTTACTCTTATAATATAATTTTTATGCAGCTAGAACAAAATGTTAAATCAAAAATCAAAAGTGTAAAAAAAAACTATTTTTTCTGATAAAACTGCACCCTCAATTAATTACTAAGTTTAAATTATCGCAAGTGACTAAGCACATATCTTTACTTTATTAGCTTAGTATTAATTTTGGTTTAATTAAAAATGAACTATAACTTCATTTGTTACTATAATCATATCTTACTCATTAAAAACGAATAATTATATTATTTCTCAATATAATCATCACTCACTCATTTCAGTTTAACTCACTCATTTTTACATGTCAACTTAAAAAACAAAAGTATACAAGAAAAGCGATATACTAGCCACATTTACAGATTTGAAAGAATGTAAAGCATCACTGAGAAATGCTGCATTCAAACATGGCGCTCCAGCCTCAACGCTCAAAGATCGCAAAAGAGACAATAACAAAGGTTTCCATGGCTCAGGTACAACAACAATACTCTCAATTGAAGCAAAAAGATTTATGGCGCATGCAATCCATTTTCTTGGTAACTAGGGTTATGGCTCACCCCAAAAGAAATCCTAGAATTTGTATGCGGTTACTTTATATGCGAACATCAATTGCACTTATACAAAAATGGCAAGCCTGTTAAAGATTGGTTTTTTGCCTTTATGAAGAGATGGTCATAAGAGATTTCATAATGAAAATGGATAACTTAAAACTTAGCATTTAAAAGAGCCATCTCTTGTACGCCAGAATCAATTGATCCTTATTTTGAATGCGTTGCCTAGAAATATCAACATTCTGGTATAACTTCTGGGTCGCATATTTGGAATTGTGATAAAACAGGTTTTTCGGGTGATTAAGGCAAAGCATCGGAAGTGTGTCGAAAAGGGACAACAAGTAAATTTAACTTACTGGTAACAATGAAAAAAGTCATTATACTGTAAAAATTGCTGCAACGCTGATGAGCATTTTGTACTACCATTTGTGATATGCAAAGCCAAAAGAAACTTTTGTCCTGACTTAGCAAGAGGTGGTCCAGGTGGCACCAAGTATTCAATTTCAAAATCATGTTGGATGGAGCACAATACGTTTATTGAATGACTGAAAGAAGTATTTATACTCAAAACCGAGCAATTAGTGGTGTTTATATTTTAGTATTAAATGGGCATACAACTTACATAACTTTGGAGGCGGTATTGCTGTGCAAAAAACACAATATAATCTTTATTTGTCTACCAGAGCATTCTTCACATATTCTACAAGCATTGAATAGAGGTGTCTCTTGTCATATCAAATAAGCTTGGAAAAAAATCTTACAAAGTATTACAAAGACTTGTAATGTAAGAATTTAGATAAACAAATTTTTCCACCGTTGCTCAAACTGCTGTGCGAGAGTGGTAAATGTTTTACATACTTGCAATTGGAAACATGCAATTGCTAGTTTCCAGTAAACTGGCTTATTTTAATCACACAATTGTTGAATTCACTTTCATCAACTTTAGCAGCCTCCGCATTACCTACACCATGTTGCTTAGCACAACTTCATTATCTTCAACAGCCGCCGCAGCACCTATTCCAACTACACCAATTACCATCTTTCTCAACTACACCAGCTATAAGTTTTGATAGGTATCAAGCATGTGTTGAGCGTTGCAAAAACAATATCGAGGTAGAGTTGAAGCAGTTTTTTCATGCCAGAAATTAATAGCATGTTAAGATCGAAGCGGTGCAATATGTCAAAACTTGGTGGAAATGTATTACCGAAGAAAATGCAATTTTGTTCCTCAAAAAAAAGATGAAGAAAAAGCAAGGAAACCGTGAAAATCGCTAAATTTAACTCTAGACTCTCTATACCAAGTACTCAAGTACCTGAACATAACAGTGTTGAGCAACCTCAGCAAAACAATAAGAAAGAAAGAGTACCAGCAGTCTAACGAACAAATATTGCAAAATGCAAAAAGTGTGTAGTACAGTTACACACAGTAATATTGCAATTCGAGAATTCAATGTGTCGGGAATGGTTGTGCCAAGAAACATGTTTACCAAAAAAGTATGTAGTTGGAACTAATTTTTTTGTAGTAAAAAATGTAAAAACTTTAATGCAGTTTCTCAAAATATAAGTAGTGTTAAAAAAAATAAAAAAATAAAAACTTAAATTTTAAAAAATTCAATCTTTTCTAAAGTGTGCGGTTTTATCAGAATGTCGCCTAAAACCCCACAATTTTTTTATTTTCACATCTAATGTTTTCAATAACTTTATAATTATTTTGTTAATAAATATTTATATTATCTTATGTAATTTTATAACCTATTTCATAAAAAAAAAAAAATGAAAATCAAAAGAGGTATTTAATTTTTATTGATAAGTGTGCGGTTTGACCTGGTTTAACTCTAGTCAATGATGATATTATTTATAATAATGATTATATAGGATTCAAAGATACTTCAAGATATACAAAAAACTTAATTTGTGCACATTTACAATTCCTCGTGCATTATCATAAAGCATAAAATCGTCCAAGTTGACTCTTCCAATATTATACATTGTATAATGCTGTTCTGATGATTTTCTAAATTCTGTCATAATATAACTGTAAAACTCTATATTTCCTTATTACTTAAATATTAAATACTTTTAACTTTTGATTATTTTTTAGCATTTTGAACTCAATAAAATGATGTATTGTAGATACTAAATTAAAATTTTGAATTCTGCTCTAACTAAAAACATATTTTTCAAACCCCCTTGCTATTTTATAACGTTTTCTTATAAAACTAAGTGCTGCGACATTTTCTCGCCATTACCTCGGTTGCAATAGCTGCAAGGGTTTCTTGTCAAACACGCTCGTAGGGACACTACTACTACTACTACTACTACTACTACTACTACTACTACTACTACTACTACTACTACTACTACTACTACTACTACTACTACTACTACTACTACTACTATTACTACTACTACTACTACTACTACTACTACTACTACTACTACAACTACTACTACTTATGCTATATATATATATATATATATATATATATATATATATATATATGTATATATATATATATATATATATATATATATATATATATATATATATATATATATATGTATATATATATATATATATATATATATATATATATATATATATATATATATATATGTATATATATATATATATATATATATAAAGAATACAAAAGACATCATGCTGTCAAAATACGTATTGGAATTGAAAGACAAAAATATTGATAATTTTACATTAAATTGGTTTATCATTAAAACAGTACCTGCATTTAACAACATTTCCAAAAAAAAGCATATTATGCCCTCAAGAAAATTTTGAAGTCATTGCACATCCAAACCAAGACTGTTTGTTAAACATAAATATACAATTGATTTTTAAATGCATGCATAAAAATAAGTTTCTCCTTAACAATAAACAAACGTGAGCTCAAAAAATAGTTGAATCAAATCCCCCTTTTAAAAAATAGATCAGTTTAATTTAAAATTATTTTTTTTTTCTTTTAGTTGGCAAATATATTTTGACAGTATAGTCTCTTTAGAGTACTTTTTATGTTTAAAGGATTGTTTGTGGTTTGCATAACGTTTCTTCCATTTGCCATCGGTTGAACGAATATATTGTTTATCAGGGTTGTTTTGTGAGGAAATAAATAATATTTTTTAAAGCATTTGCCATTCATAGGGCAAATGCTTATTAAAAATTATTATTTACACATGCATTTTTTTATTTACAAATGTATTGTTAATTTTTTGCTTTGATAAGTATTTGCCATGATTGATAAGCATTTGCTATTCATAGAGCATATGATTATCAAAAAATATTATTTACTAATGCATTGTTTATTTACAAATGAATTGTTAATTTTTTGCTTGTAATTAAATTTTTCAGTATTTTTTCTTTTAGAAATTCAGTTTTACTAATTAATGCAAAATTATAGCATTTTATATTTCTTTCAATATTTTTTGTACAGCTATACCTTACTTTAATAGTGTTTCTGTTAAAAATTTTGCGCAATTTATTAGACGGAGGAAAATGTTTGTCTATTAATTTTAAAAACGCTTTTTCAACATTTGTTGAAACATTTTTGCTGCACGGAGGTTTGAACCAAATTATATTTGTATTTCAATTTTCGATTTTTTAAAATTTGAAATAAAAATTTTGCAATTTTTGTTTCAAATTTTAGCTCGAAATTTTTAAATCTGCTTTTTTGGAGAGCATCATTTGAGTTCATTAGAAGGCTTTTGATTTAGTATAGTGTTAATTGAATTAATGTGATAAGACAAAATAATGTCTTCTACTTGTTCCGCCAATGTTTTTATTTATAAACTCCTAAATTGTAAAAGTTATTAAACGGCGACATAAACAAACAAAAACAAAAAAAACAAAAGTTAGGGAATTTTTTTAAGGTTTGAGGGGGATGATTTAAATTTATTATTATACGATTATTCATCCGAGGTTTTTTAAGGCCTATAAGAATTTCCCAAGAGGTTAAATGTGACATAAAATAAAATAAATAAAATGAGTGGGCGGAGGGGGGTGGGGAGAGGGAGAGGCAAGTGACTAAAATGTGCCGGCAACTTTCCAAAATAAAAATCTATGAATTAAAAATTGTCTTTCATTTTTTTTTTTTTCCCCTATAAAAATACAAATTATTCATGTTATTTTAATAGTACACATTAAAGTAGAGATAAAAAAAGGTTTAAAAATGGTTTTTTTCAAGTCTACCTTGATTCTGTTCTTAAAAGAACAGAACCAAAAAAAATTGAACGGAAAATCACTTAACAATTTTTTTAAACACAGAAATACACATATATTCTACGCAAAGAAAAATAAACTCATGTTTGCTGAATTTATTCATCTGACCAAATGGTTAATCAAATGATGTCAAAGAATTGTTCAAAAGTATTTATGAACATGATATTGAAACAATTTCGTTAATTGTAGCAGGGCTGCTTTTCTATTTTATCAAATGGTCAGAAAAATCTATACTTTGTAAAATTTTATAGTGATTTCAAAAACTACGAACAATTTTTTGTTTAGATTTGTATATTTTTTGTATAGATAGTTTTTATATATCAGCATTTTATGATCAACTTTATATATCAACTTTATGATCAAATATAAATAAGTATAGTACATTTTGATATAAAATAAATTCAATAAAATATATAAAACTTATAAAACATACTAGCTGTTGACCTGATATATAATGTGATTCTAAATATTGTTTCGATGACGTATTTTCAGATTTTAATCTTTCTTTTTTTTATTTCTAATTTTTATTTTGGTGCCCCAAGATATCTTTTTGATCTTATCACAGAGCACCACGGATGAGCATTTAATTGGAAGTTCACGCCACCTATTTAACCGATGTCGCAAAACTTGCCCCTAGGTGGGGTTCGAAACACGGGTCCTTATTTTAAATCTAGTTTTAAATTTTAAATTCAATTTTAATACCACGTATTAATCAAAATTACGTTTAATCGTGCCGGTTTTGTAAAATTTTAGTGAAAAGTTACTATCTTGTTTTAATAAAAAACTTATATTCTATAAATAAATTCTGTAAGGAATATCAGGTTTATATGAGAAGCTACATGAAAAGTTTTCATATAGACTTTGCGACATATGTAAAATGTTTTAGCGGAAGATATCTCTTAAGAAAGGATATCCTTCTGATAAAGTATCTCATATTACCTATTCCTTTTTTTATACTATAATACTATATAATATAATCGACTTATAACATTATATTATTATGTTATATTTTATCAAGTTCGTTATCATAATATTAAGTTATAAGATAAGATATCGTTTAGTTAAAGCACTATCACAGTTATTATACGCTATTATACGCTATTATAATCATTTGCAACTCATCAACACATTATATACAACATTAGATTGTTTTTACAAATAGATGATTTCCATCGGTATATTGAAATTTATAGAGAAATAAAAACAAAAATGTATGATACAAGTATAAAAATTTATTTATTTAATTTACATAATTTTTTCCTTAAATATAAATATTGCAAACACCAAACATAAACCAAAAACTAACACATTAAGTTTTAAATAAAAACAATTCCCTATAAAGTTTATGGCTAAAATATCAATGGAAAATTCTATTTAAAATCTGTTTTTGAAAAAAGGTTATCACAAATAACTTATAAAAACAGCGTATAAAAGAGCAGTGCTATGGTAGCAGTGCTGGATGTGGTTACGGCGCTCAATAACCTAATGGCTACGCTAACACTCACGCACACGTTCATTGGGAAGCTCCACAATGCACGTCGGATCAGCGCTCGCTGACTATGTGCTCGGATCTAAAATCTCACTCCATAGCACATCATTCCACACCAGCACGGGGCAGTAGCTCTTTTGCTAAGAGCGATGGCTTGTGGCCTACGGTGACTAATGTGTGCATTCGATCAATTGAAATCCATTCTGTAGGTCTTACGTCTGGCTCAGATGTGCTAGCCCATAAGCGCAAGGAGTGAGTGTGTTTAGCTTTCTATTCACCCGATTTGAAAGTGAACGAAAACATAACGAGACCATACGAGACGACCAAACGATACATACTAATGCACTACACCATCACACCTGTAGACATCAACAGTCTCTCAAATCAGTTTATCAAATGTTTGTTCTTTATTATATACTTTTGTTCGTAATCTTTTTTTGACCTTATCCTTGTATATTTATTCAGATTTGTGTTATTACGTGTGAATGAGACCGCATATTTGTGAGAAGCAAAAGAGCGCAATAATTTTTCACAAAATTACGTATTAGCGTATTTTTATAACAAATGTATTCTTGGTTTGTATGTACTGAACTATACCACTAGATAAGTTTAGACATATCACAATCTCATAAGATTTTTTGTTTCTTTTTTGTTTCTATTTAGTTTTCTTGATCTGACGTCGCTAAGTTAGTTTGTTGTGGTTTGCACTATACAGTGTTCACTAACGTTCGTTAGGTCGTTTTGTCAACAATATTGTTTTTAAACGTTACGTTTTTCAGTGGTTATAAGCTATTAGTAAAAAATCGCATTTATTGTCTCATCTGTTTATTTTCTTCACTATTCTCTGCCTACTGATTATATGTTTGTATTTTTTTTATCTCTGGGTAATCATTTTTTTTTTTTTTTAAATTTATCTGAGTCTGTTTTGTGTGATAGCTTTTGTCTCTACTTATCAGGCAAGATTTATATTTCTCATACTATTGGAGTCACCAGATTTTCTACCATATTTTCAACTAACTACTTTTATACTAACGACAAACATTCTGAGTTTCGATGATTATGAGTGATATTTACTTATTATATTTAAAAGACACATTTCAGCCATAAAAGAAACGGTAAGTTACTCATAATTATTACTTTATATTTTTTATTTACTTTGTGTTATTTCTATACATTAAATTGTTTATTTTCATACATACGCATACATGCATGTGTACACGTTTGTCTTTTCTAATGTAAGTGTACATGATATTTATATGTATCAACATACTTGCTTATATTTACACCACTCGCATCCCTTACCACCCTCATGAGATCTCTAAGAATGTTGGAGCTGTATTAAAAACTGGGATAGGGATTGGGACTTTTGGCTTTTGTAGTGTAGTCCTGTTATGTTGCAATATTGACTAGCATGACGTAGAGTGCAGGCGGTGAGATCTGTTGAAGGACACGCCCCTGACGAGTGGCGTTAGTGCAGGTCTCGGGCTCTCCAAAACGTCATTGGTGATCGAAGTGCATTCCTGAGGAGGGGGATCACCATTATCCACTACTTAATTCTGATTGGTTACCATAGCACCAACATTTTTTTACCTCTTACACCCACTATTATAGCGCTTTGTGAGCTTTATATTATGAATTTCCCAGTGAAAAATAAAACCGCGTCCCACATGGGTTCCGCGTGGGTTCCGTGTGGGATTGATGGGATTTATGTGGGACGGATTTTCCCATGTGGTATCCGTATGAAAATTTGTCACCTGTAACCCATGTGGGTAATCCCACATGGGTTACATGTGGGAACCATATGGTATTTACACACATGGAAAATCCCACGTAGGTTTCCTGTGGGATTTGCATGGGAATTAATTTGAAAGCTGGAAACTAAAAAAAAAACTTTTAAAAAAAAACTAAAAAAAAATTTTTAAATCAACATTGCATTGCGTTACGTTTACATTGTGTGAAAATATTTTATATTAATATAGAGAATGACAAGCAAGTATGTAAGTACCACGAATAATGTTTTTACTTTCTTTATAGAAATAAGATTAAGATTTGTGCAAATAGACGTATTATTAGGATAATATAATAGTTATTTGAATATAGATCTTGAGTAAATTATTTGCAAACAATTACCTGATGCAAGTTGAAATGTTGTCAAAAACCAATCTTGCATGCATGGGATACTGCAGTGTCCCACAAAGAAATGCAGGTTTGAAAGTCAAAGAATTCCCAATTTTCTTTATTAAAAAAAGAAAAAAATAGATGCAGGTTTCTGTAACTTTTTTTATGCTCCAAAACTTTTAACTTTATATATAATAAGGTACTTAAGACTTAAGGGACTTACGAACTACATTGAGGAACAAAAACAGGATATTTACAGAAACTTTTCAATTTTTAATCTGGAGTACCACAGCGTAATTGGGAATAAAGTCTCTGGGTTCAGTATTCAAAGTCATATGATCTAAAGTAATATATAAATTAAATAAAATGCTTTAAAATGCATGCAGTTATACATATAACTCCTGATAGTTAACTATATGTATAACTAGCTATACATAAAATTTATTATATAAACTTATTTTTTAAGGTTATGCTTGAACAAATTAGTACCAATTGATTCAAATTCAAGATTTAGTTCAAGTTTAAGTTCTTATTTGTTCATTGTTTTTTCACTATTTTATATTTATTTGTTCAAATTTGTTAACTAGTACTAATTCTTACTACAGTAAGAATATTTATCATTGTTGAACGTGATTTTATTAGTAACTTAATTTTACTTTCAACATATTTTGACAACACCCTTTACATTTTAAATGATGACAGCTTTACTTTTCTATTGATGCTAAACTTATTACGTTTCAATAACTCAGATTGAATTTTAACTGAATTATTGTGAGCTTTGTAAGGGTTTGTTGTATATCAAATGGTGTTGTAAATAAAGTAAAAATAATATATATATATATATATATATATATATATATATATATATATATATATATATATATATATATATATATATATATATATATATATATATGTATATATAGAGGGGATGCTGAGACCAAAATAATGTCAATTAAAAAATTGAATTTAAAAAAAATGTAAAATATTTTATTTAAAAAAAAAGTAAAACAATTTATGCTTGCAATGAGCAGGTTTTAGAGGTATTTACACCAACAATGTGTTCTAAAAACTTTTTGCTTTTGTTGCTTAACACTGTTGAGGATCATAGGAAAAACAATTTAAATTCAAAAATTAGCTTGCTTTTCTGAAAGAACAATTTATGTTTGTTTTTTTAACTTTAGTACTGTTGAGAATAAATGTATAATTGAACTAGAAAAAAATTGATGGTATATGCATTTTTTATATTATATTAACAATTCAGATATACCATTATAATATGATAACAAAAACTGAAATCAATTTTCAATGGGAGATGGCAAAAAATTGACGGAGTTTGATAAAGGGTGAAGGTGTTCAATAAACGGGTCATCATCTGGAATCATTATGCATAGATGACCCTATGATTTTTATAATTTGTATTTATTTCCATTAAAAAGAATTAGTACTAGTTAACAAATTTATAGTGAAAAAACAATGAACAAATAAGAACTTGAATTTGAACTAAATCTTGAATTTGAATTAATTGGTACTAATTTGTTCAAGCATAACCTTAAAAAATAAGTTTATATAATAAATTTTATGTACAGCTAGTTATACATATAGTTAACTATCAGGAGTTATATGTATAACTGCATGCATTTTAAAGCATTTTATTTAATTTATATATTACTTTAGATCATATGACTTTGAATACTGAACCCAGAGACTTTATTCCCAATTACACTGTGGTACTCCAGATTAAAAATTGAAAAGTTTCTGTAAATATCCTGTTTTTGTTCCTCAATGTACTTCGTAAGTCCCTTAAGTTTTATGAACCTTATTATATATAAAGTTAAAAGTTTTTGAGCCTAAAAAAAGTTACAGAAACCTCCCTATCTCCCCCCTATTTTAATTTTTTTTTTTTAATAAAGAAAATTTGACTTTTAAACCAGCATTTCTTTGTAGGACACTGCAGTGTCCCATGCATGCATGCTTGGTTTTTGACAACATTTGAACTTGCATCAGTCAATTGTTTGCAGATAGTATACTCAAGAACTATATTCAAATATCATATGAACATGTTAGAGAATGTTCATATGATATTTGAACATCACAAATTTAATAATATTGTTGTGATATGTTATATAAATAATACCATAATAGATTATGATATGAAAATAAGGTAGGATATGGAGGCAATGATCAAAGAATAAATTTACTTATAGAAATTTAGATGTTTATTTATTAGTTTCAGACTATTGTATTATGTGTGACCACGACCTTCTGCTATAACAGGCTTTGACATCGCGCAACAAAGTTGTTAAACTGAAGGCCTATTCCTAATACTGTGTTTACATTTTCATCTTTTAACACTAGAGGAAAGTTTGTGTTCGCGCTTTTTTAATAAATCTTTAAAATTTAATTGGTTTATAAATTAGATAGCGCAACTTAAAGACGATAACGTTGTAAGGTTCAAGGCGTTACCTTGTAAGGTAATAATATTGTCAAGTTTTTTAATAATTTCGATAAGTTTTTTTAATAATTAAAATGCCTTTAAAATGCTGTGTATCTCTTTGCAAGTCTTCAACTACAACAAAAATATCAATGCTCAACTACAACAAAAATATTAATTTATAAATTCCCGAAGAATCTAGAGGAGAGAAAAAGATGTAGTGAAGCTATCCCAAGAACTGGTTTTATTGTTACAGACTATACAGCAGTATGTCAACTTCATTGGCCAAATGAAGCACCTTTTGAAAGCAAATATGAGAAGCAGCGACCTTTAAACCCACCATCTGTTTTTAAAATATTCCGCCTAGTTGTTTTGCCACACCAGCAAGTAAAGTTAGAAAAGCTGTAACTTCAAGCGGTTTTCGAAGCATTTTACCAGATAAGTTAAATAATTTTCTAAAAGAGGATGAACTTATATTTGACGATATTCAATCTTTTTTAAGTGATAATAACAATGTTATTGTTTTCCGGCTTAATAAAAAAAGTTTACACATACAATCAAAAATATACAAACTTGGTGTTCCATTATTTATTTTAGTAAGTTTCAATGATTATTCATTTGTAGCTAACCATAATGGCACAACTTGTAATATTTCATCTTTAGCTGTAAACAAATTTAAGTTAATAAAAATAAAATCAGCTTTATTTGAAGCAGTTAGATTTTTAAAAAATAAAGAAAGTTCGCTTCAGTCAAATATTCTATTCGAACACCTTAATGCTATGAGAAAAGGTAATGTTGGTGAAGTTTTATATACTTCAGCATATGAGTATTTTGCTATGCGACAAAGTTTATATGATTGTTTGTGTATTGACTACAAGTTGCCAAGTATAAGAACTTTAACACGATTGACTTCAAAAATAAGCTCAATGGAGGACCTAAGTTTCATAAATAGTATTTTTATGAATTTAAATCCATTGAAAAGAACTTCCATACTACTAATTGATGAGGTCTATTTCAAAGCTTCATTACTTTACCAAAGAGGTGCTTTGTTTGGTCAAGCAGTAAACTACCCTGAAAAATTAGCTAAAACAATTTTATCATTTATGATTAAATGTCTTTTTGGAGGTCCAGAATTTATATGTAGAGCTCAACCTGTTGCAAATCTTTCCCCTGAATTTTAGTTTGCTCAATGTCAACAAATTGTTGATACGATAAATAGTATTGAAAGTAGTAAGACATTGGTAATAATTACTGATAGTAACCGTGTAAATCAAAGATTTTTTGGAATGTTTAAAACAGTTGATAGTAAACTATGGTTAACAACATCAGGTATATATTTATTGTATGATTATGTGCATCTCTTAAAATCTATACGAAACAATTGGTTGACAGAAAAGACTGACGAACTTCAATTTTTGAACAATAAAGAACTGGATTTGGCTAAGTGGAGTGATTTAGAAACTTTATATAAAACTGAGTGCAATAGTCTTTTTAAACTTGCTAAACTTACAGCTAAATCAGTTTATCCAAAACCAATAAAGAGACAATCTGTAAAGTTTTGTTTGTCTGTTTTTTGCGAAGAAATAGTAGCTGCACTAAAAACGCATCCAGAGATTGAAAATAAAGCATTTGAAGGTACTGCTGTATTTATTAAAAAAATAATTTTTTTTTGAATGTTGTTAATGTCAAAGCACCTGGTGCTGGCATTCGGCTTAGAAATGAATCATGCGGAGAAATCCACTCAGTTGGTGATCAACAGTTACAACTGCTACGAGATATTGCTGAATTGTCAAATTTTATGAAACCTACAGGCAATAGCGCATTTATGTTATGGCTTTATTGATCTCGTAGAAACTTTGTTGAGTAATGGAGCAAAGTATGTCTTATTAGGTTGGTTTTCAACAGATCCACTTGAAAAAGCTTTTTCTAAGCTTCGACACGGATCTGGAGGTACTTACTTTATAAACGCTAAGTCTGTAATTGAAAAAATTAATATTCAACATACTAAATTGATATTACAACTTGACATTCCTGTTGATGGTATCCATGGTCATACTTGTGACATATGTTTTAGAGATATTTCTACTGATGAAAAAGAACTTCTGGATAATATACATGATCTTGAAAGCTCAGTTAATAAATCTTCATTAGTGGCTAAAGTTTACATAGTTGGCTATGTGCAAAAAAGCGAAATAAAAATTTATGATGATTCTACCAATTATTATTATAAATATGGAAGTTATCTGTATAGCCTAAACAGAGGCAGACTTGAAATTCCTTTTGATACTCTTGTTTAATGGTCAATATTTTGGTTTTTTTTTTTCAAGGTGCTGCTGACCCTTTATGCAGAACATTTGTGTTACTCAGTTTCAGTTCATTGCTGCTAAATATAAATTTAAAATCACAAAAAAACAATGCAGAGTATATTCTAATATTCTGCTAAAGAATTACTCACTAATTACCACTCCCAAAATACTAAAGCTATCATAATTTATGTGAAAATTAGTTTTGTAATTTATTATGCTATTTACTTTTTATGTTTTTTATTTTCTCATTAGCGTATATGTCTCTCAATATGTTTGGATTTGTAAATATTTACCCTGTTGAGATATTGATAAAACTTTTTTTTTGCTTGAATCCATTTTTGTTGGTGTTTTTTATTGTTGGTGATTTTTATTGTTACCATTTTTAGCAAAAAAAATTAAAAATACAGTTATCTTTCTATTATATAGATATATGCTTTGTTATGGTTCTGCTTGTTATTGATACTATTTAATATTACATAAATATTTTTAATGAAATTTGAAATACGAAAAATATGATTATTTTTTAACAATTTTTTGGTTTTCTTTTTATATTTCCGTCTTTACTAAAGATTATTATTAGAAAACATAGACTGCCATTACACCCTACCTAATATAAAAATATATCAATATAAGTAAAAGTGAAAGTTTAATCGGCCTTCAGTTTTTACGGCATTTTGCGCGATGTCAAGGCCTGTTATTATAGAAGGCCGTGTGTGTGACGAAAAAGTAAAGATACTTTTGCATCCAGTGGCTATTGCACCCAACGTCTACATCATTGAAAAAGTAGGTTTTTACATTTTTGTTTTTGTTTTTTTGTTTAACTACTTATCCTAATTGATCACTTTTTTTCAGGGTTCTTATCATGGGTTCAAGCTCATTACGCATAATATGTGTTCAATTACCCATAATACGTTGGTCATTGTAAGTAATAAATTAGGAAATAGTTATTTGTGAAATATTGTAGTCATTAATGACTTCGACCTGGCTAATAATTAAAATTGCTCGACTAATAAGGTTCCTTATTAAAATTGCTCTCTCTCTCACTCTCTCTCTGTCTCTCTCTCACTCACTCACTCACTCACTCTCTCTCTCTCTCTCTCTCTCTCTCTCTCTCTCTCTCTATATATATATATATATATATATATATATATATGTATATATATATATTTATATATATATTTATATTTATATTTATATTTATATATATTTGTATTTATTTTTTTTTTTTTTAAATGTTTGAAGAAAGATAGAAGATACTAAAAACCTTGGTATTATGCAAGCCGAAGTGATTTAATTAATTCCATCGACAAAAAACGGCATGTAAATCGCAAAAGAAAAAATAATATTTTTAATATTCATTTTGGATGTATTGATTAATAGCATTTATTTTAAAATAAATTCATTTTGCAACACGTTTTTTAATTTTATAAAATTTCGTCATAATAGTTTAAGGTAAATCCCACATAGGTTATAGGTGGAAAACATCACATGTAAAAGATCAAAAATGCTACACATTTTGAATACCAAATGGGATAAAGTAGCAAATACCAGATTAAGTTAAGCCTCTCTGAAAGCTTCGATGATTAATTTTAAATTACTATTTAAGTAATTTTTAAATTAAAAGAATTTTAAAAATTATCATTAGAAGCATTCGGACTTTCATTTGTCTAGTATTAACTACTTTTATACCATTTGGATTAAAATATGTGGCATTTAAGATCTATAACATGTAGTATTTTCCACCTATATCCCATGTAGGATTTACCACATAAAACCCATGTGGGATTTACCATATGAAACCCACATGGGACAAAATAATAATCCCCATATGGGTTACATATGGTAAAAACCCACGCGTATCCCATGTGGGATTTACCATATGGAATCCATGTGGGATTTACCATATGAAACCCACATGGGACAAAATAATAATCTCCACATGGGTTACATATGGAAAAAATCCACGCGTATCCCATATGCGCTTTTTCACTGGGTTGTTACATTAACGACATTTATATACTTTTATCTCACACAGGTGATTATCAGTTTTCAGTTTGTTATCTAGAGTTTAGAACATATATAGTAGCACATTTACCAGCCTGTTTTTTCTTTTTATATTACTCGTACTTATATTTTTTATCATTTTACTTTATATTTTGTTATCTACTTATTTTATTGTTTTTGTATGGCGCGATAATTTTAGCCATGGTTGCTTTTAATGAACCAGCGGATCGATATTGAATTGTTTACTCATAGACCATTGTTTTATCATTTGTTTAGTATGACTAGAGCGTGAGTTATTGTTCACCTAATCCCTGAGTCCTTAAATTTTCTTCCTCCTACAAAACAGTCTTTACATTCATTTATTATTCTCACCCAATGACATCATCTACAACCTACTTCTATTTTCACATCTCCCAGATCTACGTGACTGGACGGCTCCGTTGGTCACTTTTTGCGACCATTGTGTCGCATAAACAAACTAATATATTTTTGTAACATCCTAAATAAAGCAGCACTAAAAATAGCAATAAAATAGCATTAAAAACACAATAAAATATAAATATATATTAATAATAAATAATATTATTATAAATTAGCTATATAATAAATTTCAACAACAAACGTTGTGTATCAGCCTAACATTATATACAACATTAGATTGTTTTTACAAATAGATGATTTCCATCGGTATATTGAAATTTATAGAGAAATAAAAACAAAAATGTATGATACAAGTATAAAAATTTATTTATTTAATTTACATAATTTTTTCCTTAAATATAAATATTGCAAACACCAAACATAAACCAAAAACTAACACATTAAGTTTTAAATAAAAACAATTCCCTATAAAGTTTATGGCTAAAATATCAATGGAAAATTCTATTTAAAATCTGTTTTTGAAAAAAGGTTATCACAAATAACTTATGAAAATAGCGTATAAAAGAGCAGTGCTATGGTAGCAGTGCTGGATGTGGTTACGGCGCTCATAGCAGTGCTATGGTATATAAACTTAAAAATTTTACTGCCGTTTACCATATGTTCAAATTAATCATATTTCTGAAAAGTCAATGACTTATCCGGTAAAAAGTCATCTGATTTTGTCAGAAAGTCTAGATCAATGGTAGAGTTTTAAAGTATAAAAAGTATAAATGATTGTTGGAAAATATCTATGGATGATAAATTAGCAATAATTTCTTGTAACTTGCCATAGTGTTGTCAAAAGACCTGGTACTTCGGTACCAAGTCGGTACTAAAAAAATGTAAACATCACGGTACCAAGTTTTCTTAAGTACCGGTAGTACCAAAGACCCGTTCAAACCCGATTCCTTGATGCGCATGCGTGCAGTAGCGCGTCCTCTTTATTAAACTGCTGAGAAATGGCGACTGGTGGTGCAGCTGATGTGGTAGCTCTAAAATCAAGCAGGTAAGCTTCAAACTAATTTCAGACATAGAGCTTCTGTTATGAATTATATATCATATTTTAATTTGAATGTCTAAACCAGTTGGATAGAAATAAACAGCAAAAAGTAAGTCTTACAGAAAGATTAAAATAACAATAATAAGCTTAAAAATTAAATTTAAAAAATATATACTTTTTTTACGTTTTTTTACAACCTATTGTTAAGACTTTTCTTTTAATAAGTATTTCTTATAAAAAGTTGTTTGTAAAAAGTCTTTTCAAAAAAAGATTTTGTGAAAAGTCTCTTGTAAAAAGTCGTTTGTAAAAAGTTGTTTTTAAAAAGTCGCTCATAAAAAGTCGTTTGTAAAAAGTCGTTTGTAAAAAGTTATTTGTAAAAAAGATTTTAACGTCTTTAATAGAATGACTTTACAGAGAAAATAAAATCGGTGACTTCAAAAGCGAAATGTAACTTTTTAAGTGACTTCTAATTAAAACGTTTAAGCATTAAAAGAAGGGATGGCAAAAATCCCGGAAATTCTCAATCCCGGGATTTCGGTATTACAATTTTGTCCCCGGGAAATCCCGGGATTGAATGAAAAGCTTACAATCATAGAAGATAAAGCCTGCGAAAAACATTTAATTATCAAACACTATTATATGATTAAGTTTAACTGATGAAGTAAAGTAATTTAAACTATAAATACCACCTTTAAACGATAACACAAAATAACAATGTTTAAAAATAATATAAGTATACATTAATATATAAGAGTTATAATTCGTTTTGAAAGCTCCACCTTAAAAAACTCAAAGCGTCCATCATTTCATCGTTTAATCGTGTTCGATTTTTAGAGCATAAAAACCCAGCGGGTGAGAATGCTTGTTCAGACTCTACACTTGTTGGTCGTATAGATAAAATATAGTTATACACTTTTTGAAGGTGATCACCTCTTGTGCCACCACTTTCAAATAAAAAGATTTCTTTTTGAATCTTAGAAGTTATACTTTTTACCCTTATAGGTGTTGTTCGTATAGCTATCAATCCTTTTTCCATAACTTCGTTTAATTGTTCACTAATTGTTTTGACTTTCTTATCACCTTCGTCGCTTCTTAAAACCTGGTTTAGCTGAACATCACAACTGCTGTCTGCTGCTGATGCTATATCTGCGGGATGAAAACGCTTTATCATGCTTACTATAATCTTTTTATTTTGATTACTTGTATTTGGTACAAAAACATCTGTGATTTTTGTTGATGTAACCTGGCTATTATGAAGATAATAAACTAAGCTACTTAATGGTGTTCTCCTCTCTTTAATTCGGTGACTGAAAGCAGCATACAATTTTTTCCCGATTTCAGATTTTTGTTGTTTTATTTTGGTCAACATAAACTCTAATGCAATGTCAGCTGTAATTAAAATTGCGTCTCGTCGACTAAGTGCTTCCACAGTGGCTTTAACAGGAGCCAAAAGTGCTACTAAATCAGATACAATTTTATATTTATTTTCGTCCATCTTAATTGAATCGTCAATTTTGGAATCCAAATTTAAATCTAGAAATGCCTTTTTAACACAATATTTTAATTTGTCAAATCTTTCAAGCATAAGCAATAAGCTGCTCCATCGGGTTTTACAATCCATAATCAAATGGATGACCTTTCCAAACTCAATTTTTACGTACTTTTGTAAATAATTTTCATTTTTGGTTGGGGACCTTTTAAAGATTTTCACAATTTTCCTGACCTTTGTTATAACAGGTCCAAAAACTTGGTGTTTAATAGTAACCTCAGAGGTTTCATTGAACAAAAATGAAATATTTGAATCTTGAATACAATCTTCCTCTTTAGAAGCATAGTCACTAATACAATCATTATCTTTTTCTTCATCACTGTGGTTCTCTAAACTTGCAAAGGTAGTGTGCTCATCATCTAAAATTTCATCGATTTCCAAGTTATTGGGGTCATTTTTATAAAGAACTAATATTACTGCCAGCTGTAGAGCGTGGGCAAAGCATAGTTGTTGATCACTTTCTATAATTTTTCCAAGTTTCTTCATGACGCTTGCACCATCCGTGGTAATACCAGTGATATCGTTCTCAAGTTTTATTTTAAAATTGTTGAGTCTTTCATTTAGAAGTGAAACGCACTTTTCTGCTGGCATAGATCCTAAAATGCGAATCAAACCTAAATTCCAATAACTTTTCAACTCGTGTACGTTCACATTCATGTATCTGCAGTTTCCAAAAGAAGTCCACTCATCAAGCGTTAAGGAAAACTTGAAGCCTATTGATATTTGATCAATTATTTCCTTTATAAGTAGTTTTTTAACCTGTTCATAGTAGACTAACACCATTTTTCGAATAGTGTTTCGTGATTTTGGGACATTTTTAAAGCCTCGTGCAACTAACCCAGCTCGTATATCAGAAGAGTTGCAAATTGTATTAAATGATATACCATCTTTTGCTGCCATACGGGCAAATACTTCAGGTAAGCGTTCATCTTTTTTCGATGTTGTTGGAAAATAACTTGTGATTTTCGGTTTTTTATTTTTCGGTTCTAATAATTCTTTTGAGGTTGAAGGTGTCGTGGATAAACTTGATTCCTTCCTAATTTGATTTTGATGATTCAGTCCTAATTAATTTTATGTATGGAAAGTAAATGGGTATGAAGACCTTTCGTTGAACCACCAGCAATTTTTAATATTTTTTTGCATGTAATTACTTTGCATAAGGCTGTTTCATCTGCTCTATTTAAAAAATGCTTCCATATGAGATTTGTGCTGTTGAATTCAGCGTAGTTAGTCATGATATTAGGCTAATTTCACTCTTATTGAAAAAAAAAAAGTTATATTTTAAGCTATTTATTGACTAATTATCTTTATTCATAATTCAAAATGAACTTATGTGAAAACAATTATACTTCGAATTATTAAATAAAGTTTATTTAATATACCTTCCGTATTTGATAACTTTTAATGTTAAAGAACTTGTGACAATCGCGCCAACGTTAAGAATTTAAAAAATAAAAGGAAAACATTGCATGGAGAATAAGCAGCTCAACAAATTTTATAGCGAAATTTTAGACATTTTAAATAAATAAATTAAGTTTAATCAATGTTTTTATTTATTGTTTATTACAATCCCGAAATCCCGGGAAATTTTAGAGACTAATCCCGGGATTTCGGGATCATGAATTTGTCTGTAATCCCGGGATTTCGGGATCCCGGGATTCCGGGATTGCCATCCCTAATTAAAAGTTTTGAACGACGTTGAATGTTTTGAATAAAGTCGTTGTTGTTAATAAAATTAATATTAAAAATAGTTCTAAACGATTTAAATTAATAAAAAAAATTATAATTTAGTAAAAGATAATATAAATATATATTTTTGCTGATCTTTTCCTTGTTCAAAAAAATAAATAAAAAATTTCCAAAAAAATAAAAAATATTTATTGAAGAAAACATTTTAGCAAATAAAGTTTTATATATAGTTTTTTCGATTAAAGTATTAAAGGTTTTTATCGCATTATAAAAATGGAAATAAAATTAGTTATAGAAATAGTTTTAAATTTATTATAAAAAATACATACTTATAAAATAAATAAAACTACATATATTATATTTAATTATTGGGAAAATCCTTCTAATCCTTTACTTTTTTACTTCCATGGTGCTACTAATAGAAATTATGTAATTACCTACCGTGTAAAGGATTAAACAATTTTATACAAAAAGTATTTTTTAACAAAATTTAAAATATTTAATCTTTTTACAAGGACTAATTATTTATTAAAATTGTTTATATAGGCATTATATAGGCTATTATATAGGCTATTATAAAAACTGAGGTTTGTTATTTTGAGAAAAACTAATGTTTCATATGTTCAGACTCAGCCCATTTTTGACTTCTATACTTATAAAGTATATTTATTATATTTTCCTTTTACAGCTGCAAGCTGAGGAAGACCATGGAACACTCCCGCAAACTCATAAACAGGTAACAGTTACAGAAGCTTTTCAGTGGCAACAAAAATATGACAAAAACTCACCTGAGGCAAGAAAGCTGAACCTAGCGGTTGCTGAATTCATATGTATTGATAAAGTGCCCATTTATACAGTTAAAAAATGTGGATTCCAACAAATGCTCCATCATTTCAACCCAAAATACCAGCTTCCGAGTCGAAACTTTTTTATGTACACTGAGATTCCCCGCATGTACAATGACACCAGAGACCTCATAATCCAGCATCTCAGAGACAAATCATTTTACAGCTGCACAACAGATCTTTGGACAAGTAGAACTGCAGACACTTTCATGTCTTTAACTCTGCAGTACATTACTAAATCATGGGAATTGCAATCCTGGTGTCTTGGCTGTTGTGGTCTCAACACAGACCACACTGCTGAAAGTTTGAAGGAGGCCTTTGAAGAAAAACTTGAAGACTGGAAGTTGGACATTGCAAGAATGTCAGGCATTACAACAGACAATGCCACAAATAATAAAAAAGCCTTTGAAGACTACACCTGGATTCCTTGTTTTGGACACAATCTCCACCTTGCTGTAAATAAGGCATTAGACATAAACAGGGTGTCTGCAGTGCCGTCAAGGCTTCGAAAAACTATTTCTGCCTTTACAAGATCCCCAAAACTTTCATGCCATCTAACCAAGAAACAGAAAGATTTGTCCTCTCCAGACCACAAACTTATTCATGATGAACCCACTCGCTGGAAATTTTCATACAATATGGTGGAACGTTTCTTGGAGCAGCAGCAGGTTGTCTGTACTGTCCTGGCTGAAGACAGGAAAAAATGGCATCTGATGCCAAAAGACTCAGATATTACAGTTTTAGAAACTGTTAAAGCAGTTCTTAAGCCACTCAGTCCCTTTACTGATGCACTTTGCGGGTAAAAACATACCACCCTGTCTTCAGTCTTGCCGTTACTCTGGAAGATATTTGAGTGTCTCAGTCATGAACAAAGTGACTCTACATTAGCCTAAGAGATGAAGGAAAAGATTTACGAGTATCTTCGGCACCGCTATGATGACCTGCAGCTACGGTTTCTTTTGAACACTGCAACCTGCCTTGATCCACGATTTAAGAACAGCTTTGTCTCTTTAAAGGATGATGTGAAGCAAAGTCTCCTGGATGAGGTGAAAAAAATGGGCAATAAAAAAGAAAGAATTGCATCTCGGGTGTCTAGAGGATTGTCAAGTAAAGAAGTCAGGCCATCAAAAAAATCCAAAATTGACCTAAAGTTTTTGCTTTCCACCATACAAGTCATGCACCTCTTTCTGCAAGTGACGAGATAAATGGTGAATTCTTGGTGTACGATCAGATGCCTGAGGTCAGTGCTGAGGATGATCCACTTATCTGGTGGAAAACAAACATGGGTACTCTACCTCAACTATCAGAGTTTGCCAGGAAGTACCTTTGCATTGCTGCATCTAGCTGTTCATTTGAAAAAGTGTTCAGTACTGCAGGGTACATTGTTAGCCCAAGACGCTCAAGACTGAGTCAGGAACATGTTGATATGTTCTATCTGAAAATCTGGAAATGGCAAAGAAAGTAACTTAAGGAATAACTGTGTTGACCAGTATTGATTTGGGTGAAAAATGTTGTTATTTATCTAGTTATTTAATTACTCAAACGTTTACAATCCTTGGCTTGAAATACTTAAATTATGCCGTTGTTGTTTTGTTTTTTTACATGTATAATAATATTTTAATTTACAACTTGTTGTTCAGTTATGGCATATTTTGTTTAATTTATAAATATGTTAAAGCTTATAAATAAGAGTGATTATTCAGTCATGGCTTATTGTTTTGTTATTTATCTAGTTATTTAATTACTTAAATGTTTACAATCCTTGGCTTGAAATACTTAAATTATGCCATTGTTTTTTTACATTTATAATAATATTTTGGTTTATTACTTGTTGGTCATGGCATATTTTGTTTAATTTGTAAAAATTGCGTTTTTTAGGTTTGTAATTTTTTATTTATTATTTGTGGAAAAAGTTGAAACACAATTTTAAACAAGTATGAAGAATCGCATTGTTTAACTTTATTAATAAAAATAGTATGTTTTTCAGCTAGCATGTTTTTGTGTTTTGCTTTGATACAAAGAATCGTGAATTTTTATTGGCAAATTTAGTCTAAATTAAACTTTGGTTTGGTTCCGAAATTGGTACCAAGAACCGTGGATTTTCACTGGTATCGGTACCGAATACTTTAATTTTGGTACCTTGACAACACTAATTTGCCAGAACATGTTTACATATGTATGAAATTTATGTTGATGAGTTTTTTAATTATTGTACACAAGTTTTTAGTTAGATGTTATCAAAAGATCATCATTTGTACCTTCAATATAAGGGATCTTTTTTAAATGTTTTTTTGTTAAAACTTTGACTTAATCAACCAAAATTTTAATTTTGAAAAGTATATTATATCTAAAGAATTTAATTACTTGACTTTAAAGCTGTTATCTTATAAACCAATTTTCAATCAAGATGAGTTTTTTTGTTTACTTAGTTATTGTATTAAAATTCCAGAGCTTTTGTTCTTCATCCCATTCTTTGCATCTTAAAACCACTTGTGAAGTAAGCAATAAAAAAAATCTCAAAATCAACCTGCAAAGCTGAATGCTTCTCTTAGATTTACCTCGACAGAACGAACTAAATTAAATTTGCAAGAACAGTGTTTTTAACGCAAGCAGTTGGAAATTGCATAGAAAAAATGAAAACAGTTAAAAGTGGGGAGGTCCTAACAAAAGGGTTGGCGACAATTTTTTACAGAGCACGAATAAAACAATTTAATTTAAGAGTAACTTGCTGTCAAATGCGCATTTTTATAAAGTTGTTTTTTATAACTTCAATAGGATATGCTTACATTAATTTTATGCTATGGTGAGAAATAAACAAGAATCTATCTTTTGGCAAGTCGAAATTTAGGAGATTTCTAAAGGTTGACAATCTTTGAAGTCTGAATACTATGGAAGTTTTAATTTGTATCAGTGACTGATGTATATATTTTCTGATTTTATTTGTTTTGAGATGTTGTTTTTGTGTTGATATCAATTAAAATTTAATAAATGGAAGGAGAGAGTCTTAATGAGCTTGGGGTGGGTGGGAAAAATTGAGGGAAACTATTAAACATATTCTTGCTTGTATAAAGCACTTAGGAGTATGCAGGTATGTGAGTTTACCCAAAAGTATATGAATGCATACAAAGGGGTTCAAAGACAGCAAGAATATATGCAATTTGTCTATCTCTCATTAAAACTTAAATGAAAATTCTATATCTCTACTAAAACTTGATTTCCTTTTCTTTTTTTTTAACATAAGCATTTAATTTCAGGCAGAATAAGGAGATAAATGTAAATAAACTTTCTTTTGAACCAGATCATAAATGCGTATCAGATAACTTCAAATTTTGTGAAGTTAGACTGAATAGGTTGAAAGAAAAGTCGAGAAACAACATTTTATTAAGTGAATATGATAAAGTTTTAAAAGAATATGAGAGCAATAGAATAATAAAAAAAATTGCTGATAATAAAGTTGCTTGAGAATTAGAAAAATCAGACCATTTAGCATACAGGCCAGTTCTAAGAAAGGAAAAGGAAACTACTAAAATTAGAGCTTTACTTGACGCCTCATGTACAAATAATGGTCTACCATTGATATGGCTATCTATATTCAGGATCAAATCTTTTAACTAAAATATTTGGTGTTTTGTTATATTTTTGATTAAATTATATTAGTATTTATTTGATACTAAACAAGCGTTCTTGAATACAGAAGTCTCAAGAGTACATATAGGCTATTTGAGATTTCTCTGCTATAAAAACATTAATACTGATCAAAATGCTGAATTAAATGTGTCCAGGTTTTTATGGTAGTTTTTGGTCTGACAAGTAGTCCATTTTTATTTAATATAACTATGAAACATCACTTAAGGAAATATAAAGAAACTAAAAAAAAAAAATTGTAGATAAAACTTAAGATAATAGAAGAAGTGTCATTAAAGGTAAGGATTTTTATTAAAATAGCAAAAAAGGTAATGTCTGACGGAGGTTTTGGGTTAAGGAAATGGACAACAAACATCTAAGAGTTACAGCAAGATTTTGATTTGAAAGAAAAAATGGCAAATAATATAAATGTGGAATCAATATATAATTTTGATTGTATCACTTAATCAGAAGCAGAACTAAGAAGGTCCATATCAAATCATCTAATAGTCCCCAGTGTTCCACCTCAAATTTGCTTCAAAACCACCCACAGTATTTATGAAAAAAACACAAACCTCATAATTTCAGCTTACCCGATTAACCAAACCTTTCAAATTATATAAACCAAACCGTTCATAATTTCAGCTAAACCGAACGATTAACCAAACCGCTCAAAAGTTATAACTGAATTTGTATTGACCAAAATCGGAAAAATTTGAGTATCTTGAGCTTACAGTAGATTTTTTTGATTTTAACAGATCATAACTTTTAGAATAAAATAGATGATCACCTGAAATTTTTAAGGGTAATAGTTTTTCAATTAAAATATCAATTTTTGTAGATGTTTTTGACTGCTTTTATACAATTTTTGAGTTCTTGTACCTCAAAGTTGTTAAATAACTCAATAATAAAAATTTTTTTCGAAACTTTAATGTGTTACAGTTCAATACCAACAGACAAGCTGTGCCAATTTTTTTTTACTTTCGTGTACTTAGAGTAACCACTTGAGGATGAAATTAATATGATAAAAGTTATTTTAGCACATGCAGCAGCCTGTTATAATATCATTTTTTTTTAAAAATACAATAAATTACATTCACTTTGTAGGCTTAGAAAGTAATATAAAGAGTTAAAATAAATTATAAAACTTTTTACTGGCAAGGTTCTATGTATAGACAGTCGTTAAAAAAAATGTACACTAAATTTATATTTTTGCTCTTTTTCTGATACTATATCTTTTGGGTCTATATCCAATGCTGACGCTACTAGGTTTGTCATACTTGTTGCGATTTTTTTAGGTTTTTGCTTTCCATATCCTAACTTTTTGCATCTACTTACATTACATTTACATTTGGAGATTTTTCAAGTAAAGATACACTCTTATTAAGAACAGTCTTTTCAAGGTCTGAAGAACTAAATATTTCTTCAGAGGCTTCATCTTGACTAACTGCTATAATTTTTTACAAGTTTGAATTCGTTCATACAGTTAGTGCAAACTTTTTGAACAGGTTTGATCTTAAGTTGATTTGCTATTGATATGTTGACTTTACACAATCCACTGAAAATTTTTTTCTTGTGGATTTTAAATGGATCATAACAGTATTTTTAAAGTGCTTCATATCTAGAAATATAGGCTTTTTTATGATGAAAACATATCTTCTCATTTGGTTAGAAAGTGTATCCTTTTCTTGAATAAAAACTTCAATATCAGTATCTTTTAGTCTTTTTCTCCCTACCATTCTACAATATAGCATTTTATCACAATCTTTGTTTACACAGAACAATTCTCTGACATTTTTTACTAATCTAAAAATATTAAAATTGAGGGTTAAACATGTAACATAATAATTCAAAAAAAAAACTTTTTTATATTTTTCCAATAATAAAATCAGTAAGAATGAAATCTCAAGTACAAATGTGATTAAAACAGTCTAAAATGCAACCAATAAACTATTTCTACATATAACTATTTCTGCATACACTAAACTTGTTAGTTTTTGGCGCTTGCAATATTAAAAATAAAATAATAAAATCCAGAAAATACTGTGCACATTTAGATCTTAATACAAACTTTTGAAGCCAATAAAGTATTTTACACTCAAATTATAACCATGTGAAAATTAAACAATTATACTTATATTATATGCATACAATTTAAAAAATACATATTATAAAATAAAATAAAATAAATTAATTTATAACACTGATAATGTTTTTTTAAGAAAAACTCATTATATTTGTTCAGGGAAAAATTAAAAATATAATACCTAAATCATAGGAATACAAGTATGTCATAAGATAGAGTATAGGTCTTTAAGTTTTTTTTGGTGATTGTCTATATATAGAGCCTTGCCAGTAAAAAGTTTTATAATTTATTTTAAGTGTGTACGCTTCTTTTTAAGCCTACAAAGTTAATGTAATATATATATTTTTTTTATTAAAGTGATATTTTAACAGGCTGCTGCAAATGCTGAAGTAACTTTTAATACTTCGTTTTAATTTTTTCCTCAAGTGGTTATTATAAGTACACAAAAGTAAAAAAAATTGGCACAGCTTGTCTGTTGGTATTGAATTGTAACACATTAAAGTTAAAAAAAAAATTTATTATTGCGTTATTTAACAACTTTAAGGTATAAGAACTCAAAAACTGTATAAAATTAGTCAATAACATCTACAAAAATTGATAATTTGGGTGAAAAACTATTACCCTTCAAAATTTCAGGTGATCATCTATTTTATTTTAAAAGTTATGATTTGTTAAAATCAAAAAAATCTACTGTAAGCTCAAGATACTCAAACTTTTCCGATTTGGGTCAATACAAATTCAATTATATCTTTTGAACGGTTTGTTTAATCAAGCTGAAATTATGAGGTTTGTATTTTTTTCATAAATACTGTGGCTGGTTTTGAAGCAAATTTACAATATTATAACCCTCAGTTTTAATATTTTTAGATTAGTAAAAAAATTTTTTTCAGGGTAATACCTCAAATTTGCTTCTGATTTGGTACCCTGGGGCACTTTTGTGATTTCATATGGAATAACTTAAGAGTAATGCGGAGTATAAGAGAGC
Organism: Hydra vulgaris; assembly: GCF_038396675.1. Lineage (NCBI taxonomy): Eukaryota > Metazoa > Cnidaria > Hydrozoa > Anthoathecata > Hydridae > Hydra > Hydra vulgaris. The sequence continues at coordinate 24,510,195 of NC_088924.1, read as the reverse complement.
GCTAAGGGTAGAATAGGACACAAAAATTGATGAATTTGTTTTCTAATTTAAGGATTTTTAAAAATGTGTCATGAACTAAAACCAACAAAAAGAAATAGTTTCAAAGTCTCTGCATTTATTTATGGCCCTCTAGGGTTTGTCTCACCTTAAATATATAGGCTAAAAACTATTTTTCATATTTGAGAGTGGTTAAAATTTGAAAAATATCCAACTTTACCCCACTCCGTTACAAACAGAGTGGGACAAAGTTGGGAGTGAAGAGATAGTGCTTAAATAAAACAAATTAATACAAAATTTTAATGAGTTGGATTCACTGTAAGTGTAGAAATTTGTGTTTGTGAGAAATGATGAAGGAATACACAATCTAGAGTCGCATGGGTTTTGTGATAGCTCGGAAGTGGTTTGTTGTGCAATTGTGCATTTGAAAATAAAAACAAATATTAAAGTGAAAGATCTGCCTAAACAAAATTTGCGATATTAAAAGAGTTGAGCATTCCTTGTTTAGAGATGTTAGATTGTTTATTGTTTAGCCTGTTGGTAGGTGAAGTGATTCGAATGATAGGGAATCAGGTGTTAATAAACAATCTTTTTTATTGGATTGATTTTGCTATAACCTTGTGTTGGATAATAGTTAATAAAAAAAACTTGGAAACCAGGGGTAGAAAATCATGTTGTTATGATTAGAAAAGTGGTTGAGAGGGATAAATGGTGTCATATAGCAGGTGTATAGAATACAGCAGATATTCCATCTTGTATGTTTTGTTTTAAAGAATTTAATAGTAGATGGTTGCAAGAACCTAAAATGTTGTATGAGGATAAAGTTAAGGCAAGTTTATTTAAGGTTAAAGATGGTTTAGATATAAACTTAGATGAAGTTTTAATTTTGTTGAGGTGGAAGGTTGCAGTAATATTGGTGTGCTCATAAACATTAATAATTATAGTACTTTAAACAGATTGATAACGGGTACTAGACATACTCTGAGATTTGTGTCTAATTTTGAAAAATTGAATAAAAAAGCTAATGATTTAATTAAAGGACATATTTTAACTCTTGATGAATACTACAAAGTATTTAATTTATGATTACTAGTTGTAACCATAAATTAAATGATCAGTTTAAAAAATCAGTTGTGTTATAGTTACTGCATCTCTAAAGTTGTTTACTAAGAATCGAAACATAGTAAAACTAAAATGATGGTTTGTAAAATTGATTTTAAAATATTATGAAAAGAACCCAATTGTTTTACCAGATGGAAACAATAGTCTAACTGTATTAGTAAATCGAGATGCCCAGGAACAAGTTATGCATTAAGTTAAAGCAACATTAGGCAGTGAAGCAATTCTATGTCGTATTCAAGCAAAGTTTTGGACTGTGAAAGGAATAAAGATAGTCAAGGATGTTATTGATAAGTTTATTATTTGCAAGATGTTCAATTAATTTACAATAATGCCTCCCTGTACTCCTTATTTACCAATTTATTGTGTGAACTTGTTGATGTTTTCATTTTAAGCTGACGGTTTATACATCAAAAATTATATTAAACTAATTCTGTCTCAAAGGTGTATGTTTTGATTTTGTCCTGTGCATATAGTCATGCTGCTCATCTCGAATTAACTCCTAACATTAAGTACCAGCATTTCTTTGAGCACTTAAATGGTTTATAGCTTGCAAGGGATTATCAGATAGTATTACCTGTGATAATTCTAAAACATTTAAATTGTTGGAGATAAAAAAGTTTTGTTTTAAAAACAAAATTAAACTAAAGTTTATTTAACCGGCCTTTCAATGATTGGGAGGATTTTATAAAAGTTCTAAGAAAATTTCTTGATAGTTATGAAGAATTTCTGTTCTGCAAGATTAAATCTGTAATAAATAGTAGTCCATTTATTTACATGAGTGAAGTTGACGTGGAGGAAAAACTTTACTCCTTTTTATTTAATGTTTGGACCTAATATAAGATAAATTAGTTTAGAAATCGATTTTAACCTTTAGGTTTTATATATAAAAAAGCAATTTTAATAAATTGATCATTGATTATCAGAAACGTTTTAATATGGTTTATCTGAAGGAGTTAAAACAACAACATTTGTATAACAAATTTAATGTTAAAAACAAAGTTTTATTTTCAGAATAAATGACGTTGTATTAATCGATAATAAGGACTTTATACCCAGATCTCAATAAAAGATAGGAAAAGTCATGGAAACTGTGAAAGGAAAAAACGGCAAAATTCGAGGAGCTAAGTTAAAAGTTTTCTCAAGTAAAGGAATGACTAAACTGTGTTTTTGCCCTGGTCAAAAATTAATCCCCCTAAAAATTAAAGTTTATTTGGATAATCAAACAGTAAAAATTGCTTCAAAAAATATATACAGTGTAGTTGATGAAAAGACTCAGCAAACATATATGATGCATAGGTCAATTGATATGTGACAAAGAGACAGTTTGTCATAGAAGGACAATATTTAAGATAATTAAAGCATAAGTTTTGTTGGTATGTCAACAGGGGGAATGTGTAGAAAATGAAGATTTATAATAATCAAGTTGAATTAAAGATTTTTGTATAATTAAGTTTTTGGTTATTTTAAATTGGTTCCCTTCAGGCCCTTTGTTATATGCTGAGTAAGAACCATCTGTTGTAAGTTTAGTTTTTAATTGTTTTGTTGTAGTTTAACAGCGTGTTAAATTATGTGTGAAGTGCGTTTATATATTTTGATTGGAATACATTATATTATTATCAAACATTAAAGTTTATTCAGTTACAGTGTTACAAGATACAGTAAACTATTGCAAGATACAGTTAACTCTTACCTTAAGATTTTACATGTCCCTGTCTAACAAACTTGCATATTCTTCAACTATGCTTTTAAGTTATAGTGGGGACATTTTATTTGGATAATAAAGGATTTTCTGTATTATAAATTTTTGAAGAAAATTTATCAAAGTTTTCTGATATATCTGTCAATGCGCCGTGTCTATTTAAACGTCTAATTATTTTGTTTACTTTAGGACACTGATTGCATGCATGTTGCTTTATGGATTTGCATGGATATTCCATGTTTCCAGACAATGTATTCTTATGACTATGTTTGTTTTTAAACTAATTTAGATTTATGAAAGTCAATATTTTTAAATAATTTTTATGAAAATACTTCAAACAGGTGAAGTAAATGATACTGGTGTAAGACATTTAAAAGATTTTGTTTTCAAAGTGCAAGCTGTGACATATTCATTATGGCTACTCAAAGTACACTCGGTGATTTAGATTTTATTCATTTGTGGCATGGTAATACTGGTGGAGGTTGGTACGTTAAGTAAGTTTTATTTCATGTTGATTTGAAAGTATATCTATATATATATATATATATATATATATATATATATATATATATATATATATATATATATATATATATATATATATATATATATATATATATATATATTGATTAGGGTGTCCCAAAAATATGAAGTTTTAAAATATTGATGTCTCACCCCATTAAACATGTCTGTATGGTAACAGTAGTTTACCTGCCAAATTTTAGCCCATTTGGACAATGTTTAGAGGTCCCCCAAGGGGTCAAAAGTTTCCGATTTTGGTGTTTGATCGTTCGCTACCAACTTTTTATACAGTGTTATATGATGTGATTATAAATGTTTTATGATTTGTTTATACAAATGTTATAACAAAATAAATAATTCTGAAAAAATATATAAATCTGCAATGCCTTTTATTTTTTAATTTCAAAAATTAGGTCAAAAATGAGTGAAAAACAAGATTTTATTGAATTTCAGTTCGCTTGAATAATAATTAATAAGCATTTATGTAGATTATGAAAATAATTCAAATTTTAGCTAGCAGTTCACGATTATATTCTGCAAAGTTTTTCCTATGCTGTTCAACTACTTGAAGCAAAAATTGTTTCTGCTCTTCGTCTTTGGTGATGGTTTCATTAAAATGTTGTACCAACGCTACTCCCTGTTCTGCAGAGTCATTGATGCAAACCAGATTCCTTACAAACACTGCTGCAACTTGGAAAAAAGGAGTATCTGACCAGTTTTCAACAGGTACATCAAGAAAACTGGCATCAATATTATATGTTTCAAAAAATATTTTACACGCACGCAAATTACCAAAACTTTGTGGTAGTGTTTTCATCAGATGTGGGCCACGATCTGCTTGTATTGAGCGGACAAGATCAGTCTTTTCTTTGTCAGACAGGAGAGATGAAAAAAGAGCAAGAGTTGCCAATTCTGGACGCATGTACCAAGAATGATGCAGCATCATTTTTAATCCAGTCGAACCAAGAACTGCATTGTCGTAGTCATGCAAACGCTGTATCAACAAAATATCATTCACAGGTGCATCAGCAGTGAGCCTGCATGAAAACCATGACTGAAGATAAACAGGAATGATAAACCGATTCAAAAGTTGAATACCTTGTAAATCTCCAGCTATTAAGTTAAAAATGGTTTTATTTACGGTGAATAATAGTTAAATTTTTAATGCATATATGGTTTTTGCTATCCATCGTGCCCTGTGCAGTGCACCAGGTTAGCGAATGGCTACATCAACCTGCAGCCCAACCATTTGTGCAGCAAGAAGTAGAAACTCTAATTAGTCATCTCGTGAATGTCTGACCTCAAGTTGACATTTGATAAATACTTTAATTGCATCTGAAACAATTATCAAAGGGGTTGATCTGGCTTCTGGTGTGTGATTCATTTCTGTCCATTTTTCACAAAACCTTTTGAAAAATAAAATTTCTGGTCTAGTGGATAGTCCAAGACAAACATTGAATATATCGGCAAGCAGCACTTCAAACAAATGATGACGGCAAGCCATCCATAATAAATTACGCCCCATGGCTTTTTCTAGAAGAGTGCATACTCCATTAAGTTTTCCAGTATTGGAAGCTCTTGTGTCAAACACATGCCAATAACCATTTGATTCACACTTCTAAGATTTTATATGCTCATAAACTGCATCAGCAGCTGCTCGTCCTGATCCAGATGCTAACTTTGGAACTCCAAGAAGTTTTGTAGTGCCATCGACAAGTAATGAGAGCAGGGCAGGTAACCGATCTACGTTGACCACACCAGTAACTTCGGTCAAAAATTTCCCATCCCAATGAACAATGGATTTTGAGGGAATATAAATTTCTTTTATAAGAGCTGCAGATTGTTGACGATGGTGCTGATGATGTCTATGCATTGTACTCTTTGAAAATATTGTCTCTGATATCGGAACACCAGCTTCGAATTGCCGATGCAAAAATCATAGTTGACTTTCTAATGCTGGTATTTGTCCTATCCAGCACAGCTGCAACTTTGGGAGATATAATGTCTCTGCGATGTCTGCGTTGTGTTGTAGAATTTGTTTTACTTGAGCATGCTGATTGTACAAGAAATTCTTCATAAGGTTTATCATCTTCATTAGAATCATGGCAAACGGATGATGTTGTTGAACGTGTTGCACTGTCCAGTTGTTGGTCTGCAACTGGCTCTGCTGTTGATAAAAACCCACTCCGTCCATGGTAAACAATTTTTGATACAGCATCTTTTGCTTCATCATCGACATCCCTGATAAATTGTTTTTGACGTTTAGCAACTCGTTTTTCTTTAACCATAAGTTTTTTGTCCACAGACCCAATCGATCCCGTTTTTGATTGTTGTTGTAATTTCAAAAACTGTCTGTCTTCATCAGTTTTTATTAACTGTTCAGAGTTGGGATGGCTGATGTCAAAAAGTTGACTCAACTTATTTGTGTATTCTTTTTGGTTCATTTGATCAGTATAGTTATTTCTTTATGATGCTTCATCAAACGAACTTGGTCAGCATCTTTATTTTTTTGTATTATGTGATGAACTTGGTCAGCATACAGATCTTTTATTTTCTGTATTATGTCATGTTTTTGTCGTACAGACAGTCTTGGTTTTACCCAAAATGGGAGCAGTTGCTCGTGCACTTGTTGTGCGGCTTTATTAATGTTTAGCTTCTGTACACAGTGATAGAATATAAAATTTTTCATGACATCTTGGCCTGAAGGGAGGCGAGCACCTAAGATGGTTTCTTTTGGAAAGCCGATAAGCCATATGTTGTTATTGCTTCTGGTTACTGTAGATTTAGCCATACCCTAAAAAAATAATACACGTACCAATGACAGTATAAGTGTTATTAAGTATAAGTAGTTAAATATTGTATTTGAATATTTCAATATATTTTAGAAATATTTGGAGAATACAATTTAAAAATGGTTACATAATTGTTATATTATTAGCACAATAATTAACAAACTTACATATTGTTGCTGTATTTCTTGTTTTTTTCACCAATTTATACACAATAAAACATGAGCAAATTGTGTTTACTAAAAATAAAAGAAAACAAAATGGCCACTTGGTCATGTGACAATAGCACTGCAGCAAATATATAATAAGTAAAAGTAAAATTTGTTTCTAAACTTTTGTTTAAAATAGCAAGTTGACTGGTCAAAAATATACATTTTTTGCATTCTCTAATAAAGATTATTATTCTATAGGTAATTGTTAATAATATTTTAAACTCTAATTAATGTCAGCAGTGAGATAATTAAACTAGTTTGCGTTTCTAGCTTTATTTCACTCATTTTGTGCATATTGTTTAAGATTATTGATATGGAATTTGAATTAACTCGATAGTAAAATTTTAAAAGCCCTTGGGGGACCTTTCAAACTTGTTCAAATGAGCTGTAACTTCACGAATTAAATTATTGTACCCAAGAGACACTTTTTAGAGGGTGAGACAACTATTTAAAAAAAAAAATTTCTGTGCATTTCTGGGACACCCTAATATATATATATATATATATATATATATATATATATATATATATATATATATATATATATATATATATATATATAATGTATATAGATATATATATATTTATATATATATATATATATATATTTGTATATATATATAGATATATATATATATATATATATATATATATATATATATATATATATATATATATATATATATATATTTATATATATATATAGTATATATATATATATATATATATATATATATATATATATATATATATATATATATATATATATATATATATATGTATGTATACATGTTTGTGCTTTCATATATCTTCAGAAGAGTGCTCAATGAATTAAAGTAAATTAAAATAAATTGAGTTAAAACAGAGTATTTATATATTTTATATAAAATAAAAGGGTCATGCTAATTGCAAACATCAGGTAAAAAATATCATTTTTTTCATGGAAAAATTATTACCGCACAAGAGGAAACTATTTTTCAAAAATCTAATGTTTTGGTTTGTGGTTATCTAGAAAAAATTTGTTCTTGTGGCGACACTTGGATATTAGTTCACTTTTTTTGTTTAATAATTCTTTGGGATTTTGCAGAGGTGTTAAGTAACGAATTACGTTTACTCATGTTTCTTTAATTGAGTTGTTATTTTATGAATTTCTACTTTTTAAGTTTTTTTTTCAATATGCATTTTTACTTTTACTTTTTTAGAGTTGAGAGAGAGTTATAACCACAAGTAGCCTCCTCATCTGTAGTGGCCTTCTTGGCCTTGGGGAGGTGAATTAAAAAAAAAAAAAAACCTAATTTTTTTTATTTTAAAGTATTGTACTTTGCTACATTTGAAATCATATGTGTTTCTTAGTAAAAAAATTTATTATGAATTATTTAATTTCACAAATACTTTGATTTAATTTTTTTTTAGTTGATAAAAATAGCGCTTTTTTTATAACTTTGTTCCTCACAGTTTTTATTATGTTTTATATGAAGTTATGAAGACATTAAACCTATGTACCGCTGATGTTTCAAATTTATAATCGTTCTTTAATCGTTCTTATTAGAAATTTAAAAGAAACTTGAAATTGAAGTTTAACTACGTTTACATTTTGTACATAAAAAGCATAAAAACAAGAAGTTGTTATTTTCAGTTATTTATACAATTATAGTTATTTATATAATTATGCCTTATTTTAGCATAATGGAAAAAATAACATGCTTCAAGTGATGAAATGAATATTAAATAATGACATAATTTAAAATCGTATTTGTTTTAATAAAGACACATTTTAAAATATCAGTTAAATATAATAGTTCTAAATATATATAGTTTCCTTTTTTTTTGATTTTTTGAGTTTTTCTCACTTTAATAAAGATAACACATTTATATTGTTAAAAAAAATTGATTGAGCTTGCTCATAATGACTTTTAACTGCTTTAGCTTGGTTTCTTTTCACTTTTTACAACCATAAAAAAGTATTTAGTGCAAATACAAAATTCAAAATATTTAACCAAACCTCAATGTTTTAATAAAATAAGTCAACAAACTCATAGTTTGTTTTCTGTTGGTTTGAAGTGATGAGTAAAGATATAATGGAGTTGGACAAATTAGGCGCAAACTAGTGATTTCGCCGGTTATCTGGTTATTCGGTTCACCGGATTTTCTTCGAATATCAAATATCTATTTTCGAATAATAAAAACTGACTTAAGTCATAAGTAAGTTGTTGCTTTCTATAAAAATTTTAAGTCGGTTTTTATAATTCGAAAATAGATATTTGATATTCGAAGAAAATTTGGTTAACCGAATAACCAGATAACCGGCGAAATCACTAGCGCAAACCCAGTTAAATTGGAACTGCAACCAACTACTTTTGAAGCAAACCTGTGGCCATATTTAAGTGACCACTTTGAAAAGTACCCAAGTTGACTGAAATAGCAGCATATAAAAATTCTACCTCTACCTTCGCATACATGTTGAGGTAATTTAATATTAATTGTACACTTTTATAATATTTTAACCCTTCCAACACCGAATAATATTTGGTGTTAAAAGATTTCACGCAATCATTTAAAATTAGCATGTTAGATGAATATGACATTGGTTAAAATGATGACAAATCTTTTTTTACAGAGAAAACATCCTTCAAAAATCAAGGTCTTCAGTGACTTTGCGACAACAAGGAAGCAAAATCTGAAACCACCAGAAATCCCAACAAAGCAAGGAAAAATAAGTGACTTGTTTGCTATGGGTGCAAACAAATGTTTGTTACAGAAAAAGGTTGATAAGTTCATGATCCAATTTATTTGTGGCAGCCTTCATCCATTTTCTTAGGTTGAACAACCAGCTTTTAAAAAACGTTTACATGCAGTAAATCCGCATTGCAAAGTTATATTCAAACCGTCACTTTGGATCAGAATTGATGAAGCTGCCATTCAGTTAAAGCAGACTTTACTCTTAATCCTCATTAAAGTCAGGTATGTTGCAACAACTACTGATTGCTTGTCTGCACACCAGCAAAGTTTCATAGGGGGTGACACCTTAAGAAAACAAGGGAAATATACAAAATAAGGAAAAAAGGCACTCTTGATGACATTCATTTTAAATACAAATTAAGGGAAAAAGTGGTGAGAGCCACAACAGACATTGATTCAAATTTTATCAAAGCAATTAGTGTTTTTGGTGAAAAAAGCCAAAATTAGGAAGCGGATTGGGAACTTGAGTAAAATTCTTGCCAAGACTCCGAATCTGAGTACTTTGACATGTTTAATTGTCCTGGATAAGGACAGTGGTCTTGAGTACCAGCTTCCTACACATCAACGGTGAGCATGCCACTTTATTTTTACTTAAATTTAGCTGCCACAACTGATGCTGCCTCGGCAAAAAAAAGGCAAAGACACAATTATAAGGCTACTTTTGTATATGTCATTGTTTATATATATCACAAGCTACCTTTGGGAAATGCCAAGCAATGTGGAACAAGACAAGTCGGTCATACTTGGCAGCAGAAACTGTTGAAAAGAAATGCAAGCTTCAGCTCATCAGGTCAAATCAGACTAGGTGGAACTCGTCATACATGGCTGTTGAGAGATTCTTAAGGATCATAAAAGAAAAAATCCCAGATGATATCAGAAATGTGTGTGAAGAATTCAAAGTAAAAATGTCAGTTTTTATATTATATATGATTTTTATATAATTTATTCAGTGTTATCAAATAAATATAAAATAATACTGATTGAAATAGTTACTTGAAGTTTTTCTTCTCATACTTTTTAAATATTTATTCCCCACCTCTTCTTGCAAGAAATGTCTATAAATTTGCATTTGTTGTGGGTCGTACTGGCTGAATCCAGTTTCAATTGATTTCCTGACAGAATATTGCACTTGTATGAAACCTGTTGTTAAAGCAATGGACATTCTTCAGTCTGAAACCAACACACACATGGGATGGCTCCTGCCAGTGTTCTTTTAGTTACAAAAAAAATTAAGCTGCCTTGAGACATCCTCCAAATTATGTTTGCCCTTTATTAAAGCAATTCAGAATGGTGTCCAAAAATGCTTCGGTAGAATGATACAAGACCCAGAACTGATTGCTACAGCAATTCTCCAGCCAAGGTTTAAGAACACCTGAACTGATAGGACTGATATTATAGGAGCAGGTATGATTTTTTATTTCATAGTGTAATCTGTTTTGTCTACTTTTTTACTGCTTAATCTTCTATTGTTGTTTAAGTGAAATGAATCTTTGCATTACTAAAATTATAATAATTAGTTTCCAAACATCATAAACCTCTTTTTTGAACTGAATACTGCTGTTCCTGCTTCCGCTGACTGTGAGCATCTCTTCAGCAGTGCTGGACTCTTATTTACTACAAAGTGGATAAGAATAAAATCGGCCAACTTTGAAAACCAACTGCTTCTCAAACTTAACAAAAAGTTTACAATTTAAATTAATACAGAAAAGAATAGACTACCTTATATTTTTATTTGACAGATTTGTTATCTAACAGGCTGTTAAAGCAGTAAATTTATCTCTGAGTACATTTTTAATTAGCTACTTTTTACTTTTGAGTAAAATTTTTGTTTGGTCACATTTTTTGTATTTGAGTAAAATTTCACTTAAGTGACAGTACTTTTTTTTTTAATTGAGTACTATTTTTTTACTTTTTCCACCTCTGCGATTTTGTTACAATAAAATTATTAGTTTTTTGTCTAAGCATAGTAGACAATTTTTATTTATGTTTGTGTAAGCGGAGCACTTTTTATGATAAACCATGTTAAATTAATTGTTGTTTGTAACAAGATTATTTGTTTTTAACAGGGTGTTGTTTTTAACAACATCTTTTTAACAACATAAATTAGGTTGCATTTTGCCCCTGTACACACTGACGTATCCAGGGGAAGTGGGAGCTAGCGTATGTATCCCTTCACCAAAATCTGAAAGTTCTAAAATGTCTTGGACGTTTGAAATTAGAATTGAGGACAAATTTTTTTTTAGAAGATGCATGTGTGATAGAAAGTACAAAATTATTTCAACATCTTTTCTCAGCCACCACCACCACCAAAAATTCCTCTATTTCTGCATTCTGCTGATGCAGAATAGTTTTTCCACAATTTAAAAAAAAAGTTTACCTGATGATTACATTTATCGTGAAATTTATATTTAAAAATTTACACAATTTTATTTGTTTTATATATATATATATATATAAATATATATATATATATATATATATATATATATATATATATTTATATATGTATATACATATAAATATATATATATATATATATATATATATATATATATATACATACATATATATGTGTATATATATATGTATATATATACATATATATGTATGTATATATATATATATATATATATATATATATTTATGCATATATTAGTATATATATACATATATATGTATATATATATATATATATATATATATATATATATATATATATATATATATATATATATATGTTTATATATATATATATATATATATATATATAATATATGTTTATATATATAAATATATAAATGTTTATATATATAAATATATATATATAAATGTTTATATATATATATATGTTTATATATATATATATATATATATAAATGTTTATATATATATATATATATATATGTATATGTTTATATATATATATATATATATATATATATATATATATATATATATGTTTATATATATATATTATATATATATATATATATATATATGTTTATATATATATATATATATGTATATATATATATATATATATATATATATATATATATATATATATATATATATCTATATATATATATATATATAGATATATATATATATATATATGCAGCAACTGTTTATTCTGAAATTAAAAGAATTATTTATTACGAATTATTTTACTTTTTTAACTTAGTAAGTAAAATACGACTTAAAGCAAAAGTAACAGCTACACACATATTTAGTAACTTAAGTAAAATCTTTTTTCATAAACAGTTATAAAAATTTGTTTGTTTCAACTTAAATTATGTAATGCAAAACAATTTTAAATGGATCAAAATCATTTATTTAAATATTACCAAAGAGGCGATAAGTGACAATTTAGAATAATAATTAATTAATAAATGTTAGTTTTGTTAAAGGTATAATTAAAATATATATTAAAAGTATTTTGATTGGTACAAATTTTTTTTATATATTTTTTTAATTTTTTTTTAAATTTTTAAAATTTTCACTTTTTCATTTTATAAAAAAAAATAATTAAAAAAAAATCAACATTTATTTTAGGTTTTTGGGATATTGATTTCAACTTGCATCAAGTTTCCAGTCAATTTTATACTTTTGAAGTTATTTTGTTCAATAAAACAAATTTCAAAAAGCGATTCTCATAGTTGCTCATTATGTAATACAAACAATATTGCTCAAAAAGAGTCAAACTATTGTGTGCATCTTCGAAACAACAGAATGCAATCTACTTCATTGTTTGTTAGGAATTTAGTCCTCATTTTGATTAAATAATTATTTTTTTTACAGATCCGCGATCTAACATAAGAAAACTGTGCATATTAGTTGAAAGATATAAATTATACATTGCATGGTTTGTTTGTGTAGGAAATATTTTTACTTGTGGTTTAATTCTTATATTGTATGGAATGGCATTTGGAAATAAAAAATCTTTGAATTGGTTAGCAGGTGTCACTATTGATTTTGTACGTGGTTTCGTTAATTTATAGCTTATGATTTCTATTTTATAATAGGTCTTAATGGTTTAATATTTTCATATAAAAACATATATATATATATATATATATATATATATATATATATATATATATATATATATATATATATATATATATATATATATATATATATTATATATATATATATATATATATATATATATATATATATACATATACATAATTTTAATAATGTTTAATCAATTTAGACAAAAGGAATACTTGTATTGGATCTCTTAAAAGTTTTCATTGTGAATGTTGTTATGGTTCTTGTTAAAAAGAAAGTTGATAATGAAACAGAATTTTGCGAAGTTGAGAAGCAAGGTACCAAATAAAAGAATAATCTTTTTTTTTACATTGTTTCTTTAGCCTGCATTGTAATCATTTGTGACTCAAATAAATGCAGAGCAAGCAGCTCAAACTTTATTTGTGTTCAATGTAAGTTTTTTTTATTTATATATTTTGTAATAAAAACATTGTAATGTATATTTAAATAATAATCTAAGAAAAGTTTAACATTTCTTCATCCTAAATTTTTTTTTCAAAGTAGTTTAATCTTGTTTATATTAAACATCAATTTAGGTAAAAAATTGGCTTTTGATGAAAATTGGCTTCACAAACCTAAACATGAGTTAAGCATTGGTAGTGATTGCATCACAAAACAACCACTTGATTATTTTACAATGAAAAAGATGAGGAAGCTTGGATTAAATCACCAGAAGATGCACGCAATAGTAACAGAAACTATTTTGTACATTTTTTATGCATGTTTGTTGCTCTTTATTTGTTACTTTTCTCATGATAATATCACTTTTTATCAAACGCGCAATGTGCAAGAACTTTTCAGTTTAGAATTAAGATTGGCAGCAAACCCAAACATCCCTACATATCATAGTAAAATATTTAATTAGGTTTGTCAGTTGTTGTTTTTTTATTTAATTTACCTCTGTAATGCCAAGAAAGTCACTACAGTTGAAAAAGCTACTTAAGTTGTTGTTACAACCCTTTTTTAACTCTACAACTCCAAAACACAAACCTTTGTGAACAAGACTGCTGCAAAAAAAAAACAAGTTGAGCGTGTTACTACCAGGGACGTGGTGGGGATCAAACTTGGAATTTCTGGCTTATGAGGCTAGCGCTCTACCACTACACCACTACCACTTAGTTATAACTATAAAAAGTGTAAAGTATTTAAAAATTTAAAACCAGGTAGTTAATAACATTTGTGTGTTATTTTTCTTTCGTTGTTTTTGTTTTAATTCATTTTTATTTGTTTTAACTAATTATTTCAATTAATTTTTTTATTATTTTCTAAATGCGTAAATAGATTCAATCCTCGCACAGTGTTTGGGAATGGATTGAAGTGTTTTTTCTACCTCAAGTATTTCCTGATCCTTGGTAAAAATTGAGTGATTTTTACACAAGTACAAACATGAAAGATTTCCCTGGAAAACTATTTTTAAATGATCTTACCTCAAAAGTTGTTAACGGAATACGAATAAGACAAGTTCGTGTGAAACCAAGTAAGATTCCCACTTAGTATTTATATATATACATATATATATATATATATATATATATATATATATATATATATATATATATATATATATATATATATCTATATATATATATATATATATCTATATATATATATATATATATATATATATATATATATATATATATATATATATATATATATATATATATAATATTATATATATATTATTGTATATATAATTATATATGTATATTGACTATGCATAAAAATTATAAAATTTGATTGGTGTTTTAACAGATCACGTGATCATGTGATCATTATTTTATTAGTTATTGGGCAATGATCTGTTTGAAATTATAAAAGATTAAGTTGTCTAACTGTTATTCTATTTTATTACACACCCTCATATCATAATAATGTTAAGAGCTAGTAAGTCTACTTTTTATTTAGACTTCTAAATACTGACTTAAAAACTGTAGTTTCCAATTTTAAATGTGTTTTTTATTTTTGAGTAAAAGTTTTCTTTTAAGTGATCTCATTAATCTCTAGCTCCTGGTATAAAAAAGTTTTGAAAAAAAAAGAGGATTAACTAGTTCTTAATAAAATAATATTGATTTTTGAACCAAAATACAGCAATAAAATTTATTTTGACCTCTCTATAAAATGCTTTCTAAAAGTGAATCTCAAAATCAAATAATAAAACAAGTAGAGTTCCAATAAAAATAAGTTTTCATTTGAACTGAATCTTCTCTGCTGCAGATGCCATCGGAACAATTCTAAATGATTAAGGTTGATATGTTCCTTAAGGATGGAATATATTGATTTTTTAATGTATCAAAGATCTACTAGAAAGATGTACTATAACAGGAATGACCAGACTTTTTTAGGACGAGAGCCGCATTCAAATACTCACGTGAGCCAAAGAGCCGCATTCAAATACTCACGTGAGTCGAAGAGTCGTATTAATAATTTCGTTAAGATAATTATTATGCATTCTTCTTTTAAAGTTTTTTTGCGAAAGATTCAGATAAATAATAAGTGTTTTTAAATACTTAATAATATTGAAAATTAAATTTTTTATGAAAAGAAATAAATTTTACTGAAGAACTTTTTTTAAAAAACTTTTTGTGTACAAATTTTATATTTACTACTAGTTTTTATGTCTAAATTTAAAAAAAAAGTTTTTAAAGACAAAAACTTTACTTTAAATGTAAGTTTGTCTAAAATTTCAAATTATCTTGAGTGTTTCGAAAAATTCATTTCAATCAAGTTAAATAAAAATTTGATTCCCTTTTTACTCAAACTAGAAAACCATTTATAGAATTGTTAAAAGAAGTATATTCACATCATAAGTTTTTAAAAAAGTAAAAAAATTACAAACAGTTATAAATTTTCCAATCAGGCACTAAGATTCTGAACTTTACTTGCAATTCTAATAAAATCTGGCTTTAAGCTTGTAGTTGCTGTTCTAAGTAACTCTGACAAATGCTCAGTGGTGAGATTTGCACGATTCTTTGATTTGACAAATTTCAAAGTGGAAAATAAAGATTCACATGTGTATGTTGAACCAAAAATTGAAATAAATTTTATACTTATTTTTTTTAGTAAGGGATACTTAACCTCAGGCACTATCTTCAAAAGTTCCAATAAAGTCAGTGTTTTATGCAGCATCACAAGATTTCGATCTTCTAGTTTTAGGAGATCTATATTCAATTCCATCAAACAATTTGTCAATTTGAAACAGAACTATTAGGAGATCTAATAGTTCTGTTTCAAATTGACAAATTGTTTGATGGAATTGGACAACCATCACTAATAATATCGATTAAAAGAGGATATAATATAAATCCTAAAGATGATTTAAGTGCATACAAATCCATAAACATTTTTTGAAAGTCTTCTTGTAAACTCTGTAATTTTTTCCTGTATGATTCAATCTTATGATCATCATACTGAATTAAAGGATTAGAAATAATCATCTTTTTCATTTGAGGAAAAGTGTTAAAGGTTTTTAAAGTAAGATCTTTCTGAAAAAGGATAATTTTTTTTGAAAACTAAAAATAGTTTGAGCAAGATTAGATATATTTTTTTCTTCTCCCTGAAGAGACAAATTCAGACTTTGTAAATGTTGCATTATATCAGTCAAAAACAAAAGATCTTGCAAAAAATTCATATCATCAAGAATTTAAAAAGTCTTTTTCTTTTCAAATAAAAAAGCTTTAATTGGTTCTAATAATTCTACGAACTTAAATAAAACATCGCTAGTTGAAAGCCACCGTACAGCGCAGTAAAATGATAAATCATTTGGTTTGTCAGCAAGATCCAATTCATTAATAAAGTTTTTAAACTGTTGTAATTTTTAGCATTTGATTGAATATAATTTACAATTTCTGACACTGATTTCAGAACCATTGAAAAAGTAAAATGTTTTGCCACTAATTGTTCTCGATGAATCAAACAATGAACTGGAATGAACTCTGGATACTTAGGATCACTTTTAATAAACCAATAAGTCCAATATGTTTGCCAACCATTGCGGGTGAAATATTTGTAGCAACACTAACAAGTTTGTTGATAGGTGCATTGGCTTTAACTAGAACTGTTTCAAGAGCTTCCTTTAAATCAACTCCACGAATTTTAGCTCAACCAAATCTAGTATTTCTTCTTTCACAATTACATCTGATGTTAAATTTTGTAAATTTTAGGTTCTAAAACTAAGAGGGCATATGAAATATTTTGCTTTACAAATTCTCCATCAGTGGTTGGATGTTTTTTTTTTGTAATGTTATGTTTTGTAATGGCTTCCATGCTATAACAAAACTTGCTTCTGTTGTAATAATTGATTCTTTATTGAAAGATAAATCATTTATTTGATTGTTAATTATTGTTTTGAGCAACTCAATTTTATTTTTCATGTAATCTGAATTTAGTGGATATTCCTTGGAAAAATTTATATGATATGTTTCATAGTGGTGTTTAACGTTCCCTGACTTGTTATGAGCAAGTTCTTTATTACAAATTAAACAGAATAGTTTATTTTTTTTCAATTAATCAATCAATTCATATATTCTGAAATAGTTGTTAACTTCACGGAAGTTTACAAATAGTACATGTACTAATCTTAAGTAAAAACCTTATAAGAGTAATAATCATCCACAGCTGTAACAAAGCAAACAATAAAAGTTAAAGGAGTAAAATACTAATAATGATAATAATAAGAGTGGTAGTAGTAACAATAATAACAATACAATGATAAGAGTATAAAGACAATAATGAAAATAAAATGACAAAAATAAAAATAATTACAATAATCATAAAAAGAATAATAGTCATTTAGTATTAGTCACACACATACACCTTTTATTAATGTGATTTATATTATTATCATATTTTATTAATGTGATTTATTCTAAACTGTGATTTATAAACTCAAATAGGTAATCAAATATATTAATAAAGTTGGTTATATAAAAACCTTACACGACAGTAATTATATCAGAATAAAAAAATATCAGAATATAAAATTATGTTCATAAACACGTTATGTTACATACACACGTATATAGACACATATATAAACACGCATATATATATACACACATACATACAAAAAAATATACATATATATACATACACATACACATATATATACACAGACACACACACACACACACACACACACACACACACACACACACACACATATATATATATATATATACATACACACATACATATATACATATATATACATATATACATATATATACATATATACATATATATATATATATATATATATATATATATATATATATATATATATATATATATATATATATATATATATATATACATACATACATATACATACACATACACACACACAAATATATATATATAAATATATATACTTAGATACACACGCACACATAAATATACACATATAAATATATACACACATACACACCCATGTATACATATACACATACATACATATACACTCGCACTTATTCACATGCGCTTATCACAAACACTTATACATAGATACGCATATCTTTGGATTTATAAACTGTATTTGATTAGGAAGGAATGGAATAGGTTAATCTTAAAAACATTGAATTGAAACAAAAAAATTGAACGGAGAGCTTTTAGGTCATAGAGAAGGTAATTCCAAGATTTTATACTTTGGTTTTTTATGGACTTATTTCCATAAGTAACAGAACGATGATTTAAGACTGCAAGATTGAGATTATCAGTTGATCGAAGATAGTATCGGTTATTTGCATTTTTTGGGAAGAAATTGTTGAAGGTAAGAGGTAGGTTTTTGTGTTTGTGGTTCCAGACAAACTGGCAATTCAAGAATTGAACAAGATCACATAGTTTAAGGATCTTAGAAGTAAGATAAAGCACATTAGGATTGGATTTGTAATTCTGAAAATGTATTATTTTTAAAGCTTTGTTTTGAAGATGAGATATCCTTTAAACTTCTTGCTGTTGAGATTGTCCGCATATTTGACAAGCATATCGTATATGCGAGCCAAAAATGGCATGATATATGTTTAATAATGCTTTCAGATTGACATAATGGCGAACTTTAGCCAGCGTTTCATTTGATCTGCTCAATTTTAAGGCTAAGTCTTTGAGGTGGATACAAACGATAGGTTGGAATCAATTAAAATTCCAAGATATTTGATTGAGTTTACAGGAATGATTTTCTGGCCACTTAATCTAAAGTTTAAATTTTTATTGATTTTTGTTTTTTTTTATTTGACTATGACCAGTTCAGTTTTGTTACAGTTGAGGAAAAGCTTATTTGAGCGAAGCCACTGAATTAAATTGGCAAGATCATGAATAATGTATTTGTTAATTTTTTTTAAAGATTTGTTGATAATGAGCAAGTTAGTATTATCAGCAAAGTGGTAAGGAGTTGCATACTTAATTGAGTTATTGAGGTCATTAATATAGAGAAGAAAAAGTTGTGGTCCTAATACTGAGCCTTGAGGAACACTGTTGGAACATTTTATTTGAGTAGATTTTGAGTCACCGACTAAGACAAACTGAGATCTGTTGTGAAGATAGGAGGTAAACCATTTAAGAGGGATTCCTCTGATTCCATAATATTCTAACTTCTTGAGTAGGATAGAATGATCTACTGTATCAAAAGCTTTTTGTAGATCTACAAAGACGCTGCATGCAAAGTTTTTATTATCAAGAGCTTTTCTAATTGACTCAGTAATTTTAATAAGTGAGTGAGTCGTGGAATGATTAGCACGAAACCATACTGGTGTTTGTAAAGGCATTTAAATTTATTCAAAAATGCAAAGAGTCTCTTATGCATAGCTTTTTCGAAGAGTTTGCTTAGGTTTGAAAGAAGAGAGATAGGTGGATAGTTAGACATATCCATTATAGAACCTTTCTTCAATATTGGAATGACTTTAGCAACTTTGAAAGCATCTGGAATAAACCGTTTTGAAATGAGTTATTTATAATAATACTAAGAGGTTTAGAAATTATGTCTGGAATAAATTTAAGAAGGAATGTAGGAAGGCTATTAGGACCAAAGCTTTTTCCAGTTTTAAGAGTGGTTTTAATAAGACCAGAGATTTCATTCTCTCTGACAGGATCAATAAAGAACGTGTTAGAATTTGGAGAGTTGAAATAGTCAGTAAATTTGGATGTTGAAGGTATGTTTTTGTTTTGAAGTTTGTTTTGGATAGTAACAAAAACGTTGTTTAATACATTTGATACAGTAGTTGGATCTGTTATAATATTTTCTTTCAATTTAAGTTTGAGAATTGAACTATAGTAGGAAGGTTTTATATTAATGATTTCTCTTATCCCTTTCCAAGTATTCTTAATATTGTTTAAGTTTTTACTAAAATAGGTTGTGTAATAAGATTTTTTACTACTTTTTAGTAGATTGCTGATTCTGTTTCTATAAAACTTAAATTTAGAAAACAGCTCATTTTTAGTTCATTTTACATTACTTACATTTTGTGTGTTTTTTATATAGTTTGTTTTTAATAGAAATAGATTTAAGTATGCCATTGGTGATCCATGGTTTTGATTTAAGTTTAATTTGCTGCTTAGTTAGTTTTTTGTATAGAGCATGTAGGTCTAATATTTTTTCAAATGTCTTTAAAAGAAAACTGATAGATTGATATACATCATCATCTTTTTTAATATAAAGGGCCCAGTTAATGTTGTAAACATCTTCAATAAATATATTTTTGTTAAAGTTCTTGAAGCATCGCCTGTTTAATATACTTTTTTTAGGGTGATTATTTTTTCTTGGAGATAAATTGAGCCATATGATCATATTTTTTCTTGCAGATAAATTGAGCCATATGATCATATTTTTTCAATAAATGCAAATTTTTCTGTCCAATCTTCATTAAAGATTCTTTTCTCGTCATCAATTTTTCTTTTCTTTCTGCTGTTGCGAAGTGAATTATTGTTAGTAGTTACTTTATCCATTTCAAAAAATTTTGCGATTAAATAAAGTAAATACGAAAAGAGCCTTTATAAAATTCCTAGAGCCGCATGCGGAAAGCAAGCCGCATTGACATTCCAAGAGCCGCATGCGGCTCCCGAGCCACGTTTTGGCCATCCCTTACTAGATGATGGGAGCCGGAACTGACAAGAGGTATTTACAGAGTATACAGCCATCATCAATTGGCTTACTTACCCATTGATTTGTCCAGCTCGATAAAAGAGAACAGCTTATACGTGAAATTAGGTGAAATTATGAATAATATTAATATTTCTTTAGTAATCGTGCTGCTAACCATTGGTATTGGAAAATAATTTGTTTAAAATGTATCGTTTCTAACGACTGCTTGACATTAAAATAGATAGATGCCTTTAGTCATTTCATGGCTTTAATAGGACCTATATCCTATTTGAAATCAAATACTGTTACTATAACTGTTTAACTATTCTTTTAGCATTTTTTGTAAAGCTTGCTTGTATTCTGAAATTTTCTAGATTTTCCAAGTAACCAAATTTTTTGTCGGTGCTGATCAAGATAATAGTAGCAATCACATGTTGCAAACTTATTTAACAAAATCACTTTCAATATAGCTGCTCACTTTATGTTTGTTTTGTTTAATCCCTAATGTTAAAATTTTATATACAATATTACTATTTTCTTCTCAATTGTAAATGTTAATCTGCTAAATAAAAAAAAACTGCAATAATACTACAAAGTATGCACACAAAAACAATTTTATTTAGACTCCTGCGCAAAAGCCAACTCAATTGCTGAATATATTACAATAAACTGCTTGTCTACATATAAAACTGCATTAGAGGAAACAAGAGGTTTTGACTTGAATTAAACTATTTAAAAACAATATAACTCTACAATTAATACTTTGACAATGCCTTGAAGGTATCAAACTTGGAAAGAACTTGATGGGTATCCATATGCAGCTAGTTTAGACATTTACTATGGTGGAGATTATGTTATAGAAATGGAAAAATTACTTTATTATTGATCAAGCAAAAAATCGCAGATGGATTGATAGACAAACTCGAGCTATAATAATCGAGTTTGCTTTGTTTAATGCTGCTACTAATTATTTCATCATGGTTACAATGGCTTTAGAGTTTTTAGCTTCAGGTGGAGTTGTTCCTAACTTCACTGTTCAAAAGTTTAACTTGATTACATCAGTAACTGGATCAAAGGTTATGCTGGGTATCTATTTTTTATTTGTTTTTATGACTATGATATTTACAATTCGCGAGTCTCGGTTTTTGTATCGAGCTGGTTGTAAATACTTTTTTGAGTTTTGGAATTTAGTGGAAGTTGCATTAATAATACTATCTGTTATTGATGTGGTACTTTTCTTTTATAAAGGTATCTATTTTGCCCATTTTTTTAATTCTGTAATTTACATTTTTTACAAAAATTCACAACTGTATTTTTTATATTAATTTTAATTGATTTTTTTAAAATATCTTGCAAAAAAATTAATGGAGCGGCTTCCAGATAAAAAACCGCAAGTGTTTATCAACTTTCAGTTTGCATCATACTGTGACATGATGTATGTATGCTTTGTTTCACTCATTGTTTTTTTTGTGACTTTAAAGTTCATTAAACTTTTGCACTTCATCAAATCATGTTTCAATGATTTCTTATACATTAAAAGCTGTGTGGTATCCTTTATCAATGTTTGGAAAAATGTATTTTATTAAGTTGTTTAATCTACTTTTTTTACTCATATTAACACTAATAAACTGAAAGGCAAATTTAGTTTATTAATTCATATCAAACTCATTAATAATCATATTATATCATTTTGTATAAAATATATCATAATAATCATCATCAAATCATTACCATATCATTATCAAATGAAATATGTATAAAACCTGCCAGAAACTCCTTTTAATTTTTAATTTTGTTATGATGCAACAAATAGTTTTGTTATACCTACTTTTTTTTTTTTAATGTCATTTACTAGTTAAGTATATATACATCACATATTTAGGTAAAAATGTCTGAAATCCCAGAAACACAATATATTCACACATAATGTCAAAATTTTGAAAATAAAACACACATTTAGCAACTGGAATTATTGAACTACTTAAAACTATATTTAGTTCTCACAGTTATATTATGATAAAAATGCAATTTTCAGATATTTTAATTTTCTATTCTGCTTTCTTTTACATAAGCAAGGCAACAGAAAACAAAAAAGAGAATTAAAATAACTATAAATTGTATTGTTAAGATTTAGTTAAAATACAATTAAAAAAGTAATATTTTCAAAGCGATGATGTGCGAGAAAAAAAAAAAATTAAATAAATGTTTTTTGAGCACGAAGGTAAATTTACTTTTAAAAAAAATGCAAAGTTTCTGAATGAGAAGTAATGTAAGGTTGAGTTTTGGGTAATGAAACAAGAGATGACACCTTGTTTGAGGAGTGACCAGGTCTAACTTCATTTACAATTCATTTCTGGAACATATTAAAATTAGAAGAGGTCAATTGACAACAGGTGGAGAAAACATGTTGAACATTATTAACTATAGATGTAAAAGTAAAGAGAATTTTTAAGTAAATCTAACTCTTTATAATAACACTACAAACAATAAGCTAGAAGTTAAACTTATATTTTACAATGTTGTATTATAAAAGTTAATAAAAAATTTTAGGATTACCCAATTTTTTTTTTTACATAGGTGTGGTTTTACAGTCTGTTGATGCTGTTTGACAATTTTAAGTAACTAAATTTCTACTTAGTATTCAATATAGAAAATTAATAAATCATACTTTTTAAAAAAAAGTTTATCATAAAACCATGAATATAAAAATATAACTTAGTTTTTTAATATTCCTTAATGTTTTAATATAATAATTATAATAATCACTTAGAATATACAGTACCCGCAATGTATTGCAAGAAGTGCTAAAAAATCAAAAGTTTGATCTCTGTAGAAAAAATTAATTAAATTGGTTACACTCATTTCATTGAAACCAACCGTTTTCTATTATCACTAGCAGTAATTCCTCTCTATATTAATGCATACTAAACTATTTCAATTCAGTATATTGGAGTTTTCTTTCGTGTTCAATTGCGTTACTGCTTTCAGCAAAATAGCCTATTTTTTGCATCTTCGTTGAAAGACATGTATCCGTCTATCTTAAAAAATTTTGGCTGTATGAAGTTCTGTAATCTTGAAAATAAAAGATTGCCAACATTTTTCTATGACATAAGAAAGGGAAAAAATACTAGGGACGTAGGTAAGGAAATTCGTCGACATCATTCGACGGTAGCAAGATGGCTAAATGGGTATTTGGCCGATCCTGAACGCAAGACCCCCATCAGAAAAAAACCTTCTTGAAGACCAAGGAAAATAGCTTGAAAGGCAGATAAAATTGTAAAACGTGCAGTAGTTAATATTTCTTTTGTTTCTGCACACCAAATAAAGTTTGACTTTATTTGGCGTGCAGAAGAAAAAAGAATCTCGAATTACTTGGAAATGTCTCCATTAAGACAGTGCAGCATCATTACATAACGTCTCTCATCACAGCCGCCATGATGAAGAAACAACTTGATTTTGCTAAATGTGCATTGGGATGTTGCCTCCAACAAGCATTGGGATTTTTTGCCTCCAATTTTATAACGAATGGAGATCGTTATATTAAAGTCCTTGATCTTCTGCAATTTATGCGGTTTCCTAAAACAACATTATTCCAACATGACATCTCCTTGCCACACATCTAAAAAAGTCAAAGATTGGCTTAATGAGCATAATATAAATGTTCTGGAATGGCCGGGAAAATATTGAAGGACAAGGTACAATGCTACAATACAGCATCGGTTAAAAAATTAAGTGAATCTCTCAAATTGACCTGGTGACGGAAATTAGTAAAGAATTATGCGACAGGTTTGCATCATCTATGGAAAATCGTATAAAAGAAGTAATAAATGCTCACAGGAACATGATTAAATACTAAAACATATAAGTTTTAAAGGCTCTATTTAGGGCAACAATTTTTTACAAAAAAGCAATAAAATCTGCAACTTGTCACAATACTTTTTGCGGTTACTGTAAACCTAGTCTTTATTGAATATATAAAATTTATAAATAATACTCTCTATAAACACTTTTATTATAAAACTATGAATCTTATTTAAATTATTTTTTGACAGTTTAATTTTTATTAATAAATTAGCGTTTCCCTGGTCTTGATTATCTTAGATTTTTTGTTTAATGTACTTTCTTATTTAAAATAAATTGCTTTAGGTCCAATAATGGGTGAACACAAGACGTACTTCGAGTCAATAGTTTCAACTGTTTCTTTATTGTTAGGAAAATTTAGTTTTAATCAATATAAACGAGCTAATATTGCTCTAAGGCCAATATTTTTTTTTAGTTTTAATGTTACAATAATTTGGATCATAATGAACCTGTTCCTATCCATTTTAAACGATGCTTTTAGTATGGTTCGTGTAAATCCTGATTGCCAAAATATTGATTGTGAGTTGGTTAATTTTATATTGGAACACTTAAAAGGTGTCTTTAGTGTTTTTAGTTCGTTATTTATTTTTAATGAATTAACTTTGAGTTCACTGCAAGTACAATAACAACTGATAAAAAAACTTTGTTTCTATTGATATGTGCCATCCAAATAAATTAAAAAAAAACTTTTTTTGAGACATTTTTTTGAGAAATTTTAAACTACTCTATAATTTATTTTAATGGAAATTGTCACCTGTTTTTTTTTACTTCTTTTTCTCACATTGGAAAATTTTTATATTTAAAAATTTTTACTTAATATCAACGATTGCACATTAGGTTGGTTTAAACATAGGAAGAAAAAAACATTAACGTCAACACGAACACAATCAGAAAGAAAAACTTTTCCTAATATTAAAATCGTACAAGTTGCAGAATATAATTGCGAGCGTTTAAGAAAATACGACGCCGACTGTCAAACACAATTCGATCGATTATCTGCAAAAATCATTAAGATTTTTATTTTTAACTTAAATAAGTATAATAAATATCGGAGGGATTGCAGTCAGTAATTTAAAAAAATATAATAATTTTGTAAATTATGGAAAAGAGTCAAGCATTCAAATAGATTATGATAATTAATTAACTTAAAAAAATAGGGAAGTCACAATTATTAATTATCACTTCCTATTTTTTACGACAATCAAATGTCATAATCTGCTAAAGCTATATTTTTTTTGAAATATTAGTAAATATCCCTTTTTATACTTTGATTTATCAACAATAATCTTTTATTTAACAAGTTACTTGTAAAATCGTCGTTTAACAAAAATTCGGGCAATTAATGACGCTCTGCACACGCAAACAAAACCTCATAACCCTTGGCTTCTTTATTACAATAAATAAGCCCAGAGACTACAAAGATAATATTCTAGCTCTTAAGAATGGCGACGGCGTGCTATTATCTGACCGAACTGAGATGCGAAACTTGTTAAACAAACAGTTCTTTTCGTTCAGTTCAAACAGTTCTTCACTTTCGCAATGATCCTTTTATTTTTCAGCTATTTGCGAATCAGATTCTTAGTATAAATGAACACAGTATCTTCCAAACGATCTCTATTTGCATTTCTCCGAACTTGTCCAGTTTGTAGAAATGCGAATCTCCCACTCTAATATTTGTTTCCTCCTTTTGTATTCGCTAAAATCTTATCTAGAAACCGTCAATATTCTTTTAAAGTTTGCTAAAGCTTTTGTTAAGGTTGGTGATTCGCGTCTAATTATAAAATTACGCGCAAATGGACTCGACACAAGCAACTGTAGTTAGATACCAGCTTTTTTTACCGACCAACTGGAAGAGTATTACAAAATGATTGGCGCAATTCTACAGTTTTCTTTTTAAATATTCATGATAGAAACTGTATTTACCTGGCCTAAGTAGTAGATAACTGCCCGCAAAATTGTTCGAGATTTCTGTCTCTGTACGAGATTTCTGCAATTATATTGTACCTGACTGAAATTTTAATTCGAATACCATTGTATCTGCCGTATTATTCAACGGCATTATAAATCAACAGTACCTCTTTCTTCCTGAACTTTTAGTACGAAAAACAAAGAACTGACATTTGTCATATCGGTGTTTCGTTAGTTATTCTACTTGCAAGTCGTTACATTAGAATGTTTGGATTTCTTTTAAATTGCTTCTATATTATTATTATTAATACTATTATTATTATCATTATTGTTATTATTGTTGTTATTATTGGTGTTGTTATTTTTTTATTATTAAGAATAAATGGTAATGCTAATCTTTGTTTTAACCTGATATCGAAGTAATAATTTAATCCCTTTTGTATTCGATATTATTGTTTTTTTTTAAGTGGAAAATAAAGACTTACATGCTGTTGAATCGACGAGCACTTCATTCGAAGATTTACTTTCGAAATTCGATTACGTATTGAATGAGACCAAACGCGATAATGAAATAAGTGTTACAATCGATCAAATGTTCGATGAAGATTTATTCAAAAAGTTTATCGCTTGTATGAAGGTTGCCCTTTGCGCTAATGAAAAACCAAACATGAAAAAAAATTAATAAAGTTAATATGATGGACATAGAGAAGAAATATTTCAATAATTTATCATTTTATTAATTTTTTATGATTATTTTATTTGTATTCTTATATAAGCGAAAACTGAAATCGTTTCATATTTGAATTATGTGCTTAGAGGTTTTATGTTTAATAAAAGAAATAGTTTAGGTAGCATGGTTTTGGACTAGCATTTAATAGAAGAAATGGTTTTGGTAGCATTTGGTTTTTTCCAGCGCGTCTTTATCTCCTTGATGGTGTTGTGACCAGGAAAAAACCAGATCGAATTTGATAAAAAAAGGGCTAGCAAACTATACCGCCGTGATAAGAAAGCTCACAGTATTTAAAAAATATTCGTTCTGCATATTTTTAAATATAATAAACGTTCCCGCAGATACTGTGAAGTTAACACAGCTAAAACAGATACTTAAAGATTACATACGGTGTTCTTACTTAAACACAAGGCGAAAAAAACAGATCAGAAGTACTTAATGGATATGTGTTTTGCTGCATCAAGATGAAACTGCTTTTTTCATTATTTATTGAAAACCCATAGAAAACTATCTTTTTTTTTATTATTTTTATGTAAAATCACCTCCTCAAGGCCGAGCAGGCCTTGCGGAGGTGAATCTAACTCTAGGAGAAAAATCTAACTCTAGATGGCTTACATTAGTAAATCAAATACTTTGATTGTATGTGGCAACTGAAAGTCCTACTAAAAATCAGGAAATTCTGGCTGTGTTTATTTTAAAAGTTTATGCCCCTGTCTGGTTTAACATTAAGTTGAAACATTTATGTTCGTCCATGGTTCTAAATATCTTTATCTATTATTTCTTACTCACGTTATTTAACTACTTATCTAAAAAAATAGATCCAGTTATTAATAGAAAGGATACTTTGCTGCTCCGGAAAATATTATTTTGTCCATGTAATGCGATAAACGCAAACATATGAGAGCTTGGTTTAGGTTGACTTCAAAAAGCAAGAGCAGAGAGTAGAGGTGTTATTAGAAAGTTTATCATTCTAAAGATAAACTTTGATGCAAACGATTACATTTATATGATCCAACAGTACGACATTGAACTAACAGAGCTCCCAATGACAAAACATATTTCCGAAGATTCCTTAATCGATTCATTTGGAAAATATCAGATTTAACTGTTGTGGAGAACCCATTAATTGACTTTCATCAATCTCAATATCACACACAAGAAGTGGAAAGAGCGTGAAAATTTTCATCATCAATGTCTTCCTTGTCTGTCTGTGAGCCATTTTTAAGAGAAGGTTTTCATCTCAGACGAATCTGCCAAAATTTGATTCAGAAAAACATTTCATTGAACCAACGCAGTGAAAAATAAACATTTACAAATGTTGGGAATTTTTTAATCTTGTCAAGTATTTTAAGTGTTTTGAATTTATTGATCTCTTTATAAAAATTTTTAGTTTACATACACGTGATAATTAAACATTTGTTAATTACCATGTTTTGTATATTTCGTTTAAGTTCCTGCAATATATGCTAACAAAGTATTATATATTGGTAAAAAATGTAAAATATATAAAAATATGCCCTAAAAACAGCTTTTGGTGAGAAACGTTTTTAAAATATATTAATCATTTATTTTTACTGATTATATTTTACAGGAGGTGCGTGTTAATACAAAACATCAAAAAGGTATTGAAAGTGAAATTTTGAATTAATATTCAATTTTGCAAAATTTCAATTTTTCAGGCTCTTTGCGGCACCTTAAACGTTATAGTGCAATGAAATTTTAAAAACGCTTTCATAATTATAAAAGGCAACTTTTAGCCGCTATTAGAAATTCAAAATAAATAAAAAATTACATTCGCCTATTTTTGTTCCACCCTAATGCAGATAGCGGAACCATTCATTTTTTTAGTTTTAAATAAGATTTAAAGTTGCTTTGTTGCATAGTTGCTGTCAACGTTGCTTAAGTTAATAGTTTGAGTTTCTAAAAAGGAAAGTCACCTGGTTTTTAGGGGCGCCCTTAAAAAGAAAATTAGGATTTTAAGCATTGTTTTAATTAATTTATTAAAACAATTATATTTGTTTACTTCGTTTCATTTTAAACACGTTTTATGCCAATCATTTGCGCTTCAAAAGTGATAAGACGTGTTTTTTCTGCGTAAGATTTAACTTTTAAATCTAGTATTTAATATATATTTGTTTTCCTAGATTATTATACTCTCATTTAAATATATTGTAAAGTTTTGTTTTAGTCTAATTTTTCCTAGTTAATTAAGGTTTTATTTTGTTTCAGTTTTTTTTTTTTTTTTTTTTTTTTTTTTTATTTAACTTAAATCTAGTATTTAATATATATTTGTTTTCCTAAGTTATTGTACTATCTCTTTTTAGTATATTGTATTAAGTTTTGTTTGAGTCTTTTTTCCTAGTTAATTAAGGTTTTATTTTATTAAGGTTTTATTTTGAAATAATTATACAATAATAATTATACAATAATTTATAAAGTTTTTTGCACATATATACATTTTTCGAAGATCGTCCTTTTTCCTTGTTTATAATTATTCGGAATTGTACATATTTTTGACTGCTATATTATATTGACTGCTATATTATATTTGACTGCTATAATATATTTGAATTTTTTTGGTTTTATTTTGTTTATCTACTCTATTGTGATTTGTGAAACATCTTCCTAACTTTTATTTTATTTTATTAATTGTTTATTTTGTTCTCAACAACAATAAATTTCTTAGTATATTTAAATTTTTCTAGCTTGCTAATTGACGTAATTCCTTTTGTATAATTTTTTATAGGCCATTTAAATTACATTATTTGCTAAACGACGTAATATAAATCGATTGTGCTATAAACACTTAGTTCTGTTCTAATCAGCAATTAAGTTTGTTTAAAGTTTGTTAAAACTTGAAATATATTATTTTAATATCTTTATTATTATTATCATTATTATTAAATTTTTTATTATTATTATTTTAATAATTGTAAACTATTAAAATCGACAATTATCAAATGACATCAATAGCTGCTGCAGCGGCAGCTCTCAACACAACTTGCGTATCAATAGTCGAAGCAGCGATAAGAGATACCATGGCAACAACATTCACAAACAAAACATTCAACGAAAACTACAAAAACCGCGTCGCCGAAATGCTCAAGGTGACATTAATCTCTGCGCTCTCACCGATAATTAAATTGAATAAAGAAACCGAGGCTAAACTAACTGCCCAAATTTACGATCTCAACAAGAAACTGGAAGACAAGAAATCTATTACCTACGCCTCGAAACTCAAAGGAAACGCACCTGAAGCAGTCAAACACAGAAACGAAATTATAAATATTGTCGCTGCCGAAAACAAAGACAGACAGGATCGTTCCATGAATGTCATTGTGGTTGGTCCACCCAAAACCGAGAACAAAGACGACAAGAAAAGCGTCACGGAGTTCATCAAGGCTTGTGGTCTTGATGACTTTACAATCAAACAAGCACGACGCCTAAACTCAAGTAAAAAACAAACTGTTCATAACTCTAATATTATTCAAGTCTCTCTTGCAAACGAAATGGAACAAACTGCTGTTTTAAATCTCTGCAATCGCCATCAACTCCAACAATTTAACGGAGTTTTTGCACGAAAAGACAGAACTCCGGCTCAGCAAGAAGAGTTCAACGAAACTCGAGCTAGACTTAAAAAGAAAAACGAAGAGCTGAAAGATGCTGGGATTCTCGACCAACCGTTTCGGAATGTCATCCACAAAAGAACCGGTCAAATATGCTGTATTGATGTCACAATGTCAAACGAGCAAAAGAAATATGTGTACTCCTCAGCAACTACAGCTCTCAACGAATATCGAAGAAGTAATACAGCAGCTACAACAAGCACCGCTTAAGAAAACTCGTCCACCTAAAAAAAAACACACCAAAATAACGCCCAGCATTCCTGTAATAAATAAAAATAATCTATCTCCTGTAAATCTCCGCTTTTGGGCCAACAATCCATGCTCACTAAATAAAAACAAACGCGACGAAGCCATAGCCCGTTTACACAAGTTAGAAGTTAAAAATACTCCTCACATTTTATTCTTCACCGAAACTTGGTACAACGGAACAAGCGACACGGTTATACCAGGCTATCAAATTCATCGAAGAGATAGAGACGGAAGAGGAGGTGGCGTGGCCATTTATATACAAGAAGAGATAACTACATTAGAAACCAATTTTGCACAATTGAACTCAGACTCAATTGAACAAATGTGGCGCGTTATTAAGCTTGGCAACAACTCAATTCTTCTCGGATGTGTATATCGACCACACGACCTAAATGACGAAACTCTTAAAAACTGTATAGCATCTATCAAAGCTTCGAAAGCTGCCGCCCAAAGGTTAGAGTGTGATTTCATTATAATCTATGGGGACTTTAATTTTAGCAACACATTTTATGAGTATTTTGAGATTGACGGTGGCGTGGCGACAACAGCACACGTGCTAAATGAACGACCAGGAGACATGAAATTTCAAGATTGCTTAAACGAATGCCTACTCACACAATTGATCACCTTCAAAACATATCGTAGTAACAGATTTTCAGAGCCGAACAGTTCTCTAGACCTAGTAATAACAGACAAACAAGATCTCTTGATAGAAATAAAAGAAGAAGACTCGTTTGGGGACACTCCAATGGGACAATCTCATGCTCTAATCACGGGTCAATTTGTTCTGAACGACAAGATAAAAGTACCACCAATCGTGCAACGAAAACGCTATATCTGGAGCAGAGCCGACTACACTAATTTCTCGCTAAAATTAAGTTCAACCAATTGGAAAAGCTTACTCGAAAACTGCTCAGCTAACGAATGTTACAATCTATTCCTAGAAGTGTACGACGAACTAGCAACAGAACTCATTCCGTCGACTACCTTGCCCTTCAAGAAGAAACACGAACCATGGATAACAGACGAAGTTTTAAAAGCTATAAGAACAAAAAAAGAATTTTGGAATAAATATATTGCCTCTGGTCGCCATACACATAGAGAGCTCAAAAACAAGCACAAAGAAGCATGCAGAAATGTAACCAAAACTTTGAGAATAGCAGTGTTAAAATATGAAGTGAACCTAGCTAATTTATATAAAAACGACCCTAAAAAGCTACACGCTCATATCAAAAACAAAACCAACTCAAAATATGTATTCAACTCCATAGAAACAATTGATGGAACAATTTCAACAGATCTTCAAATTATTTGCACAACCCTGAACAATTATTTCCAATCAGTAATTGTCAACGAGCCAAACGGACCTGTGCCGGAATTAGAACCCCGAACTGACAAAAAATGTCTATTAGACGAGAATATCTTTTTAATCAACGATATCCGTGCTCGAATCGCAAACCCAGACGAATCTAAATCTCTTGGTGTTGATAACGTTCCCCCTCGTGTACTCAAACACTGCGCAGAAGCTTTCGCATTGCCAAAATCTTTCTCAATTAGCACTGTACCAGACCTATGGAAAAAATCTAACGTCACGCCCATTTTCAAGAAAGGAAACAAACTAAGAGCATCCATTATAGACCAGTTTCTCTCACATCCATACCATGCAAAATATTCGAGAGTATATTACATGAAAAAATAATGCTACACTTTAACTTAAACGGTTTAATAAGCAGAGCACAACACGGATTTATTCAAAGAAAAAGCTGTTTAACTAATCTCCTCGAAACTCGCGACTTCCTCACAGAAGCTGCACACAAGAAGTATCCAGTCGATATGATTTACACTGATTTTGCAAAAGCATTTGATAAAGTCCCACATAATCGCCTATTGAGCAAATTGAAAGCATATGGCATCAGCGGGAAAGCACTCATGTGGATAAATGCTTGGCTTAACAATAGACAACAGCGTGTTGTCCTTGATACTCACTCAACTGCTAAAATATTCACATCAGATTGGAAAAAAGTTACAAGTGGCGTCCCTCAAGGAAGTGTCCTCGGCCCTCTCCTTTTCGTACTATTTATAAATGATCTGCCGGACAACATTACCCGCCAGTTCAAGCTCTACGCAGATGATAGTAAAATTATGAACATGATAAAATCGAATGAAGATATGCTAGCTTTACAATCAGACATTGATCAAGCCATAAAACGGTTTCACAAATGGTTGATGTTCTTTAATGTGGAAAAATGCAAAACAATGCATGTCGGTCGAGGTAACAGAAAATCAAATCAAATCTATTCAATGACGAACACAGAAAGCACTCGTCGAAACCTGGAGGAAACTGAAACTGAACGATATCTAGGTATTCTAATATCAAATGACCTCAAAGTCCGTGCCCAGGTAGAGTCTGCAGTCTCAGTAGCCAATTACAAATTGGGCCAACTAAAAGAAGTATTCCGAAGCAGAAGCATTTATCTCTGGCGAAGGCTTTACATCACATATGTGCGCCCACACCTGGAATTCGCTATTCAAGCATGGTCTCCTCACCTAAAAAAGGATATCAATATGCTTGAAAGAGTTCAGCGCAGAGCGACAAAAATTTCCTCAATCAAACATTTCCCATATGAGCAACGCTTAAATATATTTAGAGTGACAACACTGGAAGAGAGAAGAGCTAGAGGAGATCTTATTGAACAGTTTAAAATTAAAAATAAAATTGATGATGTTAACTTTTTTGTTCCTCAAAGGATCTCTAACAACGTATATTGCAGGAGGAGTCACAATAAACAGCTACACAGACAAATTATTAGCGATTGCGAAGAGCGGCATCACTTTTTTACTAATCGTGTCACACCGTCCTGGAATATGCTACCACAGGAAGCAATTGACACTCACTTGGTCAACTTGTTCAAAAGTTTCCTCTCACGATGGGCATCTTGTCTCGTTGACAATTAGCCCTACACATTAGTAAGTATAGAGATGCCTGGTGTTGCATCTCTTCGTCAATATACTTTATAATTAATAATTGACTAATTTACAGTATTATTGAATTTGTAAAAACATAAAAAAAAAAATTATTATTGATTGTAAATTTATTGATTCTAAATAAAATCAAATTCATCATCATGTTATTAGGGTTATAAACTGTATAAAAAGCAATAAAACAGCCTCACAAAGTTGTTTTACATTAACACAAGCTCTTTATTTTGTTAAAACAACTTTGCAGTTTGTGTTATTGTTGTTTTATAGCCTTTTCTAACAAAAATTAAATACTTTTTAAAACAACACGTGTTTTATTGTCAGCATGAACTTATTAAAGTGTTCTCTATGACTAATTGAAGCGGTTTAAATATTTCAATATATTTGCGTTTTTACTCATACTCTTTTACTTTTACTTTTTTAAGTAACATGTAAAGTAAAAACATTTACTAAAAGTAATACTCATTACTTGCTCGTTTCACTTTAACTGTAACTAAAACTCTAAATTATAACTTAAGCTGTTTTCACCTTAAATTATTTTTTATTATTTTTAATCTTAAAACATGTACATTATACA
Organism: Hydra vulgaris; assembly: GCF_038396675.1. NCBI lineage: Eukaryota > Metazoa > Cnidaria > Hydrozoa > Anthoathecata > Hydridae > Hydra > Hydra vulgaris. The sequence goes on along the minus strand of NC_088924.1, from coordinate 24,475,055 downwards.
AATTCGAATAATAATAATTAGCAGTACGAGTTATAGTTTTATTACAATGTTATAAAATTATGTTAATTTTTTTTATATGAGATAATATTTTAGGTTATTCTATTTTATGTTATCATAGATATAAGAAAACTTAAAGTTTAAAAGTTACTAGAAAAAAAAGTTACTAGATTTTATATTTACATTAATGTGTGTTCTATACCTGTTATGAAATTTAAAATTTACCGATGAATATAAACTTAGTTGAGAATAGCAAAAAACTTATTTTACCAACTTGTTGCTCTCACGTTTGGGGCAGAGGGTATGGAATTTCGGGGAATTTTGTTTTCTTTGGTCTTCTTGGAACAACAAAAATAACCATAGAAAAAATATGTGTATATATTTTTGAATCACATTGAAACATTTTGATCTTGTTTTGTTTACAACAAAAGATCAAGTCTTTTACCCAATGTTTTAATTTTTGATTTAGATTTGTTTGAACCGAGGCTCCAGTAATAGTTTTTTAAAAAAAACATCATTTATTACCAAAATGTTGAAAAATTCATAAAATGTGTCGTATGACTGAGAAAAAGCTGAAAGATCAACAAAAAATCACCTCACAATAGCCAAAGTGTTAATTTATCTATCGTAACCAGTGAAAGATAGGTACAAAATATTTCTTAAAATATCTGTTACTGCCACAGATCTCTTGTTTCTGAAACAAATTTTCTTCAGAAATAAACGTTTAAACGCTGCAAACGGACAACAAATGTTTATGTATATATATATATATATATATAAACTTTCAGCTTAAGACAAATATCTCAAGAAAGAATGTTAAAAAAAAAAATAATTTTTAAATGTACTTTTAAGCTTCAGAGTTTGCATTTAGGTATCGGATCAAAATTCAAATTATTAGAATACTTCAATAACGAGAAAGCGAGAAAATAGTTGCTGTAGCAAGCTTCTTGAATCCACTCTTCTATTTTTTTAATAGTTCTTTACAAGAACTCTTTATTTGAAGTAGCTTCTGAAGCTTTCCTTAGCTCATCACACGCTCTATATTATCTTAAAAATGTTTTACTGTACGCACAGCAAAAATGAATATTTTATTACGAAATATTTTTCTTAAAACAAGAAATACGTTTTTTGCTTTTACAAATAAATATAATACCCTGCAATTTGTTCTTAAAAACAAAAAAATATATTTCTTGTTTTGAGAAAAAAATTTCTTAAATTATGATAAATAGATTTACGATTTTGCTGTGAGTCCTGATGAGTTGTTAGCAACTTTGAAAGATTTTAAAAGATTTGGAATTCATTGTATCTAAAAAGTTTGATGAAGTCTCACCCGAAGACATTTTTTTTAAACTATGACCTAGAATTCAAAAGTTAGCTAGTAGTCTGGTGAAATAAATAATTCAAGACATAGTGGCAGGTGTTTATTAATAAAACTGCTTTCAGAAGAATTTCAGCTTTGATTCTACCGTTTAAACATCTTTTTTTACCTCCGGTTGTTTTTGAATAAAGAACTTTTTACCATTTTTATATTGTGATCTCAGTCAAAAGATGCTAACGCCAGCACCAAACAACTATATGGTTTCACCATTTTTTCAATTTCACCTTTGGAGGAGGCTTTTAATAAACCGAATAATCTTGTTGATCTTAAAGGTTTCAATTAAAAATAATGCAATGTTGGTAAAATAAGATTTAAAATGACACTGCTAAAAACTTGTTACATTTAACTTTGACAAAATTAAATCAAAGTGCTATTTCTGTCAATTTAATTTTTATTATATTTCTACTGACTTTAAAAAAAGCTTGTCATTGGAAGAAAGAGTTATTTACTTATGGCTATATGAAGCTCTCCAACATGATGGCAAAGGTTATCAAGAATAATGGTCGGCTAGGAATTTTAGTTAATCTTGTACCAACCCCATTGAAATAGCCAGGGCTTGAAGTGAGTGAACTGTATGAGATCAAAAACATTTAACAAATTTTAATTGCCATGTGTTTGGCCTCACGCTATTGTATTTAAAAACCACGCTTTTTTTTTAATACCATAACGAATTTGTGCGAATTTAAACTGGAGGTCGTTCATAGGTGCATCCGCTCCGCGTAATGTTTTTATCCAGGCAGGAGTGTAGAAATGAGCCAAAAATATATTCATATGCATAAGTTTAGCAACCATGTTATCATCATACCGAACCCGTTTGGAAAACATATACATGATTCCACTATGTATGTTGTTGGCCACCCAACATGCTTGATGCATCTACCCTGATTTGAGAAAGTGGGTGCCATGGGAGGGAGTTTCACTCAAGATAACTAGAGTGTTTTCAGCAGAGTCACAAAAGTGATCTCTTGGAAAAGTTGTTGAATTCTTGCAAGATAGCGTGTTTGTAAGTTCTTTGACAACTTTTTGTTTTATGTTTAACAACCATTCGTTTTCAGTTTCCAGTACTTGTATTGCTTAAACTTTATCCAAGTTTGACCATGCATCTTTAAATTTTGAAAACATTACGTTTTTTGGGCCTAAAATGTCACCAAATAATTATTTCCATACAGCACCAACAACAAGTTTTAAAATGTCATGACGACAAGCTGGATAGAGTAACTTTTTATCTAGACCTGCTAACATTAACATTGCAGCTCCTTTGTGTACACCACTATTGCTAGCTGTTGTATCAAACACTAAAGCTACAACTCCGTCTGACAGATCACAAACTTGTATCAGATAAAGCGTTGCTTCAGCTTGAGTTGCTCCTTAGAAGTTAGCTAGAGAAGGTACACCTAATAAACTTCCTTCCTTATATTCGGGAGCTCCGGAAATAAGAATTACAAATCGTTGATATTTGTCTCCCAGCATAACAACGATTTTTTTACCTACGTAGCTTAAGAGTTACATATTAGTCTTGATTTAATTTTGTTGCTACTTGTTGTAGATTTGTTTCAAAATCAGGATCAATTTCAGTTCAGTCATCTTCTTCATTTAATCGTGTCTCAGAATCATATTCTAGCAAAGCAGCAACTCCTTCCACCTGTTCTTGTCTTAAAATATCCAACCTGCACTGTTCTTTTTCTGTAATTCACGTGCTTGTCTTGCAACTTTCATTTTGACTTTGGTTTCAAAAATTGGTTTCAAAAATTTACCATGTCCATCCACACATACTTTTCTTTCTTGTAGTTGGTCCAAATAAAAGTCGACACCATCTTGTTTTTTACTTTCTGACAAAAAACTTTAATTTCTTTATCTTATCTATGGCGTTAGATGTACCAATGTTTAAAAGTAAATCCAATTGTTTAATAAAACTTGCTCTCTTGCTACCAGAGTCAGTTGTTCTTCCTTTATTTTTCATTAAACTCTGCAATTCATTCCAAAGTTTTATAATATCAAACATACAAACCTGTCCGTATTTATTTTTTTTATGCGTGCTATATTCCAAAAATATGGACTGCATTAACCATAGAATAAGCAATATCCTCATTCTTCACTTTATTTTTAATATTTTCTAAATTGTTCCTTAGAAATAAGATATATTTCATAATTTTCCTATAATCAGGCAGTTTGGCCACATTAATTGATGTTGAAGGATGACCATTTAACCAGAAATCAGTTAACTTTCTTGTCACAGGTCTGCGTGGAGTTCATTTGTGTAAGCTAGGAAAACCTTGACGAAGTGGATTTTCTTTTCGTTCTTCAGACTTTTTGTCTGCATTACTTCGCCGTGGTGATTGATCGCGCTTTTTACTACTTTGAGTCAACATTTTTTCAATATATTCATTGATAAAATTAAACTTATTCTTTCACTAAACCGTATCCATATTCGAATAATACAAATAAAAGCATAAAAACCAATCAAAATTTTTTAGAAATGGTTCTTTGATTAATGCGATTCTTTAAAAGCAAAAAAAATTAAATGCAATTTATGCAAAAAAAAAAGAACATGTTTAGAGGCCTTGAGGGATAATACAGTAGGGAGGTTAAGAGAATGTCATTGAGTTTTGTTGATTTTTAGGGACCTTTTATTTGCAATTAAGTTTGCAATCCATGTTAGTTGGCATATGTTGTACCCAATTTTGTTAAACATTTATTAAGGAAATTAATCTCATCTTGTAAATATAAATTAATGCATATATTTTGTGCGGATTGTCCTGGAACGTATCTACCGCATAAAAAGAGAATTGAGTGTATTAAAATCAATATTTTCTGAACATCCTGACAACGATGTTAATAAGGTGCTTCAACTAACTTGGGAATCAATTTTATCAGGTTTATGTAAGTTGGCGTTAGTGCTTTTGTCTGGAATTATATCCCGACACAAAAGATAAATTCCAGATCTACGAAAGCCAGAACAGGCAAATTCTACAGACAGCTTCATGATAGGCTTTGGAGAATATATCTCTAACTTGATTACATGTTATTTTTGTCCAGGATGCTCATGTAACCATGATTTACATTTTATATAATAAAAAGTTTTAATTGGTTCAAAACAGCAGTTTTCGCTACACCTCTTTCACCATAAGTTACAGAAGAAACACAATGTTCTCTTTTTTTGTTATAACTATATTATTTTTATTTTATTTTTATTACTTACATATGAGTTATGAAAAGTTGTAATGCCTAAATCATCACAGTTAAAAATTTAATGAGGTTCAAGTCTGTACTTTTTCTAAACAACTTCTATATTATTGAAATAAATGTTCACAGAATTGCTTTTTAAACCATAAACACAATTTAAAGACAACAATTAAGGCTTTCTGAATAAAAGATCTGGATGCTTCTTTAAAAATCCATTTATAAAATCTCTTCCTGCAATACCATTATATTTATTAAATGGATGAACTAGATTGTATTTTTCAACATACTAAAAGACAACTTGTTGAATGTCACTTATAGGCAATCCATTTATTTTATGTATCTAACTAATTGACTTTTATTATAATCTGGCAATACTTTTTTAAGTGAACCAAGTAATTTTTTATGTATAATAATAGTCTAAATTCTTGAATTTTCTTTAAATCCCTCTGTTTAAAGCATCTATTTACGTTAAATGAGGCGTTGCGAACAAAAGGGGCACACCAACCAAAATCAAGTTTTGAGTAAATCGCGTTTGAAGCTTCTAGACTGAAATTTGCAAAGGAGCACACCAACCAAAATCAAGTTTTGAGTAAGCGCGCAAAATTACACTTTTTCCTACCACGTGGTAGAAGAGTTTACACACCCTCCCCCTCTGTGGTAGTTGTGGTGGTTGCTGTGCCTCTTTCGGACGAACGTTTTACTCGTTACAAAGTGTGTTTCTTCAGATTTTATCACGTGTAAATAACATGGAATTTTCAGTCAGAAAGAGTCCCACTGACCCGTTGATCTTGTGTTATATTGTAGATGACAGACTAAAGTAAAAAATGGTTAAAGTAAACTGATTTTTAAAAAATTGGTTTGTGTGCCCCTTTTGTTCGCAACGCCTCAAATGTCAAAGCTGCTTTTCTCAATGAAATTTCTTTTAACTTTCAACATAGCATGCTCTGCTCATAAAAATTGTTACATTTAATTTTTCTCTTATAGTTCCTAACCATATTTAACTTTCTAAATAAACATGGCTGAAATCGACAAAACAAAAAACCAAAACGTCTCGTTTGCCCCGCAACATGTTAGAATCGAAACTGTATAACGTCGTGGCAATTTTGTCAAATAAAATCTCAATATATGGAAATGATAGAGCGATGCCTAAAGATGATAATAAAACACTAACTTTGGATATAAAACTTTTCATATCCAAAAAACTCTAAGAAAAATTAAAACAACAACACATCGAAATTCGTCAAGAGATGAAAAGGTTGTCGTTCTCTTCATCTTATTCATTTCAAAGTGACCTAAGATATTTTTTGTAACAATAAATAATTTAAATACGCAACTAAATTTTTAAAATCACTAAAGTAATAAATTGCGTGGTTACGATCTTTATAATGCGAGCTGTCTCACTTTGTACCGTCTTCTCCTATATATATATACATAATATATAAATATATATATATATAAATACATAATATAAATATATATATATATATATATATATATATATATATATATATATATATATATATATATATATATATTAAATGCAATAAAAAAATCATTATGTTACAAATAACTTTTAGAAGAAACTTTTAATTTCTGAGAACTTATAAAGGTGATGCTCAATTTAATTTATATGAAAATATATTTAATTTTTTTATAAAATCATGGAATGGTCTTTGCGTCCTTGGTATTTCTTGACATGAATTCTTTGGGTTTTAATTTTAGTTGTATCCTAATCCTTGTCTCTGAAGTTTTGATAAAACGGAATTGATGAAAAAATTGTTCTGAGATTTTATTTCCAAAAAAAAATTTTGTTATAATGATCATCTTAATACAATTTAATTTCAAAATTTAATTACTTAGTTTAAAAGTTTTTATATTATAATATCTTAAATTAAAAATTTTTTAATCATAAAAACAATTCAGTAACATTTATCTATTTAAACATCTTAATGGTCAAAAACGCTAGAGTATATAGTCTTTCATCAGCAAACAAATTTTAGAGGTAAGATTATTAGGATTATCATAAATATACATAAAGTATATAACAAAACTGAGGATAAAATTCATAGAAGAAAAACACAAAACTGAGGATAGAAACAAAGAATAACGCCGAGCTGAGGATAGAACAACAACACAGATCTGAGGATAGGCTTCAGAGAAGAAAAATACAGAACTGAAGAAATATTTTGTAAAAGAACAACACATGACTAAGGACAGAATTCATAGAAGAATAATACAGGACTGAGGATAGACTTCATAGAAAAATTACACAGAACTGAGAATAGACTTCCTAGAAGAATAGAAATATACAGAAATATGTTTGTAGAATGTAATTTTAGAAAGTGTAAAAAGTAATTTTTTTTTTGTAAGCTTTTTCTTGAATTTTAACAACTTTGATTACCATTTAATCTAAATTCTGTCAATTTTACTAAATTTAATGCTAATGAAAACAGCTTTGTTCTTATATTAAACTTACAGAAATTTGTTAACAGTCGCAAAACAAAAACCATGAGATGGTCACAATGCGTTCAAAGCCCTGTTTAGAAACGAGTGACTATTAGAATGCCAAGAAATGTTTCCACAAATAGATTGATTGGCTGAAGAAAGAGGATCAAAATTTATTATTTTGGCATCTATGTATTTAATATACAAAATCATATAGACATATAAGTTTCTATTATATAAAATGAATACATTTATATATTGCCCCATATTTCGTCTGATCCTAACTTTGCTACTTATTATTAACATTATAAGTTTGTTTAACTTTAAAAATTAAACATAATCTAAACATTTTAATTTATGTTTAATCTTTAAACTAATTTGTGCTGTGAAGATATTAAACTGCAATAAAAAAAAATATGGGTAACTTTTTTCTGTGAGGTGTTTGAACACAATGGAGCATTTTGACTAATTGCAATGATACATACGGATTTACAAACGGAACGCGAGATTGCAAAGTTTCAAAAGGTATGGAATGGTGTTATGGGTACAACTCTGAAGTAGTAGAAAGTTTTAGTACGTCTACATTTGGTAATTCTTTAATTATAATTTATGCAATGCAATATCAAAGTAAGACATTTATGTAATATCGTTTTGATAATAAAAAAACACTATTTTTAAAATGTAACCATTATAAGTCTAATTCAAAACCATGAACACTGTTTTAATGTAATGGTCCATTTATCATATTAGAAAAATTAATAAAAAAATAAAACCATAAGTTTACTACTTCAAATTAATAACAGTCAAAACGTACATATTTTAAAATATTGTTTGTTTAAATGCGTAATGTAATTTAAATATTATAATTGAGTGGAATTTGCAGATTATAAATTAAGAAAAAAAGTTATAAACTATAATTGCTCTTAACTCTTAACTCCTAAAGTTAAAGTTAGTGTGAAATATGAAAGTTGTATTTAATGAAATTGCAATATGTAATTGAGAAACACTAGATAAAATTTAGATATTGTAATATGTATTTAAGAAACTTAACATGTTGTTGAGAAATTGCAATATGTAATTTAGAATCACAACATGTAAATAATAATTCGTTATATGTAACAAAGAATACATGAATTGTAATTAAGAAATTGTGGTATTTAATTGCAAATTATCAATGTAGCTTAAATGTCATTATAAAAAGTTTTCTGGAACATGAATTTAGATAAGTTAAAATTATCAAAAATGGTATCAAAAGATCGCTGTTTTAATTGCAAATACATTGTGACCTTAAAGTTTGGTATTAAATTGAATACGTGTCAGCATTTCTTTCACCAAATTAGCTTACATCCGCTTCTGGAAGAACCAGAGTCAACTTGCCCAATAATTGGGCATGAAATATATACAGCCCAACGAGTTAAAGAAAAACATTACGTTTTATCATTACAAAATGAAAAAAGAGTTGCTGAATGTGTTGATCAAAATGACGATTGGATGACTCTGGCGCAAAATTTAGGGGTCAAAATAAATACTACGAAACATTGCGCAATGATTTTAAATATGAAAGATTGCTTAAATTTAAATTATATCTTTGCATTTTTTTGATCAATAATTTATGTTATATACTTTTCTTAATTACAACTAATATGTTCTCAATTACATCTTGCAATTTCTTAATCACAACTTTCATGTTCTTAATTACATCTCAAAAAGGTGTTGTCATATCTGAAGATTTATAAAATGAGTTAAAATATTAAAGTTTAACTCATAAAAATATTAAAGTTTAGATCATAATTTTTATAAAAATAAAGAAAATATTAGTAATACTATAGTTTTATAATGAGATTTTATGCCATAATTCAAAATCGATATAAATAATTTTTTGTAAAATGTAAAAAAACATTGAGTTTAGTAATAAAAACAAAGTTTACGGTTTTTTAAAACCTTAAAATGTATAGACCAGAAGCATTTCCAGATATTACGATTAACAATCATTTTATTTGAGCCTTGCAATTATCTTTGAAAAAAGTTTTTTTTTTCTTTTTAATTATTTAGCATATTCTTAAAACGGTCAACAAATAGTTCGTTATTAAATTTATTTATAGTTCAATAAAACAAATATTTTATTTATATCAATTAAAGTGTTTAAACATTCAGCCCTAGTATATTAGTATTTTGCATAATTAAATGCAACCATTTTTTAACATCAGCCTCCAAACAAAGAAGATGTTTGAGAAAATATTGCTTATAGTGTCATGTAAAGTGCTTTTAACTATCTTGAAATTAAAGAAGGCATATCAAGAGTTAAAATCAATCGTTGCAAAATATGGTGGTCTAAAAGAAAATTATAATCTTAAATTTTTATAAATTAAAAGACATTATAATTACACATTTTTTCAGTATTAGGTAAGTATTATCTTTAAAATTAAATTGTTTTATAAATTAAAAAAAACTTCATCTCTAAACTATTTAGTTTTAAACTTATAATTAATTGTGTTGTGGACCGCTGGAATATTTAAATACTATTTAACCATTTATTTAAAATAATGCTTTACCTTAGTTGCAATCTGAAAACCTTTGTGATCATGTGATCAAAAACTTTTAAATGATGTTAATAAAAAGACTTTATTTTTCTAAGAAGTTTTACAAGTTTTTCTAAGAAGTTTTTTTTCTAAGAAGTTTTTGTTCTAAGAAGTTTTACATCGATTATACAAAATTTTTTATTATCTAAATTATTGTTTTTAATTATTTAAAAATATTTTGACCTTGTTTTCGATTAAGCATAAAAAATAATTATGACAACTTAATGAAATCATTTATAAAAATAATAAAAAGTTACAATCTATAAAAGTATACCACTTATGACATCAGCCAAATTGGAAACTACATCACCAATAACCACCTTTATCTTCTGTTAAAAGTAAAAACTTTGATCTTGCCGAGCAGTTTTCCTCTGATCCCGTGCACTGCAAGGTTTTTAAGCATTTTGCAATGTGCCAACTTGTCAAAAGCCTTAGTAAAATCAATATAAATAACATCTATTAGATGACTTAATGATAATTCCTACGTTATTATATCAATAGTTTTAGTAAATTTGAGGTAAATGATTTTTTTTGCACAAAACTGTTAAACATTACTTAATAGATTGTTACTTTTACTTAAAGATTACATTTCAAAATATTATCTCAAATACTATGCAAAATATTGTGATGAGTGAATTCAATTGATAGTTGACTGAAACCATTTTGCTATACATCTTTTGGATTTGTGATATAATAGCTTTCCTACATGTTTTTCGTAACTCACTGAGCTCCCAAGAAGACCTAAGTATATTAGAATATGAAGCCAACTGCTGTACGTTTACATGAATTGCATAGGTTACATCACAGTCTATGGGCTACCATACATCTATTGTGTAAAGGTGCTTGAAAACACTGTCTTTATCTATATGCTTATAAACTTTGTTAACTTTGATTTCTATTACTGCCCTAGTATCACACTTAGGTAAGTTACCAATACGCTCAACAGCAAAAACAGGTTTGAACTAGTTATTCAGTTTGTTTGCAATTAAAGTTCTGTTAGTTAGGGAAAGTTACAGGACATTAATACATTTTAATTTTAGGGTAAAATCAAATCATAACAATGGCATAATAGTAATAATAAAGCTATTAAAAAGAATACATTGTATGTGTAAGTAATCTTAATTGAAACAAATTACCTTTAAAATTTATTTGAAAAAGTTTTAGGACCCATTTAATAAAAAAAATTTAATTCGTATTAAGTTAACCCTATTACGAGGTACATTGATACAAGCTAGGGCCATATTGATTTATATCAAATAATAACGAAAATCCTAAAAAATAACACAAAACTAATTTGCATTAGTTTTTATTAATACGCATTTAGGTCTTAAGATTTGTACATGTCAATAAGGCACATTGACATGTATAAAAACAATCTTGATTAAAAACTTTGATATTTTCTTTAAAAGCGTTTTTTTTTTAGCAAATTTAGTGTTTTGATACATGTCAATGTGCCTTACTGATACATATTAATGCCTTTAAAAAATGCAATTAAGTTAAAGTACCGAACATTTATTAAAATAAAAAAAAATATTACTAACAAAGATGTATACTTACTCAACAACGTTTGGCACAATTGTCAACACTAAATTTGCTAAAAAAAAACCCTTTTAAAGAAAATATCAAAGTTTTTAATTAAGAGCGTCTGAAACATATCTATGGTTTTTCAGTTTATATCAATGAATGAACTCTGTTGCAACTAAGGGGTAAACAGATTCTATCTGTTTACCAGCCTCGCACCCCTTTTTCATCTAATAGGCCGGCGCAGATGTATTTTTAATACATTGCTTCCAGTTCAGGATGTTGAATGCTTGATCTTTTTCACTCAATGCATGAGACTTGCTTGTGTCTCTGTTTTTATGACAAAGTAACTCATTCTATTATCTCCTAATGAGGGTATAGCTCTAAAACTCAGTTTTATGGTTCTGAGGCCGGCTGGTAGTCGCGTTTCCCGTACTCTGTGGTAGCTCTCAGAAAGGCTGATTCCATCGACAGCTAAAAAATATCAAAGTATTAACAATGCCATGTTGCGCATGGATGGTGCCCTGTTTGTACTTTTGGTGTGCATTGTTGAGGCCACATTTGGATCCCTTTGTTACGGCTTACGATTTTTCAATAGTAATGAGACAATTTCTTGGGCTATTAAACAGAGTACTGATAACTATCTATGCTTTGAGTCAAGTTCTTAAATAAATTTAAAAATGAATAAAATACCAAAAACTATAAAACATGAAAAACCATCAATCACCAAGTTCTCTAAACCTATTATTCACTAATATTTGTGGTCTTCGAAGTAAATTTTCTTCTATTGAGTCTTATCTCTTGCAAAGTTTACCAGGCCTACTTACTCTTTGTGAGACTAATTTGAGTTCAGCTGTCTTATCTTGTAATCTTAATGTTGATGGTTATCTTCCTTTAATTCGTAAAAACTCCAACAGTCACATGGTTGGTCTGGGCATTTACATTTGTCAGACTTTACCCATTTGTCGGGAAACTAGGTTTGAATCCACAGACTCTTCTTCTATGTACTTTTCTATAGCACCACTTCATTTTATTGCCTCTCTCTTTATCTATCAGCTAATATTGTTGTTGTTGGTGACTTTAATGCACACTGAATGGCTTAGCGCTAGTATAAGTGACTATGCAGGCATTAACACCCACAACTTTTGCCGTTCTTATTCCTTAACTCAAATAGTTAACTTTCCAACTCCTTTACCAGACAACCCGAATCATTTACCTTCTCTACTTGACTTATATATTGTTTTTGATCCTAGTCAGAGCTCAGATTCTCCACATTCACCCTTTGGTGCTTCTGATCAAAGCTTGATCTCTCTAAAACTATTATCTCATTCTTCATCATCTTCTGAATCCCTCTATCATTGTACCTCTTACAACTACCTTAAAGCTGACTGGGACTCTTTCCATGGTTTTCTTCGTGATGGTTCGTGGATAGAAATCTTTCGTGTTCCTGTTGACAAATGTGTTTTTTATATAACTTCGTGTATCCAGCTGGCATGGAATCCTTTATTTCCTCTCAAAGATTTCAGGTCAAGCCTCACTCTTCTCTATGGTTTTCTTTACTTTGTACTGCTGAAATTGCCAATCAAAAACTTTACTTTCATATCAATAGGCAAAGCAATTCTTCACTAAACAGAGTCTGTTTATTACTGCTAGAAACTATTGTAAAATATGTTTTGTCTAATGCCAAAGCCCGTTATTCTCAGGTTGTGAAATCTCGTATTTCATCAGAAAAGTCTCTTGTGACTTCTTTGGCATCTTTAATAGTATCAACAATAAGGGCAAATCTGTAACTCCACCTCTCTTGTATGGTTTGACTTTGTTACCTCACCTAAAGACAAAGCTGAATTGTTTGCCAAAAACTTTTCATCAATATCCTATCTTGATTCCACTAATTGCGTTCAACCTGATATAGCTGTCAAACAGGTTGATTCATTGCTTGACACTCGTATCACTCCAGCTTAAGTATCTAAAGTGATTTCCTGCTTAGACGATTCAACAGCTTGAGGCCCGGACAATATACCTGTAATAGTCTTGCAATAGTGTTCTCCTGAGAAGTCGTCAAAACGATTCAAAAAGTGCTTAAAAGAGTCTTGTTTTCCAGCCTGCTGGAAAGAGGCATCTGTTATCCCTATATTCAAAAATTCTGGAGAGCAATCTGAATTGTCAAACTACCGCCCCATTAGTCTTATTCCTATCATAAGCAAGGCTTTTGAATCTTTAATTATCATCTTGAATCTAATAACATACTTTGTGATAATCAATATGGATTTCGATCTTCTCGTTCTACAGCTGATTTGCTGACAGTAATAACCGATAGGTTTTACTATACATTAGATAAAGGTGGAGAGGTTAAGGCCATTGCTATTGACATTTCAAAAACTTTTGATAAAGTTGGCATGCTGGTCTTCTCCATAAGCTTTCTTCCTACGGTGTATCTGGTAACATCTTTAGGATTATTGAATCCTTCCTTTCCTATCGTTTCATAAAAGTTGTTCTCAATGGACAGCACCTTTCTTCTTATTCTGCAATAGGTTCTATCCTTTGCCCTATACTCTTTTTAATTTACATTAAAGATCTTTCAGATATTCTCACATCTAAGATGGCTTTGTTCGCTGATGGTACTACCATTTATTCTTGTCATGATAAGAAACTAACAGTCTCTGATTGCTTGGAGAAGACATTTGAGCTTGAAAATGATCTCACTTCTGCTACAACATGAGACTCACTGTGGCTGGTGAACTTTAATTCAGATTAAACTCAATTTTTTTTAAACAATTGTTATGGCAACTATTTAGATCTTCCTATATTTATGAATGGTAAATTACTCGATAAGTCACCCTCCATTTTATAGGATTAACTCTAACTACCCTTCATTTTATAGGATTAACTCTTACTTCCAATCTTTCTTGGAAGCCATATATCAAATCCGTTGTAAAATAAGCATCTGCTAAGGTTTTATCTCTTTATCGAGCTCGATACCTTCTCACTCCGGATTTTATTATTTATCTCTAAAAATCTTAAATTCGGCCTTTTGTGGAATAATGTTGCCATATCTGGAGTTGATCTTCTAATAATGCCCTTTCTATTTTAGACAAGCTCTTTCTCTTTACACTTAGCCAAAATAGGCATTATTATTAACTTTAATGAAGCCTAACCACTAGCTAGACTGTAGTACCACTGTCTTTGTAGGGTCAAAATCTTTTATTTCTTAAAGTCTTTCTTAAATATATCAAATATCAATATAAATAATGTCAGCATTAACCTTTATAATTTACAAGCAACAATAAAAGCTTGATTTGAAGGCCCATAAATATATAAATGCTGCATTTTACTAAAGCATTTGTATAAAAGCATTTGTATAACTTGGTAAAAGTTAATTATAAAACAAATTATTTTTTAAAGAAGACAAAATATTTTGTCCACAAAATCAGGGATGCAGAATAAAATTGTGGACAAGAGGAGCCTAGGGTTATTGCAAATTTTTAAAATCAGAAAAAAAATGTACTTTAAATATCTTGTTTTTTATAATTATGAGAACATATAATTGGTCACATCAAGGCACTTCACATAAAGGAGAAATAAGGTGGAGTGAGGGCACATTGAAACATAGGGCACACAGATACAGTAGGTGTTACACGAAAAAAGCGCACTATAAATGAGTAATTCACTCACAAAACTTACAGTGTCTATAAGAACAATTGAAAAAATACAGTTTTTTTTTTTAAACATCTTCTCCTTCAACAAGGCTGCAAGCAGCCATTAATTAAATTGGGAAGTTACCGGAAGAGAAAAGATAAAGATTGCAGAGCAAGATAACGATTGACTGACGACTTGAAGGATTGCAAATTATAAGAATCAGGAAAGCAAGATAAAGAAAGTGATTTTTCTAAAAAAACTAGAGTTCGAGGAAAAAAACTAGACGATTAAGAGTTTTTGGAGCGCATAAGAACAGGCACAAAAAAAGGATGAGACTTAATTTAATGAAGAGTAACAGGAAAATGAATTTTAGTAAAAGGCGCATGAGACGATAGCTCTTTAGAGCAGTACCCATTATAGTATTTATAGAAAGCGAAGCAACATTATGACGATATAATTATAGTTAGAAGTTGACTGCAAAAGCATATCCAACTATGTGTGCAATGCGTTTTTTCACTTTGTCTAAAATTCATTTTCTTGTTACTCTTCATTAAATTAAGTCTCATCCTTTTTCTGTGACTGTTCTTATGCGCTCCAAAAACTCTTAATCGTCTAGTTTTCTTCAACCTAAATAAATAGAGATCTTAAACTAGTAAAAATCTTTAAATAATAAATATCTTATAATAGTATAAATTTTAAATTAGTAAAAATCCTAAAACATTAAACATCCTTATATATTAATAATCTTAAAATAGAAAAAATCTTAAAATATCAAAAATCTTAAAATAGCAAAAATTTTAAAATAGTAAAAATCTTAAAACAGAAAAAAACTTTAAAATAATTAATATTTTAAAATAGTAAAAAACCTAAATAAATAAAAATGTTCAATTAGTTAAAATTTTAAAGTAGTAAAAATCTTAGAGCTGTGAGATTTCTAAAACAGTAAAAAACCTAAATAAAAAAAAATCTTAAACTAGTTAAAGTCTTAAATTAGTAAAAATCTTATACTAGTAAAAATATTCAAATAGCAAAAATTTATAAATTGTAATCATTGAAAATAAGTAAAAATCTTAATATAGTAAAAATCTTAAAACATTAAAAATCTTGAACTAGAAATATTTTATAAATAGTAAAAATCTAAGAGAAGTAAAAATCTTATAATATTAAAAATCTAAAAATAGTAAAAGTCTTAAAATAGTAAAAATCTAAAAATAGTAAAAATCTTAAAATAGTAAAAATCTAAAAATAGCAAAAACCTTAGAATAGTAAATTTTCTTAAGAAGTAAAATCATATAATAGTAAAAATCTTTAACTTGTTCTCGGAGTATTAAAAATCTTAAAATATTAAAAATCTAAAAATAGTAAAAATCTTAATATAGTAAAATTTTTAAAATAGTAAAAAACTAAATAATTATTTAGTTTTTTACTATTTTAAAAATTTTACTATTTTAAGATTTTTACTATTTTTAGATTTTTAATATTTTAAGATTTTTACTACTTTAAGATTTTTAATATATAAGGATTTTTAATATTTTAGGTTTTTTACTATTTTGAGATTTTTAATATTAGAAATCTTAAAATAGTAAAAAACCTAAATAAGTAGAGATCTTAAACTAGTAAAAATCTTTAAATAAAAAATATCTTATAATAGTATAAAATTTAAATTAGTAAAAATCCTAATATATTAAAAATCCTTATATATTAATAATAATAAATACTATTATATTATTATTATTACTATATTTTTTACAACTTATTAAAGCTGTGAAAATTTTAAAATACTAAAAATAATAAAAATCTTTAAACAATAAATATCTTATAAAAGTAAAAATCTTAAAATAGTAAAAATCTTAAAATAGTAAAAATCTTAAAAAGAGTAACAATTATAAAATAGTAAACATCTTAAAAGTGAAAAAATCTTAAATTATACGAAATCCTTATATATAAAATATCATAAAATATTAAAAATCTTAAAATAGAAAAAATCTTAAAAATAGTAAAAATTTGAAAATAGTAAAAAACCTAAAAAAATAAAAGTCTTAAACTAGTAAAAATCATAAAATAGTAAAAATTTTCAAATAGCAAAAATCTATAAATTGTAATCATCGAAAAATAGTAAAAATCTTAAAATATTAAAAATCTAAAAACAGTAAAAGTCTTGAACTAGAAAAATCCTTTAAACAGTAAAATCCAAAGAGGAGTAAAAATGTTAGAGTAGTAAAAATCTTGATTTTAATAAAAATCTAAAAACAGTAAAAATCTTAAAATAGTAAAAATCCTCGAGAAATAAAAATATAAATTTGTAAAAACCTTAAACTTGTTAAAGTCTTAAAAAAGTAAAAATCTTTAAGCAGTAGAAATCTTGAATTATAAAATTTTTGAAATAGTAAAAAACCTACATAAGTAAAGATCTTAAACTAGTAAAAATCTTTGAATAAGAAATATCTAATAAAAGTGAAAATCTTAAAATAGTAAAAATCTTACAATATAAAAAATTTTTATATATTAAAAATCTTAGAATAGTGAAAATCTTAAAATAGTAAAAATCTTAAAAAGAGTAACAATTTTAAAATAGTAAATATCTTATAAGTGAAAAAATCTTAAAACATACGAAATCCTTATATATAAAATATCATAAAATATTTAAAATCGTAAATTAAAAAAAATCTTGAAAATAGTAAAAATTTGGAAATAGTAAAAAACCCAAATAAATAAAAGTCTTAAACTAGTGAAAATCTTTAAATAGTAAAAATTTTCAAATAGCAAAAATCTATATATTGTAATCATCGAAAAATAGTAAAATTCTTAAAATACAAAAAATCTAAAATCAGTAAAAATCTTAAACTAGAAAAATTCTATAAATAGTAAAATCCAATGAGTAGTAAATATGTAAGAGTAGTAAAAATCTTAAATTATTAAAAATCTGAAAACAGTAAAAATCTTAAAATAGTAAAAATCCTCAAGAAATAAAAATCTAAAATTGTACAAATTTTGAACTCGTTAAAGTCTGAAAATAGTAAAAATCTTTAAGTAGTAGAAATCTTAAAATAATAAAAGTGTTAATATAGTAAAAAATCTAAATAAGTAAAGATCTTAAACTAGTAATAATCTTAAAATAGTAGAAATCTTAAAATAGTAAAAAACCTAAATAAGTAGAGATCTTAAACTAGTAAAAATCTTTAAATAATAAATATCTTATAATAGTATAAATTTTAATATAGTAAAAATCCTAATATATTAAAAATCCTTATATATTAATATTCTTAAAATAGTAAAAATCTTAAAATAGTAATTCTTAAAAATAAAAAAATCTCTAAAATAGTTATAATTTTAAACTAGTAAAAAACCTAAATAATTAAAAATCTTAAATTAGTTAAGATTTTAAAGTAGTAAAAATCTTAGACCTGTGAGAAATTTAAAAACAGTAAAAAACCAAAATAAAAAAAAATCTTAAACTAGGTAAAGTCTTAAAATAGTGAAAATCTTAAAATAGTAAAAAGTTTTAAATAGCAAAAATCTATAAATTGTAATCATCGAAAATAAGTAAAAATCTTAAAATAGTAAAAATCTTAAAACATTAAAAATCTTAAACTAGAAATATTTTATAAATAGTAAAAGTCTAAGATTAGTAAAAATCTTATAATATTAAAAATCTAAAAATAGTAAAAATCTTAAACTTGTAAAAGTCTTAAAATAGTAAAAATCTTTAAGTAGTAGAAATCTTGAATTATAAAATTTTTAAAATAGTAAAAAACCTAAATAAGTAATAATTTTAAACTAGTAAAAGTCTTTACATAATTATTATCTTATAAAAATAAAAATCTTAAAATAGTAAAAATCTTCAAATAGTAGAAATCTTAAAATAATTAAATTTAAAATAGTAAAAAACCTAAATAAGTAAAGATCTTAAACTAGTAAAAATCATTAAAAAATAAATATCTTATAAAAGTAAAAATCTTAAAATAGTAAAAATCTTACAATTTAAAAAATCTTTATGTATTAAAAATCTTAAAATAGTGAAAATCTTAAAATGGTAAAAATCTTAAAAAGAGTAACAATTTTAAAATAGTAAACATCTTAAAAGTGAAAAAATCGTAAAATATGCGAAATCCTTATATATAAAATATCATAAAATAGTAAAAATTATAAAATAGAAAAAATCTTAAAAATAGTAAAAATTTTAAAATAGTAAAAAACATAAATAAGTAAAAGTCTTAAACTAGTTAAAACCTGAAATAGTAAATATCTTAAAAAAGTAAAAATTTTAAAAAATCAAAAAATCATCGAAAAATAGTAAAAATCTTAAAATACTAAAAATCTAAAAACAGTAAAAATCTAAAACAAGAAAAATTCTATATATAGTAAATTTTATAGAGTAGTAAAAATATTAGAGTAGTAAAAATCTTAAGTTAATAAAAATCTAAAAACAGTAAAAATCTTAAAATAGTAAAAATCCTCAAGAAATAAAAATCTAAAATTGCAAAAATCTTAAACTTGTAAAAGTCTAAAAAAAGTAAAAATCTTTATGAAATAGAAAATAATTAAAAACTAAATAAGGAATGATCTTAAACTAGTAAAAATCTTAAAATAGTAAACATCTTTAGGAAGTGAAAATATTAAAATAGTTAAAATCTTAAAATAGTTAAAATCTTAAACTTGTTAAAGTCTTACATTAGTAAAAATCTTCAAATAGTAGAAATCTTAAAATAGTAAAATTTAAAATATTAAAAAACCTAAACAAGTAGGCATCTTAAACTAGTAAAAACCTTTAAATAATATATATCTTATAATAGTAAAAGTCTTAAAATAACAAAACTCCTAAAATATTAAAAATCCACATATATTAAAAATCTTAAAATAGTAAATTTCTTAAAATAGAAAAAATCTTAAAAATAGTAAAAATTTTAAAATAGAAAAAAACCTAAATAATTAAAAATCCTATACTAGTTCAAATTATAAAGTAGTAAAAATCTTAAACTGTAAAAATCTTAAACTAGAAATAACTTGTAATTAGTAAAAAATCTAAGAGTAGTAAAAATCTTAAAATAGTTACATTTTTAAAATACTACTATGAGATTTTTAATATTTTAAGATTTTTACTACTCTTAGATTTTTTACTATTTACAAGTTATTTCTAGTTTAAGATAATTATTTCTATTTTTACAGTTTAAGATTTTTACTACTTTATAATTTGAACTAGTATAGGATTTTTAATTATTTAGGTTTTTTTCTATTTTAAAATTTTTACTATTTTTAAGATTTTTTCTATTTTAAGATTTTTACTATTTTAAGATTTTTCAGATATAAGGATTTTTAATATTTTAAGAGTTTTACTATTTAAAGATTTTTAATATTATAAGATATATATTGTTTAAAGATTTTCACTACTTTAAGATCATTACTTAAGTAATGATCTTAAACTAGTAAAAATCTTAAAATAGTAAAAATCCTAAGGAAGTAAAAATCTTAAAAATGTTAAAATCTTAAACGTGTTAAAGTCTAAAATAGTAAAAATCTTCAAATAGTAGAAATCAAAAAAGAGTAAAATTTAAAATAGTAAAAAACCTAAATAAATAAAGATGTTAAACTAGTAAATTTTAAGATATTTAATATATAAGGATTTTTAAAATTTTAAGATTTCTTCTATTTTAAGATGTTTACTATTTTGAAAGTTTTACTATTATTAAGATTTTTTCTATTTTGAGAGTTTTACTATTTTAAGATTTTAACTATTTTAGGATTTTTAATTTATAAGGATTTTTAATATTTTAGGTTTTTTACTATTTTTAGATTTTTACTATTATAAGATATATATTATTTAAAATCATTTACTAGTTTAACATCTCTGCTTATTTAGGTTTTTTACTATTTTAAGTTTTACTCTTTTATGATTTCTACTATTTAAAGATTTTTACTAATTTTAGACTTTAACACGTTCAAGATTTTAAATTTTTTTAGATTTTTACTTTCTAAGGATTTTTACTATTTTAAGATTTTTACTAGTTTAAAATCATTACTTAAGTAATGATCTTAAACTAGTAAAAATCTTTAAATAATATATATCTTATAATATTAAAAACCTAATATTAGTAAAAATCTTAAAATAGTAAAAAACCTAAAATAGTAAAAGTCTTAAACTAGTAAATGTCTTAAGGGGGCTCACTCCCCTCAAAAATATTTCGAAAACTTTCAAACTCATAACATTTTTAGGGTATTCATTGGAAAGGTTATTATAATAGTGTTTAAAAAATATGTTTTCAATTTTAAAAAACGTCAGCTGTTGCCATGGTTACAAATTCAAAATGGCGAAAGTCATAAATTCTTTAAATTTGGAAAGCTAATTCCCTTGGGTTGGTACACTATTTTTCAATGAAACTTTCTAAAACTATTTATTTACATTAGATGCATGCAATAAACCAAAAAAAAGGTGAAATATTATTTCGGGAAGAATGACTTTTTAAGTTCTTAAAAAATTAGCAATATTTTGCTATATTTTCAGTATAAAATTGAACTTTAGACAAGTTAATCACAGACATTATAAAATATTTAAATCAAACTTTTTGTTTATTGCATGAAACAATCTATTATGTGTGTTGTTTGAAAATATCAGCTCAAAAGCTATAATAAAACCAAAGTTACCACATTTCCAAATTCTATTAAATTCGGAAAAAATGCAATCTGAGAAAATAAGCAAAACGTAAAACAATTTGAAAAAAGAGTTATTGTAAGATATTATATTTTAAAGCTTTTCAATTCTAAGCATAATAAAATCAATTGAAAAGCTGTTTTGATAATGAAAATTTATACAACATCTACATTATTTATAATTTTATATAAAAAGACTCACATAATAAATCACATGAAAAACATTTTTTATCAAAAAAACGATGTAAAAAACTAAAAATAAGAAAACAGCATATCCAGAATAAAAAAACTAAATAAAATAAAAAACAACATCTTTAAAAATAACTTCAAAATAATCCTGTTTTATAAATTTTTCCTTTATTTTGCTTTTTTTCATCATCCTTTTTGTTTTTTTTTGTCCTCTAATTTGACGACGACGGAGAACATTTTTAACTTTATTATGTTTTGTTGAATTTTTAATATTTTTGGTATTGATTTTATCACACCCAAGATTGGTATAAAATCCTGGAACAATGTTTAGTCTTTCATACAAATTAATAACAGCTTTAGCCCCAATGTTAAAGTTAAAATGAAACAGTAAGTTGAAATGCAGTTTACTGTTCCATTTAGCGATGAAAAACCTCGTCTTTGTCAGCTGCCATCAAATGACACAGGTATATCATAAAAATTATTCTGTGGTTGATTTTTGGATAACTCTTTTAGTTCTTGAGCTGCATCATCCATAGTTTGAGTGGCAATAAACTTAACACTTTTTTTCAACTTAAAAACAATCTTTTTATAGTTATTTGATGTAAATCGTGGTGGAAAATTTATAAGTGCATTAAAGCGATTAATACCAGCAAAGCCTTGACCACTTCTACGCATTGAGTATACTATTCTGAATTTATATCAAACCCTCGTGACATAAATGGCAGTTTATTTGATGTCCAAATTGAATGCTCCCATTGTCAAAAACATTTTACAGTCATTTTACTTGCTTATCAATGTTTTAAACTTTAACTTAACTTTAAACATGAACTTTATTTACATTGAGGACAACCAAGAACTGAAATTAAGTTTGATAAATTAAACATATCCAAAAATCTATTTCCAGTAATACCATCATTTAAAGGCCGAGAAATAGCATGGCTTGACAGCTTAGTAAACGATCTTGTCTTTGATAATGATGCTGATGTACTTGGAATATAATTTAATAGTTCAGATTGCATGGACACGAGTTGTTTTTTGCTTGTGTATAGACTTCCTTTAAATTTCCTTTTCTTTTTGAAAAAATAATACTTCACAGACCCAGATTAATCAAATAAGATTAACTATTAAGAAAAAGGTGTTGTAGATAAGTGGAAAAGAGAAAATAAATTTGTTGCTATGGACGTTGCTAAGAAGTTTATTTTTCACTATGATCAAATAATCAAGAAATAGACATACTTATGTATTTTTTTTTTAAAAGTCTTAAATATTAGGAATCTATAAATAGGTAAAATCTTAAATAGTAAGGCATTTATAAATAGTAAAAATCTTAAAATAGTAAGAATCTATAAACCGTAAGTCTCAAAATAGTAAAAAACTTGAAACAGTAAAAATCTTAAACTAGTAAAACTCTTAAAATAATAAAAATCTTAAACTAGTAAAAATTTTAAAATAGTAAATATCTTAAAATAGTAAAAATCTTAAAATTATGAAATCTAAAATTAGTTAAAATCTTAAAATAGTATAAATCTTAAAATAGCAAAAATCTTACTTTAGAAAAATCTTAAAATTGTAAAAACCCTAAAATAGTAAAATACCACAAAAAGTAAAACTATTAAAATAATTAAAATTTCAAAATTGTAAAAATCTTAAAATAGTAAAAATTTTAAAACAGTAAAAAATCTCAAAATAGTACAAATCATAAACTAGGTATAACTATAAATAGTAAAAATCTTACATAGTAAGCATTAATAAACAGTAAAAATCTTAAAATTGTAAAAATCCTTATATAGTAAAATCCTAAAATAGTAAAAATCTTAAACTAGAAATAATCTATAAATAGTAAAAATCTTAAACTAGAAAAAAACGATAAGTAGTAAAAATCTCACATAGTAAGCATCTATAAATAGTAAAAATCTTAAAATAGTAAAAATCTTAATATAGTAAAAACCTTAAAATAGTAAAAATCTTAAACTAGAAATAATCTTAAATTAGTAAAAATTATAAATTAGAATTAATCAACATATAGAATAATTTAAGAGTAGTAAAAATCTTAGAGTAGTAAGAATCTTAAAATAGTAAAAATCTAAAAATAGTAAAAATCTTAAAATAGTAAAAATCCTTAAGAAGTAAAAAATGTTAAAATAGTAGAAACCTTAAAATAGTAAAATTTTTAAAATAGTAAAAAAACCTAAATAAGTAAAGATCTTAAACTAGTAAAAATCTTAAAATAGTAAAAATCATAAATATATAAAAATCCCTAGAAAGTAAAAAGCTTAAAATAGTGAAAATCCTAATTTTGTTAAAGTCTTAAAATAGTAAAAATCTTCAAGTAGTAGAAATCTTAAAATAGTAAAATTTTTTAAATAGTAAAAAACCTAAAAAAGTAAAGATCTTAAACTAGTAAAAATCTTAAAATAAAAAAAATTTTAGATTGTTAATATTTTCAGATTTTTACTACTCTTAGATTTTTACTTATTTAGTTTTTTTACTAATTTAAGATTTTCACGGCTTTAAGATTATTACTATTTTAAAAATTTAAATAGTCGAAGATTTTTACTTATTTAGGTTATTCACTATTTTAAAATATTTACTATTTTTAAGATTTTTTCTATTTTAAGATTTTTTTCTATTTTAAGATTTTTAATATTTAAGGATTTTTAATATTTTAAGATTTTTTCTAATTTAAGATGTCTACTATTTTAAATTTTTTACTATTTTTAAGTTTTTTACTATTTTCAGATTTTATTTGTTTTAAGATTTTTAATATATAAGGAATTTTATTATTTAAGGATTTTTACTTTTTTAAGATTTTTTAAATAGTAAAAATATGTAAATAGTAAAAATCTTAAATTAGAAAAATCTTAAAATAGTTAAAAACCTAAAGTATTAAAAATCTTAAACTTTTAAGAATCCTAACTAGAAAGCATCTATTTAAGATTTTTACTATTTTAAAAATAGTAAAAATCTTTAAAATATACATTTATTTAAGATTTTAAAAATATTAACAATCCTTATTTATAAAAAAACCTTAAAATAAATTAAAAATAAAGTGAAAAAACTTAAAACAGCAAAAATCTTAAATGAGTAAAACTCCTAAAATAATAAAAAATCTTAATATAGTAAAATTCTTAAACTAGTAAAAATCTTAAAAATAGTAAAATCTTTAAAATAGTAAAAAACCTAAATAAGTAAAAATCTTAAAGTAGTGAAAATCATAAAAGAGTGAAATTCTTAAAATAGAGAAAAATTTATAATAGCAAAAAATCTAAAAAAGTAAAAATCCTAAATTAGTTAAAGTCTTAAAATAGTAAAACTTTAAAAATATTAAAAATCTATAAATAGTAATCATCGAAAAATAGTGAAATTGTTAAAATAGTATAAATCTTATAACATTAAAAATCTTAAAATTGTAAAAAATCTAAAACTAGAAAAAAAAATTAAATTGTAAAAATCTGAAATAGTAAACATCTATAAACACTAAAAATCTTAAAATAGTAAAAATTTTAATATAGTAAAAATTTAAAAAAAGTAACAATCTTAAAATAGTAAAAATCTTAAAATAGTAAGAATCTATAAATCATAATAATCTTAAAACAGTAAAAAACTTAAAACAGCAAACATTTTAAACTGGTTAAACTCTTAAAATAATAAAAATCTTAAAATAGTAAAAATCGTATAATAGTAAAAATCTTAAAAAAGTAAAAATCTTAAAAAAGTAAAAATCTTAAAATATTAAAAACCCTGAAACAGTAATAGTCTTAGAATAGTAAAAATCTATAAATTGTTAAATTTTAATAATACTAAAAATCCTAAAATAGTAAACAACTTAATATAGTAAAAATCTTAATATAGTAAAAATTTTAAAAAAGTGAAAATCGTAAAAAAGTAAAAATCTTAAAATATTAAAAACCCTGAAACAATAATAGTATTAAAACAGTAAAAATCTTAAACTAGTAAAAACCTATAAATTGTTAAATTTTAATAATACTAAAAATCTTAAAATAGTAAACATCTTAATATAGTAAAAATCTTAATATAGTAAAAATCTTAAAAAAGTAAAAATCTTCTAATTGTAAAATTTTTATAATTGTAAAAATACGTAAATAGTAAAAATCTTAAACTAGAAAATTCTTAAAATAGTAAAAAACCTAAAACAGTAAAAATCTTGAAATAGTAAAAATCTTAAACATTAGGCATCTATTTAAGATTTTTACTATTTTAAAAATAGCAAAAATCTTTAGAATAAGCATCGATTTAAGATATTTAAAATAATAAAAATTCTTATATATTAAAAATCTTAAAATAAAGTAAAAAGTAAGTAAAAAGCTTAAAACAGCAAAAATCTTAAACTAGTTAAACTCCTAAAATAATAAATATTTTAAAATAGTAAAATTCTTAAACTAGTAAAAATCTTAAAAATAGTATAAACTTTAAAATAGTAAAAAACCTAAATAAGTAAAAATCTTAAACTAGTCAAAATCTTTAAATAGTAAAAATCTTAAAGTAGAGAAAATCATAAAAGAGTAAAAATCTAAAAATAGTAAACATTTTATAATAGCAAAAAATCAATATAAGTAAAAATCTTAAAATAGTTAAAATCTTAAAATAGTAAAGTTTTTAAAATAATAAAAATCTATAAATAGTAATTATCGAAAAATAGTAAAAATCTTAAAATAGTAAGAATCTATAAAGAGTAAAAATTTTAAAAGAGTAAAAATCTTAAAATAGTAAGAATGTATAAATCGTGATGAACCTAAAATGGTAAAAATCTTAAACTTGTAAAACTCTTAAAATAATAAAAATCCTAAAATAGTAAAATTTTTAAATTAGTAAAAATTTAAAATAGTAAAAATCTTTAAATAAAAAAAATCTTAAAATAGTTAAAATCCTTAAATAGTAAAAACCTTAAAATAGTAAAAATCTTAAACTAGTGAAAATCTAAAAATATAAAAAATCTTAAAATAGTAAAAATCTTAAACTAGAAAAAGTCTAAAAATAGTATAAGTCTTATAATAGTTCAAATCTTTAAATAGTAAAAATCCTAAAATAGTATAAGTCTTAAAATAGTAAAAGTCTTAAAATTGTAAAAGTCTTAAAATTGTAAAAATCTTAAAATAGTAAAAGTCCTAATATAATAAAAGGCTTAAAATATTAAAAATCTTAATATAGTAAAAACCTTAAACTAGTAAAAATGTAAAGTGAGTAAAAATCATAAAATGTGATAATCTTAAAATAGTAAAAATTTTAAAATAGTAAAAATCTTAAACTAGTAAAAACCTTCAAATAATAAGAATCTAAAAATAGGAAAAATCTTAAAATAGTAAAAATTTTAAATTTGTTAAAATCTTAAAAATTCTAAAGTAGTGAAAATCTTAATATATTGAAAATTTTAAAATTCTAAAAATAGTAAAAATCTTAAAATCGTAAATATCTTAAAATAGTAAGAATTTTAAAATAGTAAAAATTTTAAAATAGTAGAAACCTTGACTTAATAAAAATATAAAAAAAGGAAAAATCTTGGATAGGCTCCTAAGGTTTTTTCTTAGAGTCTGGTGAAAGCCAGATTGAGCGCCCGAGACGGATAGATAAATATTTTAAAATCTTCCTCCTAAATTATATTTTGAATTAGAATTTTATTCAAAGTGGAGTAAAAAAGATTTTGATGGTTTCTAATTAGCCTAATTTTATAGGGTTGTGATATTAAAGCTCTAACTCCTTTTAAAAACCTAAGGTTCCAGATCCCATGGCTTCAGCTCAGAATCAGAGTGGTAGCAATTTAAAGAGGAATTAGGGACCTCCTTTTGTAGAAAAAAGAAATAAAAACTAAAGCAGATTGGTTTATAAGTTAAAATAAAACACGTTTAAATGATATTTATTTTTAACATACAGGAAAAAATGTGATAAAGAGCTAACTGAATTTATATGGTTAATAACACTTAAAAATTTATTATTTTACGTTTTGTTAGGAATGTCTTGAAAACTTTAAAGGTGCAATGGACAAAACAAAAGAAATCCGTTTGTTGTTACAAGATACAGTACTAAAGGTGTGCCCAGTCCGGGGCACAGAAGAAGAACAATTTTCAGCAATAATGAAGATATAAAACCTTAAAAAAACTGGCGACTTTTTTCATGGACTATACTTTGATATAATTGCTAAAACTGCTTCCTTTCGCTGTATCAAAGAAGAATATACACATTTGGAAAACATTTATATCTAAAAGTTCATTTAAAAAAGTCAACACCCAGTGAAAGAAAAATTTTGTATTACATGGGTTTCATGTGGGTTGCCATGAAATCCCGCACGGAACCCCATAAGAACCGATGTGTTAGTTTTTTTTACAATACCCTTTGTTAAATCTTTACTAATGTGTTTAACAAAATTATTATTATTAAGTTTAATTTTGACATTTGGTAATTACTGCAAAAAGGCATAACATGTGATTATATATCTCAAAAAAATCTAAAATCTAAAAAAATTTTCTACTTAAGATCAATCAAGTCATTAGTTTTACTAATGAGTTCATCAAAGAGATAAAAATAGGTTACCTGAATATAATGGTTTATTTAAGGTTTCGTAATTTAATATCATAAAGGTTTTGCTTTTTTTAAGACGTGTTTAAAAAGTATATTTAAATTAACAAATAAACATAAAAATATAAGAATTATTATTTTTTTTGTTTTCTTTTTTATTTTTATTCAATTTTTGTATAACTTTAATAGTAAAGAAAGTTGCCACTATATTTAGTTTATGTCTGCTTCAGAGGTTGTTGTGATATTGTGAATAAATTGTAACTGGTATTTAGATCCGTTTAACTGTGTTAGCCAATTTTGAAGAGACAGCAAAGTTTATTCCTTATACTACTTTATTGACATTACTAATATCTAATTCATCTGTAAAAGCTGTTGTAAGATAAGTTTGATAAATTTAATTTTGACAGAGAACATGTCCGTTATGATTTATTTTGATTTCATACGATCTAGGAGCTATGCATTCTAACGTTTTATCTCATTTGATTTCATTTGCGTGTTAATTGCCTTGTGTCGCCACATTTGACACTTATTGAAAAAGTATGATATTAAAGTACGAATATTTTATCTTTAAATATCTCTTTAGATCTTTTACATGATTCCTTATTTTAATTTTAAAACCTTGGTTAATTATTATTTATTTGTTGTCTATTTAGTAGTTCTGCTGTTGATAAATGACATTTTGTTAAAACATTATGTAATATTTGAATACTTTTGAGAATTTCCTCGTTTGACATATGATATTTTTTATCTTAAGTTATACTAATTTCACAGTGGCTTTGGCTACGCCAATCGACCGTCTGTAGTGTGGGCACTTGTTATGTGCTCAAATTGCCCGTATTAAGAAAATTGATGAAACAATTTTGAACTATATTTTGAACCATTATCTAAAATTTATCCCTCCATGCTACCTTTTCAAGAAAACTTTCTTAGCATACTTGTATTACATTTAATGAATTTAAATGCTAAAAAACCTTTGGCTACATCCCAGCTAGTAAACATACATTGATAAAACGTTAGGACAATATTGCGCATTGCTTTGGCCCAGCTTCAACCGCTAACGTTGTTTTTATAAACCAAGTTTTATAAACCAACTCAAACCAAGTGGTGGCATATGGGATTAACGAAAAATACGGGTAATATCATCTACAATTACTAAGTAAAGTATATTTGTTAATTCGTTTTTGTTAATTTGAAATGTTGCATATCTTCATCGACTAAAAAATTTGCATACCGTAGAGGAAACTATGAAAAAATTAATATTTATATAAAAATCATAAATTGGGCTGACGACTTTCAAAACAAAATGCATTGACAAATGTTTTGATAAGTTTTTATATTATCATAATCAATCATGCAAAAATTATATACCTAATGTAAAACTAAAAAATAAAGCAAGTGAAGTTTGGAGGTCAATTAGCTTAAAAAAAGAAATCAAGTACAAAAATAATTTTTGGACAACACATAAAAAAATGAACTATAGCTATGGCTATATCTATAGCTATATCTATAGCTGGCACAAAAGAAAAATATAATAAAATGAAAAGAAACATTCTAAAACAACATACATAAACAAGTCTAGTGGGTATGACAAAATTAATTCTTATGTGTTAAAAGTCTGCTCTGAAAGTTTTTCAATATCACTTTCAATTATCTTTCAACAAAATTTAACAAATAATGATATTCCTGATCTCTGGAAAATGGCTAATGTGAGTCCCATATTGAAAAATGGAAGTAAATTGCAAGCAATAAATTATCGACCAATACCTTTGACATCCATACATTGCAAAGTTTTAGAAAAAATAAGTGATAACTTAAAAAATTATTTAGAATCAAATAATCTTTTCTGTAAACAACAAAATGGTTTCTTAAAGTGTAAAAATTGTATAAGAAATTTATTAGAATCCTTAGATTTTATAACATATCAACAACAAGATTTTATAACATAATAACATAGAAAACAACGCGTTATAATTGGTGATACAAAATAAGATTGGTTAGAGGTGCTAAGCGGTGTTCCACAGAATTCTGTGCTTAGTCCATTATTGTTCTTGTTATATATTAATGATTTACCATCTAAAATTAATAACAAAAGCAAACTTTATGCAGATGATAACAAAATTATTGCTGTAGTCAACAACCAGGTAAACTCAAAAAGTTTGCAAGACGACATTAATAATCTAACTGAATGGTCTGACAAATGGATGATAAACTTCAACATGAAAAAAATGTAAAATCATGCATTTTGGAAAACATAATAAGAATTTTGAGTATTGCATAAAAGATTCAAAACTACATTCAACAACTCATGAAAAAGACATTGGAGTGTTAATTTCAAATACTATGAAGTGGAATCAACATGTAAATATGGTTGTAAATAAAGCAAATAGTCGATTAGGTCTACTAAGCAAATCATTTACTTACAAAGACAAAAACACAATGAAGATTTTGTATTGCACTTTTGTAGGATCTATTCTTGAATATGCATCACCAATAGAGAACCCTTATAATAAAAATGACATACATAAGTTAGAAATTGTTCAACAACGAGCAACTAAGTTGATTCCAGAGTTAAGGCCTACCCTTTGAAGAGAGGTTAAAAATACTACAGCTGACTTCTTTAAAAACCAGAAGAATAAGTTATGATTTAATTCAATAATATAAAATTTTTCATAGTTTTGACAAAGTGTTTTGGTATCAACAACCAAAAACAGCAATTTCTATTTCAGCAAATGATCCAGCTGCAAATATTAGAGGGCATAAAGCACGTGTAGATTTTGAGCAAATAAAAAGAAACAGACCAAGGAAAAATTTTCTGACAAATAGTGTTGCAAAATGGTTGAATAAACTACCAGAAGAGATCATTTCCGCAAAAAGTGTGAAAATCCTTAAGAGAAAGCTTGATAAACATATGGATATTTTGAAACTCTGATCTCTGTGATTATTATAAAACTGCAATTTAGCATAGGCTCATAATAGATTCAACATGACGTTGAATCTCAAGGAGCATAAATAAATACATGTAACATTTAACCAGGTAACTAACTTATTTTGCAATTTTGTAGCATTTTTTATGTTTTTTCAGAAATCTGCAGTTCCCTTCCTTTTTATGGTCACAATATCTGTAAACCATATCTTCAATAATTTTCTTATCGTAAAACATCTTATTTGATAACCGTTCAGATGTCATTTTCGGCATTTTAAGAGATACTTCATTAAAAATACATGTTTGCTATTTAATAACAATATTCAATAGCCTTCTAGGCTTCCTATTCTCCTTTTAGCTTTTAAAAACGCAAATACATTTGCATTTTCTTTCGCAATTCCTCGAAAATATCTTTTTAATCATTAAGAT
The DNA here is from genome assembly GCF_038396675.1 of Hydra vulgaris. Taxonomy (NCBI): domain Eukaryota; kingdom Metazoa; phylum Cnidaria; class Hydrozoa; order Anthoathecata; family Hydridae; genus Hydra; species Hydra vulgaris. The sequence continues at coordinate 24,443,599 of NC_088924.1, read as the reverse complement.
TTTTAATTATGATAAAATAAGAGCTAATAGTAGCAGCGACAGTGTAGTTGATTTTTCTAATAACAAAATAACCATGTTTGCTTTAATACCTACATTGAATTAATTTCAAATAGCATAAACTTTGATTCATTGGAGAAAAGGACTTTTGACCAATTATTAACTGTCCAACTGAGTTAATTTCTCGCAAATTTTATTCTGGTTCTTAAACTTCTCGCATATATAAGAGGTTTCTTAACTGGAAGGTCACCATGCATATTATTTTGTCGTAATCGACGTTTAGTTGAATCAACGCTACAGTTTGTGCCATGAAACTGATGCGTAATTGAATTAAGTTCGACAGCCGTCATGCAAGGATTTTTCTTGCAAAACCATACTAACAATCAGCCTTTTCAGTTGTAACTTTAGCTCTTCCATAGCGAGGCTTGCTTTCAACAATTTTTCGCTGACGAAACCTTTTCATAATGTGACATATTCCTTGAATAGAAACATTGTAAAGTTCAGAAATCCTTTTGTAAGTCATTTTTTTCCCCAGACCTTTTATAATTGATTTCTTTATTTCATTTGAAACTTCCTTTAGCTTTTCCCATGCTTATAAAATATCACGACGTAATTGAATTATAAAACTTATAAAACACAAATAATTTCTCAATTAGTTATATTTCATTGCTTTTGAAATATCTCAAGTTAATTCAAATAATAAATTTCAGAAAAAGTTTGACCTTTTATAATACTTTTTTATCAAAAATCTGATACAATGGCGGGTTATTATACTGTTACTAAACTTTTGCACGGAAGCCTTTTCAACAAAACAATAAAAACTTATTGACCAGTGAGTTTTAAAAATTTTGTGAAATGGATTTTAAATTGTTATAATATAGAGCACATTCGGTAAAAATTTTCAGGTTATTTGAGAAAGTTTGTGAAAAGTTATGCGTTAAAAACTGAAAAAAAGTTAGATGTTTCTTAACTTTTGCACTCTACTGTATAACCCAAGATTGATTCAATATGTTTGAATCAACATTAATACAATGTATACAACCCAACGTTGAGAGTGAAAAACTATATATATGTATATATATATATATAAATATGTATATATTTACATATATATATATATATATTCATATATATATATATATATATATATATATATATATATATATATACATATGTATATATATATATATATGTATAAATATATGTACACACATATATATATATATATATATATATATATATATATATATATATATATATATATATATATATATATAAATATATATGTACAGTGGTGGCTCAAAAAATTAGAGCCACCCAACATTTTTACAAATTTTCATATTCTGAAGCTGACTTTCCCTATATTTTGTAATGAGTTAGATTTACAACTATTTATTTTGGGAATATAGGATATTAATAATAGTAAATGACAAAAATATAAAAGTGTAACGTATGTTTAGGAAAAAGAAATAAGATATACAAAATATTGTACACAAAATCACTAATACTTAGTGTGGCCACCTTTTGCAGCAATTACGGCTTCAACTCTTCTGGTCATACTTTTAATGAGGTTTTGACAATTTTTTTTAATTTCCTCGCTGTGGTGCCAAACATTTATTAATTTTTCAATCAAATCTCTTTTATTTGTTTTAAGATTTTTACTTATATCCCTCTTTAACAATTCCCATAAATTTTTTATGGGATTTAGGTCGGGCGAGTTTTCTGGCCAGGGTAATACAAAGATTTTTTTAGCCTCTAGAAACTTTGTTACAGTTTTTTCCTTATGGCATGGAGCAGAGTCGTGCTGGAAAGTAAAGTTCCTATTCGGATACCACTCCATCGCTTGAGGAATCATTCTTTCCTTTAAGACTTGGATGTACTGGTCCTGCCGCATTGTATTTTTTAAATTGTATAACCTTCCAGTACCCTGGCTACTAATGACTGACCAGACCATAATTTTTAGCGGGTGCTTCACCCTCTCCACAAGACAATCTTCATTGAACATTTCACCTGTCCTTCTTCGGACGAAGTTAGTTTTATCCATTGGAATTTCCAATGGGGATTCATCTGAGAAGCAAACCTAAAATATTCAAAATTTGGTTAATATTTTTGATGAAATACTTATATTCTTTTTTTTAATATGGTATTCGTTTAAATTTAATGTGTTTATGAAGAGAAACTGAGTACTTACTCTTTCCCAATCATCAGTGGTAAAATGGCGATGCTTTATAGCCCATTGGAGACGTTTATCCTTCATTGCCTGGGTGAGCCTTGGTTTTTTGGCTGGTCTACAGGCCTTAAACCCCTTCTCCGCCATTCTTCTCCGGAGTGTTGCAAGGGATATTGTTATACCTTCATTGTTTATGATTTCCTTAAGCACTTTTTTCGATTTTCTCCTATTTTCTATCACAATATCCCTTATTTTTCTTTCGGTGCGAGGCGTTGTAATTCGAATTCGTCCACAATTTTTTCTTTTATTCACTTTTAGTGATTGATTATTGTCCAGTTTTCTTTTAATCCTATCGACTGTTGGTCTGGAAACATTCACACACTTGGCAATTTGCCTGCTGGAATGATTTCCACTTGACAAATATCCTTGAGCAAGCCCTACCATAAAAACACCAGTTATTTTAAAAATTAGCAAAATATACCTAAACATGATAAAAAAGTTGTAAAATAATGATAACTTACTTGTAAATAGAATATATAATAAGTGTTGAATAGTAAAATAAACAAATTTTGGTGTAAAAATAAAAAATCAACAAATAAAAACCGCCAGAAACACAACTATCGCCCAGCACAACACGTGCTAAAGTGTGACATCTTCTGCAATAATGCAACTAACTTCACTGTAAACCGCTCAATAGTGTTGTCATTGTAAAAATATGTTCAAAACAAAGTAATTAACAATGCGAAATGACAAAAACTGGACATCCGTATGTATTTTAATTAATTTCACAGTCGAAACTCAAATATTGTCTAAATATCGAGGTGGCTCTAATTTTTTGAGCCACCACTGTATATATAACTTTAAAATATAACAACAAAATCTAATTCCTATAAACATTAAACGCAACATTGAGCCAACGTAAAAACCATGCTGTTTGAACTAAAAAATACAAATTTGAATCAACGTAAAATAATACAATTTGCCAAGTTAAAATCCAACATTGTGTCAACGTTAGTTTTTTGTTATTGTTGACGTTGCATTTGTAACCAAAATAATATTAAAAAAACAATGGCGACTGATATTGTGTCTGTATAACTCACAGCATTGTTATAACTTTTTACCGACGTATCAGTGCTGGCTGGGAATTGCCCAGTTGTCCAGTGCAATTGGGTAGAATCTGGACCCAACTAGGTAAAATGCTGGAATCTATCTGGTTATCCCACATGATTCCAATTGTGATTTTGTAAGCGGGATCCAACTGGGTCCCATCTGGAATTTGTTTAACTTTTTAACGGGAAACCCCATATTAAAGACAGATATTTTTCCGTTTAGCGCGCGTTTTCACCATTACTAAAAATTTGTTCAGGCAGATTCGAGACTTTTTTTTTCGTTTAAGTATAGCAAATTTTATTTAACAATAAAATCTTATGGAACTTTTTTTATTAAGTTTGCTGTAGAGGCAATATTTGTATTAGGCAAAAACTTATAATTAGTAAAAATCAGGTTAAAAAGCAGATTTGAATTTCATAATATTTTAATAATATTATGAAATATTAATATCATAATATGCAACAAAAATCTTTTTTTATACAATAAATTGATTCAAAACCGTTCGATAATAAATTAGTTCTGCCTCGTTAGTTCTCTTTTTACGCTACAATGATCGCATCACAATATTCTGCTTTAACTCATATGATTTTGCTTATTTAACGCTTTCATCCCCTTTTACACTAATTTTATTAAGTAAGATTAAAGGTTTGAATAATATCATAAATAAATAACATAATACCATATAAACTTGCAAAGAAGTGTAGATTAAAAGTATTTATTGATAACATTATTTTGGACATACAATTTGTTACCATAGTTTGTTGTTACGCATCAATCACCTCAAAGCAACTTTTAGCCATAATATCTTTTTAGTGCAATGTAGTTGTAACAACGATGATCAGATTTTTAAAGTATTGCTCTTTCGAAGTAAGAAGCATCAATACTTATTTCTTTAGCCTCATTTTCTTTGCAACAAAGCAATTGTCGGTTTAACAAAAATAAAACAATTTTTTTTTTGTTTAGCAAAAACAAAATAAAAGTATTATTATTGAATACTTTGTCTTTTCAATATATTTTCCATTATTATTCCATAGTCAATTCAGTTAGAGTATAAATATTAGAACAATATTTATATAGGCGCGAGTTCTTATAAATTATTATTATAAAGTAAAAATAAAACCGTTTGCATTGCTGGCTGGGTTGTAACTGAAGAAGCATCATAATTTTTGTTATTGAGGTTTCAGTTGTCCAGTATTTATTTTTGTATTTGTTATTTTTTGATAATAAAGTTTTTGTTAAAGAGGTTTAATATTATTTGTATTTTCTTTTTAAAGTTGCTTTGAGGTGATTAACTGTTACAACAACCTTGGGTAATAAATTTTCTTAATATATTGCAAACTGCATGGTATGTCCTAAATAATGTTATTAATAAATACTTTTAATTTACCTTTTGTGCAAGTTTATATGCTACTATGTTATTTATTTATGATATTATTCAAATCTTTATTCTTTCTTTAAAAAATTAGTGTAAAAGCGGATGAAAGCACTGAAGAAGCAAAATAATACAAGCTAAAGCTGAATATTGTCATGCGATCATGGTGGCGTAAAGAGAGAACTAATGAGGCAGAATGAAACTATTTTCTCACTGTTTTGAATCAAGTTATTGTATCAGAAAAGACATATATAAAGAGGTTTTAAAGATTGAAGCATTGATCAATAAAACTAAAAACATTATGATTAGCTGTTGTTAACGCCCACTTACTGGTAAAATTAAAAGTTTTGGTCATTTTTACATGATGATGTTATAAATAAAAGCAATTAAAGAAACTACTATACACATTAGGTGATTTGAATTTAGATTGCATTGAGTATCACATCAAAAAAGACATTAATAAGTTTTATAATGGCCTAATTGAAATAGAGCAGTTTCTCTAATAAACAAACCAACTAGAATTACTCAAACAACAGTTTTCTTAATTGATAACATTATAACCAACGATAATTTTAATAATTCGCTTTAAAAAAGCTTTATTATAAATGACATATTTGACCATTACCCTATTTTCTTTTCAATAGATGTTTGTGCGATTGTTTTATATAATGAAGCAAAATCATTTTAAAAACAAATTTTTCATTAAAAAAACCAAGAATCTTTTAAATATCAACCTTCTTTAGTTAGTTGGGACAGTATTAACTTTTCGGAAGATATTAATTAAATATACAAATTTTTTTAAATATATTTTATGAAATTTATGACGTCAAATATTCCAAAGAAACAATAAATTACAAACTTAAAAAAAGTAAATCGCCATGGATTACTAAGGTTATTCTAAAATCTTCTTAAATTAAACAAAAACTTTATTTCAAATATTTCAAATCAAAAATAACTGAGAGTAAGATCATTTATAAAAATTACGTAAGACTACTCAAACGCCTAAGGAGAAATTCAAAAACAATATTCTACACTAATTTACTTAAAAAATAAAAATTAAACTCAAAACGCACTTGGCAACTAATAAACAAAAAAACTGGTAACACAAAAAAAATGCCCAATCATTGCCCTCAGTTATTAAAGTAAATCATAATTTTTTTCGTGATCAAAAAACAATTGCTTACGAATTTAATAAATGTTTTGTATCAGTAGGACCAAACCTAGCCGAAAAAATTCCAAACCCTAAAAATTTAATAAAGGCAACAATGACCCTCTAAACTCGTATCTAAATATTTTTGATTTGTCTTTTGAAGAGTTTGAAAGTGCTTTTAAACTGTTAAAGTCAAATGAAGCATTTGGTCCAGATGTTTTCAATGGGAATGGTATTATAAACTGTTTTGACGTTTTTAAAGACATACTTTTCCATAATACTCTTTTAATCAGAGAGTTTTTCCTGATGATTAAAAAATAGCAAAATTATTCCCATATCTAAATAAGGAGAAAAAAGTAATTTAAAATACTATTGCCCAATTTCTATCCTCTCTGTTTTTTTCTGAAATTTTAGAAAGATTTTTGTACAACAGAATATACAATCACCTTTTATTAAACAAATTATTATATAACATGCAATATGGATTTGAAAAAAATAAATTAACAAAGCATGTTATTATTTACCTTACAAGAAGTATATCAGGCACAATTAACAATTCTAAATCTGTATTGGGAACACTTATCGATTTAGCGAAAGCGTTTGATAACATTGATCATAAAATTCTTGCTAAAAAATCAAAACATTATGGTATAACAGACAATGTTTTAAAATGATTAAAAAGTTATTTAACTACTTGTAAACAATTTGTTTAGACCAAACAAACATTTTCATCAAATTTGTTTAATATTACATGCTGAGTTCCTCAAGGATCCATATTATGACCTCTTCTTTTTCTTATTTATATTAATAGTCTAAAAAAAGCCTCGGATTTAATAACAATTATGTTTACTGATGACACTAGTTTATTTATGTCACAAAAAAGCATTCCTACTTTAATTCATTACGTGAACATCGAGTTAATCAAAATATCTTCCTGGTTTAAGGCTAACAAATTATATCTTAAAAATGATGTAAATAAACTGATTCCTTTCCATCCTCTTATCAAAAAACATAAACAGCCACATAACATGTCTCATTTTGTTATTAACAGTATACAAATTAAACAAGAAACAGTAACCAATTTTTGTGAAAAAGTCACATTAAAAACTTATCAAGTAAATTTTCAATAATTCTTACAATCTACTGAAGTCAGTTAATGAAGATATATGAAAATTTATTATTTTTTGCTGAATCTTGTGCACTAGGTATTTTTGATAAGTTTGTTACTGGTCCTCTTGGAAAACTTATTGAAAAAACGACAAGATTTTTTAGCATGATTATGTATTTATCTCGTTTAAAAATTTAATTGTCAGATCTTTGCAAAGATGCTTCTTCAATGCTCAACGAAACACGTGTATTTAACCCAAGAAATGTCAAAATACATAAAGATAAACTATATGAAAAACTATTTGAGGATACTGGCAATATAGAATTTGATGTCTTGGTGCAACAGTCATTAGAAATAATTTCCCATGCATTTCTAATATTACTTGAAAGACAAGCAATTGATCAGCTCATAGGCGGTAATTATTGGAACTTAGATGATCAAATTCAAAAGGCTGCTGAAAATGTACCAACGACTAACAAAGCTATAGAAATTAATTTCGCAATCTAATAACGAAAACTAAACCAAATGCCAAAATTCAAACAATTCAAGCATATATTATGCGGACCTAAACAAAACCTAATTATGGCTAGATGCAAAATCAGAGAAAGAGCGTTACAAATTAATTGAAACAGCTAGTCATAGTGTTGAAAAAATGAAATTAATGTCTAAAGAGCAAAAAGTAGAGTTAATTTCTTAGAACTTTTCAATGTTGTGAATAAAACAGCAGCTTAAAGCAGATGCAGAAAAGAAAGCATCACTAAAAAAGCATATATCGTAAATGTGCTTATTTAATTGAAATCACAAGTTTGGCTAACAGTAGAAGAAGCAGGAGATAAATCATCAAAAATTGATAATAATACTTTAAGGAAGCAAGTTATTTAAAGTCAATAACATTTTCACTATTATGTAATTGGGGCAAAATGTTCATTGAAGTTGTTTTTTAAAACCAAAGTTTCTAAAAATAAATGTATTGATTTAAATCCAAGTGAGCTGATGGAGAACTTGGTAACTCATTCGCACATGCATCTTGCCTCCACCAGAACAAAAAAAAATACACTAAAAGAAAAAACCCAATGATTAAGAGACAAAAAAAAGAATTGTTAAGAAAGTTAAAAAGTATAATCACTGAAATTTTTTTTCAGTACTTATTAATTTAAAGTCTTGTGATTTTTATTTCAGATCCTACATTTTTAAGTATAAACAAAAATAAATCTATTATACTTTTTAATAATATCTAAATTTATTATTAACTTTTACTTTCAGGAACATACTAACACTATGATATTCTTTAAAGATTGAAAATGCTCTTCTTCGCAACTAAAGCTGTTTTTTATTGTTTCCACAGACATTTTATTGCTTATGACCCACTAACATATTTTCTTCATTTTCATAAGTGTAAATGAGCATCTTCACTCTAGTAATTTAAAAAAACTCTTATTTTTTATGGCTTTTGTGGAAATTTTATTTTGTTTGGCCCAATTGCCCCAAATGGGGAAACGAGCCCCAAGGTTCTTACATAATTTTAGAACTTATATAGGTTTATATGAGTTTATTCACTCTTATAGTATAAAAAACTGCTTTTTAACAAAAGTTAATTTTTATGCTTTTAACAAAGAAATTGTTACTTTTGTCCCAATTACCCCAAATGGGGGCAACAAATCCTTGCATTCTTATATATTTTTAGGAATTTCATAAATTTATGAATTTGTTTACTCATATAGATTGAAAAGGTTATTGTCTTTTAACTAAAGTTATTATCTATACTTTTAAAGACATTTTGTTGCTCTTAACCCATTTACCCCAAATGGGGAAAACGAGCCCTGCGATGTCAATATAGTTTCTAGATTTTCATAAATTTTTATAAATTAGTTCGCTCTGACAAATAGTAACATAATAAAAAGCTCTTTTTTTCCTTGACTAAAGTTAACTTTTATTACTTTAACCGTGACTTTATTGCTATTGACCCAAATGTTTATACAAATTATATTAATATTATTATTGTTATGTATTTCGCCGATAAGAAAAGTTTACAAGTTTATGCAATACAAATATATAAATACATGGCTGGGGCAAGAAGAAGACAAGTTCTGTCTTATCACCAAGTCCCTTTAAATAAAAATGTCAATAATAAAAATACAAAACAAAGTAACTTGTAAAATAAACGTTAAACAAAGCTTTTGCTTAAGTTTCTTTTTAAATTGTTAAATAGAAGAAGTAGTTTTTAACTCATTATTTAATAGCATGTTCCATAGTTTAGGACCTCTGTTAGCAATTGAGAACTTAGTAACAGAGTAATAGGTTTTAGGTTGAACATAATTGTTTTCTGAAAATCGTGTTGGGTATAGATGATATATTTTTTCCAAAAAAGAGTTAAATAAAATAAGTGCTATTTTTTTATTAACTTTGAACATAAAAATAAGAATATCATAAAGATTTAGTTGAAATACGTTGAGATTATTAAATTTAATGAATAGAGGTTTAGTGTGTGAGAATATCACAAAAACAATTTGTATAATTGAACGCATTCATTCTTTTGTTTAAAAACAATAGCATAAATGTACTTTATTATATGTGCTCAAATGAAAGTCTTCTTGTCGATGTTAATTAAAAAGTATATAAAACTTTTAAATTCGGTGCGAAAAATTCTTAAGACAATCTCCACAAATTTAGGCAACACTTAAGTTGCAATAATTTGGGAACCAGTTATCCGAATTTAAAAAATGAACTAATTTTGAAGTCGTCTATATTTTTCGCATATTTTGGTAATAATTATGGCTAAAGATAGTAAAAAAATCAAACTCATATGAAGCAAATAAAACTAAATTGTATGTTAAACTCATGCAAATCCTTATTTGTTATTTAAACATGCAGTTGTTCAAAATGTCGGTTGTTCGGGACAATTTTTGGCTCACCTTGACGATAAACAAAGCACATTTAAGGAACAAAAAAGAAATAAAAAAATTGGACAGTTTGTTAAATGAATTGAAAAAATATTTATTGTTTTAAAGTAAAAAAACTTAAAAAAGAATCATTTCATTCCAAGGGATTTTTATTTTTCTTTCTACTTTTATTAAAAAGTATGAAGTGGTTTTACATTTAAATATAAAACAAAGAATAATAAAAATATTAGGCTCATATATATTAAATACTTTCGTTTCAAATAAAAGAGGCTTCCAATAAGTATATCGGTCTTTAAAAGATATACCAAGCAAACATGTCAACGTTTGTTAAACTTTAGTAAAAGTAAAAAGTAAAAAAAAAAAGCAGACCCTTGCACAGAGAAGCATTTAAAGTTTTTTCCTCGTAAAACAATTTTTTTTTTAATTTTTTGAAAAAATTGTCTCTTTTTTGTTTTGTTTTTAGTTCTTAAATGTGTTTTGTTCTTGTCAAGGGGAGCAAAATATTGCCAATTCGATCAACCAGGACTTTACTGTGTGTGTGTGTGTGTGTGTGTGTGTGTGTGTGTGTGTCTATATATATATATATATATATATATATATATATATATATATATATATATATATATATAAATATATTTATATATATATATATATATATATAAACTTTATATATATATATATAATTTTTATATATATATTAATATATAAATTATATATGTATATATAAATATATATATAAATTTTATATATATACATATATAAATTTTATATGAATATATAAATATCTATATATATATATATATACATATATATATAAATATATATATATATATATATATATATATATATATATATAAATATGTATATTATATATATATATATATATATATATATATATTATATATATATCTATATATATATATTAATATATATATATATATATATATATATATATATATATATATATATATATATATATATATATATATATATATATAAATATAAATGTATATATATATATATATATATTTATATGTGTATATATATATATATATATATTTATATCTATATATATATAACACCTACTTTTTTTCAGTTTTTAACAAACTTTCTCAAATAACCTAAAATTTTCATCGAATGTGCTCTATATTATAACAATTCAAAATCCGTTTCACAAAATTTTTAAAACTCTCCAGTCAACAAGTTTCTATTGTTTTGTTGAAAAGGCTTCCGTACAAAAGTTTAGAAATAGTATAATAACCCGTAATTGTATCAGGTTTTTGATAACAAAAGTAATATAAAAGGTCAAACTTTTTATGAAATTTGTTATTTTAATTAACTTGAGATATTCTGAAAAGCAATGAAATATAACTAATTGAGAAATTATATGTGAAGTTTTATAATTTATTTACGTAGTGATATTTTAAAAGAACGGGAAAGGCTAAAGGAAGTTTCAAACAAAATAAAGAAATTAATTATAAATGCTGTAAGGAAAAAAATGACTTACAAATTGATTTCTGAATTTTACAATGTTTCTACAATCCAGGCATGTCACATTATTAAAATGTTTTGTCAGCAAAAAAATTATTGAAAGCAAGCCTCGCTCTGGAAGAGATAAAGTTACAACTGAATAGGCTGATAGATTATTAGTATGATTTTGCAAGAAAAATCCTTGCATGACGGCTGTTGAACTTAATTCAATTACGCATCTGTTTCATGGCACAAGCTGTAGCGTTGTTACAACTAAACGTCGATTACGACAAAATAATCTGTGTCTGACCTTCTTGTTAAGAAACCTCTTATATCTGCTAGAAGTTTAAGAAATAGAATAAAATTTGCAAGAAATCATCTCAGCTGGACAGGTAATAATTGGGCATAAGTCCTTTTCTCCGAATAATCAAAGTTTTTGCTATTTAGAAGTGACGGAATTAGATATGTCAGACATCCAATAGGAGACAGATTCAATCCAAAATATCAGTGACCTACTGTTAAATATGGAAAAGGAGTTGTTATGGTTTGGGGGTGTTTTAGTCGTGACAACCTGGGTCCCATTCATCGCATAGAAGGTATTATGGATCAGAGAGTTTATTTAGTTATAATGAAGAACTTTATGGTACCCCATGCAAAGAACAAAACGAATCCCAATTGGATCTTTCAACAAGATAATGACCTAAAACATTTTGCCATATCAGTTAAGGAATATTTTCAATCAAAAAAAGTCAACGTTCTTGAATGAGTTTTACAGAGACCAGATCTTAATCCCAATGAGCATCTTTGGGAGTACATTGACAGGCAATTAGTTGGTAGAAAACCAACCAACAAAGACAATTTATTTGGTTTGATTAAAGAATGTTGGTATTATTTTCCTCAGGATGTTCTCATTAATTTAGTTGATTCGATGCCTCGTTGCTGTGATGCTGTTTTAAAGGCAAATGGATATGCTACCAAATACTAACGTTTTTATTGAAACTATTTTGATAATAAATTGTAAATTTTGAAAATTTTAGTAAATATTTCAGCTTTATAGAAATAAATAATACTCCAAATTCAGCTGTTTCTAAACTTTTGCACAGAAGCCTTTTCAAAGAAACGATAAAAATTATTTGACCGGTGAGTTTTAAAAATATTGTGAAATGGATTTTGAATTGTTATAATATAGAACACATTCGATAAAAATTTCAGGTGACTTGAGAAAAATTTGTGTAAAGTTTGTGAAAAGTTATGCGTTAAAAACTGAAAAAAGTGGTGTTTCTAAACTTTTTGCACGCTACTGTATATTGAGTTAACTTAATTCAACATACATTGAATTAACGTTAGGTTAGTAACATTGGATTAGGCCAATTTTTGATTATTAAATTTAAAAAAAAAAATTATATTTAAATAATTAAAAAGTATAGGATGACTAATACAGTCATTATTTCACTTTTAATATAAATGGAAAAATAGAAAAAAAAAAAAAATTTAAATATAAATATTTTGCAGGTAAAAACTATTAGTAAAAAAAATAATAAAAGTAAAATAAAATTAACACATTAGATTTAAATGAAACAAGAATCAATTTATTATAAAAAGATATTCATATGTTTTAGTTAGTAAATATATGTTATATAGGCACGTTGCTGAGGTGCAGGTTTTCAATCCTGAATGTAAAAAATCACATGTATATAATTCTTGTTCATGCCGGAATTTTATTAATAGTTCTGGCAAATCCGATTTCGGCCGTGATTCAAAATTTTAATTTATGTACACCCTCAATTTTTGTATCATTTTGTTAACAAATGCAACGTCGTCAGCAACCTAAAATCAACGTTGGCTCAACGTTGTATTATATGTTATCGAAACGTTAAATGTTATATATACTTCATTCTTTTACAACGAATAAACATTGTTGATAAATTTTATTGATACTTATATAGCTGGCTTGATATTTTGTTTTATAAGAAAGAGAAAAATAAATTAGCAAAATATATTTCCAAATATCCAAATGTATTTGTAAGTATTTGGATGAAAAATAATTCTTTGAAATTATACAATTACATATATATATATATGTACACATATTTTTTAAGTACATATATTTATGTACATATATTTACAAATACATATATTTATTTATATTTATACATATATGTATATATTTGTAAATCTTTCTCGATGCAAACATTAATTCATACAATTTAGACCAATATTGCTTTATAAATATTATATAAGCGTTACTCCATACACCCTGGATCAATGTATATTTGGATCAATGTATGTATTAATACACATTTGGTCAACGTTGATCCATACACATTGGATCATTAGATTAAAGTTGGATTTAAATTAGAAAAACAACCAACTTTTACATACGTTTGACCAACTTAATTTTGTTCAGTATTTTTGATAACGTCGTTAGTAAGGTTTTAAATAATATAAATAAAATATCACAAATATTAGATCGACGTTGTTCTTTCATCGGAAAAAAAAGCCGACGTTTGCGATGTGTTTACACATCGTTGGCCCAAACAAGTTGGCCCAACATAGAAGTGTTTTTGGGTAAGCCTTTTATTTATATTATTGTTAAAAACATTATATCAGATAAACGTTGGATTATGCATCTGAAAAAACAGCTAACGTTTGCAATGGTTTTACACACGTCAGGTCAATGTGTGCTAGTTTGTTTGTTGTTGAGCAGCAATCAAATGTATGTTTTTTTTTTTTTTTCGTTACTGTTCATTGTAGAAGGCCTGTACTATTTTCTTAATGACAACATCCCTGTGTACCCCTGTGCTATTTTCTTAATGACAACAATCTGCTTTGAGATAATTGGCGTTTGTTGTTGTGCTGATGTTAATATTAAATTGTCTTATTATCTTTGTTTTAATGGGCGCATATCTCAATTGACAATAACTTTCTATCCATTTTGAAGTTTTTTGATTTAAATTTGGGTCAATATTTTTGACTTAAAACCATATTTTTCGATGAAATTTATATTTCTACTGCAAACGGAATTGATACTATTTTATATTAGATTCTTATAGCAAGCGCGAGAGTCACCCAATTATTATTTTGGTCAGCATATTAATTAACTCCTCTTCCGTCACTTAGTAAAGATAAACTTTAATGCTTTCGTTCAGCTTGTTCTACTGTAATTCATGCCCATAAATTGGACAAGTTGAATCTGGTTGTAATAGAAGTAGATGTAAAAAAATTTGGTCAAATAAATGTTGACACGGACTTAAATTGATAACAGACTTTCGGGTCATAGTTTTTCGGGTCAAATTTTAGTTCCATTATTATTACTGAAGCAAAAGTGTATGCAAATATCTAACTTTTATAAACTTCAAATTATGTAAAGTTAAAACATTTATCAAAATTTACAGTTTTACTTTCACTTGAAAACTGTATTGCGGAAACATCTCCGTAATTTTGATTTTTAAAATTTATTAACCGTTTTGTAAAGTTTTTTGTTCATTAAATAGTTATATTACTTTTCTCGAACAATTCAACTTAGCGAACGAATTGTCTAGCTCGCAGACTATCTGATGCAAAGCGCCGTGGTTCAAATCTTAAAACTGGCAATTTTTTTTAAAATCTTTTTAGATATTTTAGAAGTGAATATAAGAAAAGTTTGATATTTTATAGAAACTAAACATACACATACATAACATATATAAAGATAAACTATCACAACAATAAGGATGAAATTTTTGAAAATACTGAAAATTTGGAAAATTATTAAAACACTGAGAGAAATTTGTTGCATAAGTAGCTTTATCATTTATCATAACAAAGATAATTATTTTATTAACGTGCTTAGGTAATTAGTCCTAATAAGTTGTAGGTAGTATGAAAAAAAAAAAATGCTCTGAAGCTTAATAAGAAAAAAATTTTATGAGACAGTCCTCCTACTCCAGAAGGTAAAGTTGTCGAGGCTAAAAATAAAAAAAGCCAGTAGATTGCAAAAACATTAAAACTTTATTTCAACAGCTAAAAGTTTTTTTGCCATATTAATTTTTTTGCTATAAATCTATTTGGTCAGATTGAAGTAATTTAAAATGAATTGCGTTAAGGGGCGGATTTGAACTCTCTCATAACGATACTGATGACAGGGAATTAAACCACTAAGCTATCAAAAATTTGGATGTAAAAAAGAAAAACAAAATTTTTGTACATCCCTTATAAGCTCTAAGGACGCAAAAAAGTTTTTTTTTTTTTTTTTACTTTGAACTTTTTTTAAAAGAACTGTTATTCTATCGTTGACTAAAAGATATTGAAATAAATAAGAACAAATATAAAAACGATCGGTTCAGTGAAGACTCTTATTTTACTTGTCCGGACAGCAAGAATGTATAAAAAAAAAAAAGTAAGAAAAAAATTGGTGTGGAATAGACAAACAAAGACTTGTATTTTAAGGAACCGGTCAGCTAGTTTGATAATCTTAACTTGGTTAAAGTTATGATCATGAAGGACATTTATAACAACATAAACTTACATTTTACAACTTATGTATTCTCAATAAAATGCCACGATTTCTTAATTAGAGGTTGTGTTTCTTAATTACATAATACGATTTCTAAATAAAATGTTGTGATCTCAATTGTATACTACAATATCTGAATTATATGTTGTGTTTCTCAATCAAATATACAAAATTCTTAATTACAAGTTGGGTTTCTAAATTACATAAAACGATTTCTAAATTACAAAATTTATGTTCTTAGTTATATCTTAAAAAAATATATTTTAAAAACTGACGCCTTAAAACTTTTACCACCCGGTGTGGAACACTCCCACCACACCTCATAGGTACGACACTAAACAAATAACATTTAACAATATAAGAACCTTTTCACATATAATCTCAGCTATCTAATAACATTTTATTTTCATTTGATGATGTTAGTTTTTACTATTTGGATTTAGATTGAAGTTAGGGTAAGTGTTTACTTTGTACGCAAATTTAAGGACTTTTAGAAGCGAAAGAATAGACTTGTGGAATAATTGTCTTCAGAGTCTATTTATTCATAAGTTAATTAAAATGAGCTGAGATCAAATTGCTTGTAAACCACTCCAATCATTATAACTACGATCATTACAAGAAGCAATATTTCAGCCACCATTATCAGGGCTAACATCTTCTTAACCACCTTTGTCTTAACAACTATCACATAAATCAAGTATCATATACAAGATATATATATATATATATATATATATATATATAAATATCATATAAATCAAATATCATATACAACCATCAAATACATATAACAAATAAAACAACTATTATATAAAACTCTTGGATGCCAGCTTTGGATTATTCATTATCTTTAAATTTAAAAAATGATTAAAACTGATAAAAAATTAATACATAATATGAGTTTACAAAAAGAAAATGAAAGATTATTAAAAATTTAAAAGGAAAAAATTTCAGTTTAACTATATTATTTAAGTTTCCACTTTTTATAGACACATAAAGTGTTAAAAAGATCTATTAATTTTCACAACATTAGTTGCTTCAATTTGAATATCAGTTCAAATATTAAAAAACCTGCACTTGATTTAAAAAAAAAAAAAATTGCTTAGACCACACCAAACCTTTTTGTAGTCAATAATTTAGTTATTTTGATTTATTCATCTAGTTTTGTAATCTAATTTACTTACTCTAGTGAAATAAATTTTTTATATCAAATCGCTTTTATTCATCTTTCATTTCGATGTTTTACATGTTTGAAGCTTTACTGATATATTAGTATAAGATATAATAATAGCTTAAAATGTTTACTCTCCTCGACATTTGAAAAGTTCAAATTAATAAAATTTCACAATGACACAATCAACACAATGTGAAGCAACAAAACATTTTTATAAAAGAATGAAAATTTTTCTCATATTTTTGGTAAGAAATACTTTTAAAAGTTTGTTAAAAAATATATAACGGATAAATTATTTTAAAATTTTGATTTCAAGCTTAGCAATATTGAGCCGAAAACACCAACCCAGTTTTTTTGTGTTAAAGACTTTATTTTTGTTTAAGAACTTACTAGATAAAGGGGACTTTTTTTAGAAGTTTACGATTGCGCCCCTCCACTTCGTAACCCGTGTCGCCCTGCCACACCTTAAATATCCATAACTGTTTAAAAACTATCAAGCAATGGTGAAAATCCACCATGCTATGATTCCACTACGATAGATTCCACTGTATTATCTTATATCTTATCTTGTAATATCAATAGAATATAAACAACTTGATACCATTATTTATACATTAAGTTTCCATAAACAATATGATTTAAGTAGCAAAAAGTTTATTTTACCCTAATTCCATCATGTATAAATTAAATATATATTACCAAAACTTTTCAAGTCTAAGAACTCTGTTGTTGTATTATTACAAATAATAATATTTTTGTTAAGTGCATTAGTAAATCCGCAACAAAATCTCGAATAAAACACTGAGAAAGTTACATTGTGGATCCAAAATCGAATTTCCACGCACAAAATAAAAAACTGTTTTATTTGATGACATTAAAATAGCAACAAGCGCAGTACAAATTATGCCGAGTTAACCCACGGGCACTGTCGTAGCTCCACCTGGGTTATATAAAAAGTAAGGTCACAACAAGGGTTTATGGTTTTTTAACATAAGTTCTACTCCAGTTGTTAATTTGTTAGTACCTCTATATCATTACTGTAAAAGCATAAATATGTAAAAAACGTCAAGCTTTCTTAATGCATAAAGTAATATGACTGCGCGGAATAAGTAGACACACATGTTAACCAAAACAATTACAAAATAACTAATTTTTATTGTTAGTTAACTTTAGGCTTTCTAGTTTGCTTTTTTTCATAAGGATATTTTTACTTTTACGTTAAAAGTAAAAGTTAAGAGTAAAATTAAAAAGTAAAAACTTTAACTTTTTAATATAATTTACATAAGCAGTACAAGCATTAAAATGCAAGAAATTAGAATGAAATGGTTTTATCCCGTAGTAACAAATTGAAACTTTTTTTCATCACAAACACCTTTCCATTATAATAGACAAGTCAAAAATTAGCTTGAAGGAAATCCTATTTGCTGTCGAGTTCACATAGAATAAGAGAATACCGTAGCTGCCAAATCCTTGCATTGCATTTTTCCTTCCAATTATATACACATTTTTTTGATGAAATTGTCCAGTTGTACAAGTTCAGGGAAAATGAAAGGACTTGATCAGCATGATGATTGCAAGAAATTTGTATTGTTTATTACTATTTATTATAATTGTAGCTGTAAATTTACATATAATGTATGCATACAGCAAGGAGGGAAAACACCGCACTGTAGAAAATATAAAATATTGTTACAATTTTTTTCTACAACTAGGAGTCTAGTCTACTTTTGAAAGAAATCAAAGTGTAGTAGAAAAAGTGTAGTTCGTTCCAGTATTTTGCTGAACTATTATACAAATGGTTGTGTCTGGAAGTCATTGTGTCTGGAACTTTTTTTTTAATTTTGAAAGCCATATTTTCATCAATAAAAGTAAATGTCTATTTCAGAAAGCCAAGAATTTGTAGGGACTTAGAAACAGAGACTAGTGAAATAGGTCTATAGTTTTTGGCTAGTAATTTATCTCCTTTATTTTTAAAGCCCAGAATAATATTCGCTATTTCCACATAGTGAGTACTACTCCAGAATTAAAGGATTCATGAAAGAATTTTATTAATTAAATTGCGAAGCTTTTGTCACATTTTTTAGTATTAAGAGATGCAAGCCTTCAAATCCGAAAGATTTATAAGGGTTTAGATTCGAAAAGATCTATAAGGGCAAGTTCCTGATTTATGTCTGAGATAGAGAAATTTAAGTTTTCGTTATAAGTGCACTCAGATTCAGTATCACTTTTATTTAGCAATTGAAAATATTCAGACCTTTTAAGTGTAAACATTGATTTAAATTGAGAGTTCAGAAGATTAACTGTAGCAGGAAGAGCTTAAGTAATTTTCCTTACGTATCTCTGAGAGAACGAAATTTATTTGTAATTTACTGTAGTTTGTTGATAAGTTTGTACACGAGTTTTGGGTTGTTTGGGATTTTGATATTGTTCCTTATTTTTGCGCTTTTTTTACTTAAAATACTTCAGCTTTTACCGAGCGATTAAGACGATTGTAATTTATTTTAAACTAATTATTTATACATTTGGTTGAGCAACTAACATGCCCGGCAGATTTTTTTGCACGGATCAGGTTTTAATTTGTGGGGTAACTTATGGATCATACTTTTTGTTTTGTTTTATTAATCTTGGAAACAAAATAATTGCAAACAGTGCGATAATTAGAAATTAGTATATTGAACATTTAATCCGCAGTTTTATGTAGAAATATCCCAGTCGATTGACGCAATAAGTTTGATATTGAATTGTAATCACTTTTGTTGTAACTAAACGATTGAAATTCATTTTCGGAAAACGATTCTGAAACTAAGAATCTCCATGTGATACTAAAATAACCCTTAGTGTCATTACAAGTACAGTAGACAAGTTTAAAATAGAATTAATGTTGTAAAGTAAATAACAAGTCCAACATATTATTTGAGAAACTATAGTCAGCCTGGAAAGTAGGAAGTGTGACATGTTTTGAAAAGAAGCTCTTTTGGTAAATATTCCGTAAACCATATTTGGTAGGATTATTAGGGCTAAAATATATAATACCATTATTAGATCACTTTATATTAGGGGGGTTAAAATCACCAACAATCAAATAGTCATTGTAGTGCTTCTTAATTAAGCTATGAGCTAATTTTAAGGAATGAGGAAAATTTTATATTTAACTATCATTATTTGATTTTTACATACATCTTATAACTATATGTTTGTTAACTTAGTTGACGTCATTACATTGTTAACTTGTACCAATACCCAGACTTATTCAAGAAGATTTGTATAAAATTGAATAACTTTATGACAATTAAGTATGTCAATAATGTAGATAGTTACATCGCCACCTCAATGTTGTTTGAATAAATTGTATAGTATTTATTCTTCAGACTTAGATACACAATTTCATGATGAAATTGTCCAGTTTTACAAGTTCATGGCATCTGAATGGCAATTATCCTTGTGCTGATTAAAAAATTTTTTTTAACACAAAGATGATTGTAAGCATTTTGTAGGAATGAAATAATACCAGTTTTTTCAATGAATATTGACATTGCACATTGGATTTTTTAACTCTTCTTCTTACCAAGTGTAGTGTAGAGAGATTTAAAATTTTTTTTTTCAAGTAATACTGCAACGAAAGTTTAAGCAGTTAAACATTTTTGCTCAATAAAATTTCAACGCAATAATTTGAAAATACTACGCCAAATTCTGAAATAAAGTTTTAAAAAAATAACTAGTCACCCACGTGTTCTAAACTTAGTTGAAATAAAGCTTTGAGCTTAAAAATAACCCTTAAGGGCCTATTTATATGGAAAAGGGCTTGCGCGTTTGCGGAGCTAGCCCGGAAAACAAGCCAGTTTTAAAATTGCGTTTATATGAATTTTCGCCAAAAAAAAAATATAAAAAATGAAATCGTGGTTAGTCTAGCTTTTTCTAGCAGGGCTAGCCTCTTCATCTGTAAAATAATAACTTTAAAGATGGCGCCTATCGACAAAAAATTACATCGCATTTAACAATATGTTAAACTAGTGTTATAACACAAATAATGCTTCTTAAAAACCTAATAGTATTATACAAGCTTTACAAATTTAAATTTGATAATTTTTTAAACATTACTCTATTACGAAAACGATCACAATTAATTCAAAAGATGAAACAAGAGGCGCCTTAAAAGAAAAAATCGTAGTTGCTGGTATAAACTGGCAGAACTGATTTATGGTGGGATAATATAATAACTGATGTAGCTCCAATTAATGTATGGAAAACAATTTTAAGGCTTTCACGGTTTCTTTTCATGAATTTGGTTTCAGAGTTAAGCCATTATTTATTTCCTGACCGTTTTTCGCCTAACTCTAGAGCTCTATCAGCAGATAAAAAAGTAGCTATTACTTTATATTACTTAAAAGATAATGAACCTTTGGGAATGACTGCAAATACTTTTGGAATTGCAGTATGCATTGCTTCTACCGAGATAGATTTCAGTTTGTAAGGCAATATCAAAGTACCATGGGCCAAAGTATCTGTTTCTTCCAAGAAATCAAACTGAAATGCGAAATAAAGTATCAGAGTTTGAAAGTAAATTTGAAATGATACAAGCCTTCGGATGCATTGATGGCACCTATATCCCTGTTCGTTGTCCGTTAACTAACTCACAAGTTTTTTTTTGCTATAAGCAATATTTTTCTCTTAGTGCTCAAGCTGTATGCGAATACAAAGGCTATATATTGGATGTTGAGTGCATGTGGCCAGGAAGTGTTTATAGTGCTAAAGTGTTTGCAAACTCAACAATAAATATGAAGTTAAGAAATGCTATTCTTCCTCAGACGTTTCAAAAATCAACAAAAAAAGCAGAGAAGATACTTAATTATCTTATTGGTGATCCAGCCTATCCATTACTACCATTCTGTATGAAAGAATATAAACATTGTTCAAATAATGAAGAGATAATTTTTAACAACATGCTCAAAGCAGCACAAATTCCTATTGAGTGCACTTTTGGTCGCCTTAAAGCTATATGGGTTATTAAACAAAAAAAGGTTGATCTTAAACCAGAAGCTGTTCCTACTGTTATTTATGTTTGTTTTGCATTGCATAACATATGTGAAAAAACAAATTCTTATTTTGAAAACGACCTAGCTAAATCACAAACAGTTCCCATTAAAAGAAACGAAAAAGAATACAAAAACGTACCAAACCCAATATATTCTATAAATGAAGCTGAAATATTAGTTATACGAAGAACCCTTACAGACTTGATAAATTAAACATACACACAAAAAAACACATACATATATATATATATATATATATATATATATATATATATATATATATATATATATATATATGTATGTATATATATATATATATAATAAGCATCTTTAACAAATTTTTTATAAAGACTCTTTTTAAAATTATTTGTGTTATTTTATCTAGACAAGTATTTGTTCGTAACACTAAGGGACTAAATTGCATTTGTGAATTTAGTTTGATGATTGTTGTCGAGTTTGTACTATCATAGCTTGTGCCAAAAGCTCAATAGAACGACTTATGTCATTTTCTAGGTCAGTTATTGATTTACTTACAGTGTTAATACTTTCGGTGAAGCACTTTGTCGATTCTCGCATTGCTTCTGCCGATTCTATTCCGAATTGAGTGTCGTTTCTAGCTTCTTTAAGCAATAGTTGGTCGCGTTGGGCGGCGCTTAAATTTCGTTCCAAGTGCTTTCTTTTGTTGTCAATGAGTTATGGTAAACAGCTTTTTCTTTTTTAAGGGTTATTAATAATTTCTGCAGTATCACTGTTACTATCTCTATCTCTTCTGATAAGCCTTGATCAATTGAAAAATCAGTTTACGTCAATTAAAAAATCAGATATACATCGACTTTCACCAACAACTGCTTTTAAAAACTTTTGGCGAATTTCCTTCAATTTTTCTTGAACTCGTTTAATTCCTTATTTTATTACTTCTTTTGAGTCCTTTTCATTTAAAGTATCGATGGTAACAGGCCCAAAATACAACTCTTTTTATAGATCTCTGCCATAGATAAGCGAACTTCTCTATATAAACCAACTTTATCGGCATCAAAGTCAAGGTTTTTATAAAGCATCCTTGCTTTATAGCTGATAGCACAGTTTCTAAGGTTATCTACCATATTATAATCCCATTGATAAAATCAGCCATTTTGAGTGAGAGTTGCAGCAATATAAATAAAACTGCAACTAATAAAATCGAAAATTAATTGTAAATTATAAAAGCAAAACAACTAAAATTTTAAGTACACGGAAATTGCCAGTTTTATTATTAAATTTATTATTTTACGCGGAAGCTTTCAAATTTATAAGTCGTAAGAAATTGTACGCATGTGTACAAATTTATATAAGAAATTACCCAGCCCGAGATTTTGGCAAAAAACAGTGAGATATCGCTATCCGGGCTAGCTCGTTTATTCATATATAAGCAAAATAAAATTAAGTTAAAATATTGATAACGTCGATATTTCCTGCTTTCCATATAAACAGGCTCTAAGTAAATAGTTACAACCTCAAGCTTTATTGAGATTAAGAGCATAAAGCGAAAAGCATTTTTATTTCAAGATTATGAAAAATGAAGACTTTATGAAAAAAAAAGAAATATGCATAAACTGACCTTTTTTTGATAATAGTTAGTATGGATAATATGTTTTATAAGGTAAATTTAATGATATTCGTATAGTTGATTCTTATGAATGTCATATTTTTAAAAATCTTCTTTTGTTTTTATTTTTCCATTTGTTTTCTATAAAAAAATTTCTTCCTAAATTGAGTGGGTTGAACAAATCGTTATATACACGTATATATACAAATAATATTTTTTTATAGATGCAGATAGTATATATTAGGTATAGATAGAGATAATGATATTGGTATAAATGCAGATAGCGTTTTTTTGACAATTTTAAAATTATTAACATTTTTTTCCGACAGCAAACACAATGTCTATATAGCCAAGAGAGATTATTAGTGTTGTTGACGCTTTTTTACGCATATAACAGCACATAAACATGTGTTACTTTAGCAGAAAATAATGTTAATTAAATGTTGAAAAAAATTAAGAATATAATACAAAAGATCAAGGTTCGTTTTATGCCCATAGTATCAAATCAAAACAAAAAAAATAGCAACAAAAAAAGAAACAAAAAAACTATAAATTTGGTTGAATAAAGTATTTTCTTTAACTTCAGAGAGACAAAAAACACCAATCTAAAAATAATTTAAAGCAAATGACTTTAGTTCAAGTTCATTTTCAGCAGTTAATGTTCACTAGTATCAGAACTCCGAAAACACATACATCTGCTGAGAAGCATTCATACCAATTTCAATTATAGCATAAATACCAATGTCTAACTAAGGTGAAAGCATAAATACCATTGCCCAACTAAGGTTAAATTATTTGATTCACTCAAAAAAAAGAGTACAGACTGAAACATCAAATGCTATCCAAGGTACGGTAATATTTCAGATATGCTTTAAAAAAAGCAGAATCGATTTAATGTTTTGGTTTTGCTCAAATTAAATTTTCTTTCAGATAAAGTGAGACCAAGTCTTAACATTTTGCTAGTCAATAAATTAATGCTTAAATAAAAAGAAATTTAAAAAAAATGGATAACTTTTCAAGCCATTTTGATATATAAAGTCTTTCAATAAAATTGTGGGAAAAGGCATTATATGTATGATTTTGGATTAAAAAAGTAATGTCCTTTGTATAAAATTTGTATAGAACTTATGGCAAAAGCCCAAGATACTTTAAATGTTAAAATCTGATTTATCTGATTTGAATGTTGAATGAAGAAACATTTTTTAAAGTTGCTAAGAATTGGCCAAATGTTAACAAACTGGTTTTAACAATACTTAATGAAAAATGTCAGAGCAATTACACAATTGCAATTACACATTTCAATTGCTGATGTTCCATTAAAAATAAACTTTTTTAATTTTGCAGCCTTAATCTCCAACAACTTCAAAGATTAAGTATAAAGTTAATAATATTCATCTTAACAAGTTCACAATAGAAGTAAGTAGTTTCTTTGTCTCAATGTGCACTTTTTATTTAAAAGAGCTCATTAGTTTACTTTTTAGATTACCTTTTTACTCTAAATTAATTTTTTTAAATAGCTCAAGTAGCCAGACACTGTAAACACTATCTCTTTATCTTTTATCCATTAATGTCTCACATTTGATGTCATAGCACATAATGATGAAATTATCAAAAATTTTGCAAACTTTAGACTGCAAAAGAAATTATGATGATTAACTTTTAAACCACAACCAGCAGAAAAAAAAGAACTGCTGCTAATATTGTTGTTGAAAAATATTAGCTGTTATTTAAGAACTTTTTTATTTAGATGGAATCAATGCTGAAACAGGCATTAAAATGCATTAAAACAAGCTGCTATTGAAAAAATAGTGTAATAATAGTTTATATATTTGATTAACTTTAAACGTTTGTTGTTTACAGGTTTTTTTTTAAAAGCAATATTTTTTTTCTTAGTTCTTCTTATTTTTTAATAAAAAAAATCATAGATGATGATTAAATTAATACTTAAAAATGGATTTCAATGTTTCTAGTTCAGAGTAAGCTTTTATTTAATCTGACTGCAAAGTGTTTATTCATATAAAGTTTTTACTTATATTATTACCTTGGTTTTGTAAAACCAAGGTAATAATATAATGGTTTTGTAAAACCAAGGCAATTATAATAATTAAGTAGAATATTTAATAACAATTAAGTTACTGGATTTTAGCTACTTTCTAATATTAATTTTGATAAGTTTTTGTATTACTTAAAGCTGATCATGAAAAGGTTGGTCAATAAATTGCTGGGTCTCTTTTACTATTTTTTTTATTTTTTTTTATTTGTTAAGTAAAAAAAGACAGTGGACAGAAATGCGGGTGTAATGTTTTAAAATATGAGGCAAAACAATTTCAGCTTCGAATAGTTTTTATAAAAGGATAGTTATATACTCCAAAAATTAGAAAAATTTTGTCGCAAACATTTGTTATTGGTAAATATGCATGTATCTATAAGCACAACTTTTATATTGGTTTATAGTACCGCATACTTAATGTTAAATGGTATGCTTAATTAAAAGCTGTATATGGATGGTTGGGATGGCTGATAAAGAGTGTTTCGTGAACATAATGTTTCCGGTTCAATCTCCACCACAACTTTGATTATAACATGCTTAATTTGTTTCACACAGCAGCCTTGATTATAAAAGCTTATGTTTTGGAGTAAGGATTGAGTTACAGTTGTAACAAAAGTATATCCATTAAAAAAAAGAATGAATAAATTCTTTTATTATATGCCATCTCAATGCAAACTTGGAGAGATAAATACAGTGGATAAGCCAAAAAATAAAATTTAAACTTTAGTTTTGAAAAAACTTTATTTCTTTTTTTAATAAGATTTCAGTTCTTATTTTTAGATTGATCAAGAACGGCTTAATCAATCTTCCTTATTTCCTTATTTACAAAAATTTCTTCCTTATTTCCTTATTTACAAAACTTCCTTCCTTATTTCCTTATTTATAAAACTTCCTTCCTTATTTCCTTATTTACAAAACTTCCTTCCTTATTTCCTTATTTACAAAACTTCCTTCCTTATTTCCTTATTTACAAAACTTCCTTCCTTATTTCCTTATTTACAAAACTTCCTTCCTTATTTCCTTATTTACAAAACTTCCTTCCTTATTTCCTTATTTACAAAACTTCCTTCCTTATTTCCTTATTTACAAACTTTCCTTAGTTCCTAATTTACAATACTTTTTTAATTTTTTAAAGTCATTTTATTTTAAAATCTTTTTAATTTGATTTTAAAAACTTCAACTAATAATTTTTTGAATTATGTTTACTTTAAGAAAAACGAGAACAATTTTATTAACAAAATCACAATGACAGAGGAAGCATTGTATTAAATAAAAAGATCTTTTACAACTTTTTTTTTTTAAATATGTAGAAACTAGAATATTTATATTTTATGAATCAAAATACAAAAAATAAAGAATATAGTTAATGAGCCTTTTACTATTTTTATATTTCTATTTACTGCAATTTAATTCGATTATTTTTATATATTTGTTTCTTATATTTATATGTATATTTTTTAACATTATTTTATTTTACTAATATTTTTAAATTCAATGAACTTCATTAATAAAAGCATTTTAACTAGTGAGTTTCAAAAATAAAAGTTATTAATTCAATTGCTAACGATGTTTTAACTAAGATATTTATTTTATAGGTGATTATTATACCAGGATCATGCGAACTCTATACAGGTAAATTTTTTTGATTTCCATTTTAGTAAATCTGTAGACTTTTCCCAGCGGTCATAGGACGTTGGAATAACGTTGAAATAACGTTGATCAACGTCAATCAACTTTATTTTAACGTTATTCCAACGTTGTGTGCCCGCTGGGTTATTAATTGATTAGGTGAAATTTTTACATTAAGGTTTTAATATTTTTATACTTCTGAGATTTGTTTAAAATTACGCAAACAAAAATTTTCTAATAAAAAAATAAAATCATAACATTCTTTTGAAAATAAGTATATTAAAAAAAATCTAAACGATATTATAATAAACTGAACGTTGACCTCAATAAGAGTATTTTATATTAATGATTTTTATTTCTATAATTAAATGTCGAAGCCTATTTTGTTAAAAAATGTTGAAAAAACAAAAACTAAAATGATTATTACAAACAAAAACAAAAAACGGGCTGCTTAAAGAGAAACCACTGTTCTAGAATATTAACTTAGTTAAAGCTTTTTACAAAATCCTTTTAGTATAACTATGCTTTAACTGAAAAAAAGTCTCAATATAAAAATTTATATGCTATGATGTGGTTGCGTGACTTTCCTTAACTAAATAAATAGAAAGTAATAAGAACTTTTTGTTTCTTAAGCACTTATTGATTCCACCGTAGAAGCGTGTTCTTATCAATGACAAAAACAACCTTTAGCTGCAATAGTTTTGCAAGAAAAAAAGGTTGTTTTTACTATTAGATAAAACATTTCAATTTTTTTTTAAAGAACAATTGAGTAAGCAAAATACTAGAGCACCAAAAAAAATAATGATTTAAAAAGCGCTAATTAAATGTTAAATATCATTTGTGTTGTATTGGTATTTGATTTTTAGAGTGATAACAATTTGTTAAAAGGATTTTAAAGCTTAATTTAACAACGCTTTTTAAACTCTCAGTATAAATTTCATTTTTAGATAACAATTTTTTACAAATGGTTGTAACTTGTAATAAAGTTAAAATGTAACCTTTAAATTATTAACTCAATACCATTTAAAGAATCAAAAGTATTAGATGTACTGAGGAATGATAGAAAAAGAAGAAACATAAAAGCAAAAAAGGATACTGATGTTCATGAATGTAAGGAATACTGTAAATTATAAAATTTTGGTTCCAAACTAAATTACTTATATTTCTTGACTTATCCGGTAGAAACCACTGTTAATATCAAAACAAAAAATCTAAATTTGTTCAGTATTACAATGAATCTATACCTGATAAATTTGATCAGATGCTATCATACCATTTAAGGTCGGCAATTTTTTGCTATCTTTAAACACTTTAAGTATAGCAGTTAGAAATTGCTAGCGTCGACCTTAAAAGTAACTTTTTATATGTGGAATGTTAATTTTTTCTATGTTTACCAGACCTACTTGCTCTTTTGAGATTAGTTTAAATTTAGCTTTTTCATCTTCAGATTCTTTCCTTCGGATCTAGGTATTTATAACTGTTATCTTTTGATTCACAAAAACTTCGATAACCATTGCTTGGCCTGTGCATTTAATTAAAATAAAAGTTCACCTTTTTTTCATAATATCAGGCTTTAATATTCTGACTTTTTTTTTTTAGTTTTTGTTAAGACCCTATTCATTTAACCATCTTTCTATTTGTTCCTTATTGTGCTATTTCTTCTCAAGACTTCACTTTTTGAAAATGTTGTTTCTGAGCAAATTGACTAAGTCTTTTCTCATTATTCCTTAGCGAATCTTATTGTTATTAATGACTTAAACGCTCATTGCACTGAATGGCTTGGCTCAAATACTACTGAATCTGCAGAATCTAAAACTCAAAACTTTTGTATCCTGCTCAAATAGTTAATTTGATAATTGTTTTTAATATTCCGAGGAGTAATGACTTTCTTTTTTTGGCTGAAAATTGTACCTTGTTTATATTCTCCTAGGTTTAGGCAGGTATCAAAATTTTATTACTTCTTGGTGGTTTTAGGTCAAGTCCATTTAAGCTCTCCTTCATGGTTTTCTGTTTCTTGAGCCACTGCTATTTAAATTTGTAATCTTTTTTTATTTTATTTCATGGCAAGAAAAAGCTAAAATCAATAGCCCATGCCTTGCTGCGTTAATCTAATGCGCGAAAGAAGCTTTCTGTTACAACAATAAGCAAGTCAAGTGCAGATCGATGAGGTCAAAATGCAGCAGAACAGGTGAATCAAAATCCAAAATAGATTTTGTTCTGCCATAAGCTTATTTCATATGGTGTATTTTAAAAAGTTTAATAATGTTGCACTATTTCATCAAGTTGTTTTAAATACTGCATTTAAGTTGTCTTTGTAGAAAATCGCTCTTCTTTATTTCCAGTAACTTCTAGGGTACAAAAAGTTCTAAATTGGTTCCCGTGTTCCATCAACCATTTTAATGATCATCCTAATTATCTCATCTTTAAAGTAATTTTTGACATCAAAACTATATATTCCAGTCATGAAAAATAATCATTACTCTTAGATTATTTAAGTTGATCTTGAATATGATTTTTCTTCTTTAATTGATGATTTTTTTTTAAATGCTTTTTTTGCGCTTTCAATTATGTCTTCTACAGTTACGTTTTTTTGCTAATAACTGTTGCAATTTTGCTTTTATTTCTATATTAATGAGTGGTAACACTTTCAATAAATCCTCTAAGAAATGTCTTTCTATATTGTCCTTCACTACAAAATTTTCATGAAAACCATCTTCACTTTGGTAATTTAGCATTTGCTAAGATAACTCTTTTTGTGGGGTAATTTTGTGTTAATTAAACAGGTTAACCCATTGTTAGATATTCAAATTACGCCAGCTTCTATTGCTATAGTCATATCTCGATTAAACTCTTTTATGGCTTGTGGTCCAGACAGTATAACATTCATGTTACAGTCTCACAAAACTGTTTTCCAGAACTCACATCATTTCTCTCTAAACTATGTAATTAGTGGTTGAATAAATCTTGTTTTCCTGCCTGCTGGAAAAAGGCATTTGTTGTTCCAATCTTCAAAAACTCTGAAGAACAATTTGACTCCTCCGATTATTGTCCGATTAGTCTTCTTTTTGTTATTAGCATGGTTGTTGAGTCTTTGATAAACAAACTTTTTACACCACATTTTAAGTCAAATAATTTACTGTGAAACAATTAATACGGTTTTGAATCCTTTAGATCTACAGCTGACAAGCTAACTGCTTTAGCTGAAAGATTTTATCGCTCTCTGCCTCCATGAAATGAAGGCTAGGCTTAATGTTTTTGACACATCTAAGGCTTTCTACAGAGTTCAACATGCTGGTTTTCTTTATAAGTTTGTTTTACATGGTGTATCTGGAAAAGTTTTTGAGATTATTGAATTGTTTCTTTTTATCCGCTTTATTAATGTCATCCTCGAAGGCCAACAGTCTTTTTATTTCTAGTAATTTCTCGGGTACCTCAAGTTTCTATACTTTGTTCTGTATTGCTTCTTGTCTAGATTAATGATTATTCAGACATCATAACCATACATTTAAGATTCTGCTAAATTTTATATTGGTACGAGTAATTAGTAAATTACTATTCCTTAAAAATTTTTGTCTCTGGCTTTGAGGAGGACTCATGGACTTTATTTAAATGGTTTCAAATCATATAACTTTAATATTAATTGATCTTTTTACTTAATAATTTGAATCTGGCTATTTTCAGGGGTGATGAAACCAATAAAATGATAAAAAATGTAAAAAATTATTATTAAGTACCTGTAATTATCAATTTAAATAAATAATGAATGCAAATTAGCCAGATCTTGAAAATAAATTTTTTAACAGTGACTTATCTAAGAATGAAAAAATTAAGAAAGATTTAATCGTCTAGAATTATGAAGATATAAGACCTAAAACTAAACTAAACAAACTACACAAATTGATACTAATATTTAGGCGATCACCTACCAAGAACAAGAAAATATATAAAGGCTGAGTTAGAAAAACAACTGTCTTTGATAATGGACTGCAAGACACAGTTTAAGCGTTTACAGCAAGCTGCTCGCCTTCTGTTAATGTTCAAACTATTGCACAAAGTTAAAAACTGTGTACAAAAATAATTAATTGATATTTACTTAGTCAAAGATAATTTTATAGCTCAGTCACATGATTTTGTGACAATATTATCAGAGATTATTACAACTTCTCATTAAAGCAATGTAAAATTAAATGTAAAAACAATGTAATATTAAAGCATCAAAAGCAAGGTTAAAGCACTTTGTCACCAAGACTCTAGCCTGTTTACAGCAACAGCTATTTAATTTTATGCTTACAAAACTAAAAGCTGCTGAAAACAAAACAAGTAAATAAATGTGCACAGTTTTAATGGTTTGTATGCATGAACGCTGAGCTGGTATGAGTATACTTCTTCAATACCTGCGTTATGATTAAAACTACCTCTGTTATCCCGTGGTCCAAGGATTGGTGTATTTCAATCCCAGAATCCCTGTATTGAGAAAGACGGGATTGCAATTCTTTTAGAAAATATAAAGTACTTGATCTTCAAGTATGTAGATTTCCATTTATGTATAATGGGGGATGGTCCCCGTTTTTTGTAGCGGAATATTGCTATTGATATTCCACTACCTTTCAGACTAGCTGGAGCTGTGAATTTTTTGGTATTTCTGTTGTGCCGATGAAAGTGCATATTCAAATTGTATTCAGGGCCTAAGACATATAGCAAGGGAGGCTAGGGCATGTGCTTAACTTTTTTGTAGCAGAATCTTGCAATATATTTTTGACTACCTTCCAAACAAACTGGTGCACTGAAACTTTTAGCATTTGTGTAGTTCTAATGAGTGTGTGTTAAAATTGTTTCCATGGCAGACAACCAAGGGGACTCAGGTATTTGCATAACCAATATCTTTGATTTTTATGTTCTGTTTCTGATTAAGTCAAGTTCGCTATAACGTAAAACATGACTAAACTGTACAGGTATATTAAACATTAAAATCCATCAACACCCAGGTGCGGATCGAGGGTATAACCTTTGTGGCCAAGGCTACAACTCAAAATAATCATCGAAATAAAAAATAGTATAAAATTTCAACACATTTTTAAAGTAAAAACGATATAAATAGTTAAGATAAGTTTATGATTTTACGGTATAGGCTGACTAGTTTATGGTTTTATTTATAGTAATACATTTTTATTGTAAACTCGTATGCCGTCAACACTCAAAACCCGTGGCTTGAAGGTTTTTTTCCCTTTGGCTGTACTTATTTTCCAGTCTTTTTGTGCCCACTTTAATCCAAAAATCCAAGCGCCTTTATTATTTTCATCGCAAGTTGGTAATTATGGCAGATATGTTTTGAAAGAATACTATTCCAAATGCTATTCATACTTCTCACATTCAAATGTGAGAAGTGTAAATACACAATAAAATGTTGCAAAAAAAAAATTGTTTACAAAATTAAACGGTTTAATTATCTAACCAGTTTAATTTATTGATATGTTTTGGTAGAAATTTTCATGATATGAATGTTTTAATGCCATCTTTTAAAATGGATCATGTTTTTGTAGCTTAAAGGTATATTTTTTAACCCTTTCGTGACGAGTGACCCGTATGGCGGTTCATAAAATTTGTTTCTAATTGACGAGTGACCCGCATGGCGGTGCATAAACAATTTTGAATATTTCAAATCATCTATAGCAATTGGGGAAAACTTTAAACTTATTTTTGAAATGTGAATAATTTCTTAAGTTAATGCTTTAAACCGTTTGTTAACTGCATTTATAGATCGCTCAAAAATTAATTTTAAAAAATGACAAAAACAGATAAAAAGTATGTCATGTCATGAATGAGATCCTTGATATTTTTTTCAGTAATAGTGGTAAAGATTTTTTTTTGTTTGACTACCAAAATAAATGTATCATTTATTTAAATTCAAAAACGGTATGTTTATGTATTTCTTCTTTTTTTGTTAAAGGTTACATATAGAAACTATATATTTTTGTTAATTTCAACATGATATATTTTGATCACGTCACTAAGATATTAAATTTTTTTTTTAGTTTTTTAATTTCATGAAAGCCAATTCTTTGACAAAAAAAACAAGGTCTTATTTGTAAAATTCTGACTAGTAATTTTTATTTTATACTCTTTTAATTGATCATGATCCTAGATCGTTACTTTACGCGCAGTCATATAGCTGTTTTTAAGTCAGTCGCGAAAGGGTTAACAATGTTTTCGCGAACTATATTTATTATAAAAAGATAACATGCTTTTTGTAACTGTAACTATGTTTGCTTATATACAACTGTTTCTCTGAACATTCCTATAACATTTAACTTTTACATTCTTATTTTATTCAACAGGTTAATACCATTAATAAAAGTTTTGCCACAAAGCTGCATAAAATATTTCTATTTTATTTTGCTATGAATGTAAACAATGAAAAAATTACATTTTTATTTGTTGAAAAAAAATTAAATCTTTATTTTAGCTTCAATTAATGAAGATTTTATAAGTTGACTCTTTTGTCAGTAGAATCAACTAAAACACAATATAGAAGAATCTCCTATAATATTGGAGAATCCTCGAAAAGTAAATTAGGAAACATTGTTGAACTACCTAATTTTGGGATTAATGTCAGTAGAATCAACTAAAACACAATATAGAAGAATCTCCTATAATATTGGAGAATCCTCAAAAAGTAAATTAGGAAACATTGTTGAACTACCTAATTTTGGGATTAATGTCAGTAGAATCAACTAAAACACAATATAGAAGAATCTCCTATAATATTGGAGAATCCTCAAAAAGTAAATTAGGAAACACTGTTGAACTACCTAATTTTGGGATTAATGTCAGTAGAATCAACTAAAACACAATATAGAAGAATCTCCTATAATATTGGAGAATCCTCAAAAAGTAAATTAGGAAACATTGTTGAACTACCTAATTTTGGGATTAATGCAGGAGACACTATCTTATAAGGTCATTTAAAAAATACCACATACATTTATGAAAATACACAAAATCAACTTCTAGAGTTTTGTGGAAAGGTTTTTGCGGAGATTCTTATTTCTGAAACTAATAAAAGTCAGTAGTTTTCAATTTTAGTTGATAAAACATCTGATAGTGCCAATCTTAAACAGATGTCTATTTTTATTAGGTTAGGGTGGTTCAGAAAATAAAATGATTTCGTATCTTAGAGGCACTTACATTTTTAAGTTCCTTTTGCTTTGTAAATACACCACAAAAAATTTGAAGAACATCGGACAATATTTAGAACTGCTTCATCAACCTTAAAATAACAGCTTTTTTTTAGTAATTTTTAAAAATACTCTTAAAAATTATAATTTTTTTAAAAATTTTAATTTTTTAGAGTATTCTTGTAAAGATATAAAACTTGTTACATATTTTTTTAAAACATAAAAATATGCAACAAGTTTTATATCTTTACAGTAACTTAAAAGTTTGGATCATCTTTGGTGAGCTTAAATTGGATTTGAAATAAGAAAATCTTTAAAACATAAATTATTTTAGACATCCACCTCGTACGGTGAAAAGCACCAGGATTTCGGAACAGTGTACCTGAAGGTGGAATATTTTCAAGAAAGATCAAAGTAAATTCAATACTTCTAAAATAAAATCTTTTATCTCTCTCTTCAATTCTGTAAGTTCTTCATTTAAACGATGATTGGTGCAATATGTTTATGTTTTTTGATCCATGTTCCTGGTTATGTCATGGCCAATATTCCTGAAATCGACGAAATAACAACACATTTGGACCAGAGGATGGACCAAGAATCTGCCTTGAAGACCTCGTCTCACAAAACTTTATGCAAAGGAAAGCGACATGCCAACCAGACAAATTTTTTTCAAGTTTTCATCCTAAAATTGTGCACGCACCATTTAGTTGACCTGTGTTTTATGCCGTAGTATTGAAAGAAATCACAACTATTTAATTTTGCAATTTCAAATCAGAAATGGCAACCATTTTTACTTTTTCTTTAAGCTCACTAGTCCCTTGTGCCACTTTAGGAATTGCCAAAAGTTTTGCTGTTCCTAATATTAAAACTAAAATTTTGGGCCCACATGAAATTGGTGCAAAAGTTTTCTATCAATTTGATTAACGAAAAGCCCCTCCAAACTAAAGGCTGCCTTAACGTTAGCATAATGTTGAAAACGATGCTTTACTCGGCTTCTTCTAATGCTACTACAAAATATTGGTAGTTTTGATATATCACCGTCACTACACGTTTGGATGGCTGATGTTAAGATATATGCTGCTTTTCTGTCACTTACATTTGTACAACCAAGTGCAGATGCAAGTACTGAAAGAATAACATCTAAAGCAGGTACCTTTGCATGTTTAGAACTTAATGGAGATTTTTCCTGACAATATTCCTCAACAAAATAGTTATTTTGTTGAACTATATAGTCTTCATCGCAAGATATAGCATTGTCTGCTTCGCTTAAACTATCTGATGATGACAATAATTCTTTTTTTTTTTCCAGACAATCTTTGGAGTTTCGCTTTCTCTCTTCTTCTTTGATACCACGTTAAACTTCTATTTGCATTCTTGTTTCTTACTTTCATCTTTTTTTGCCAAAATTTTATCTACATTTCCGATGGTATGTTTTATTTCTAAACGTGATTTTCTTCTATTTTCATCAGCTTCAATGCATCGTGGTAATATCAAAAAGACAACCTGCTGTGCTGGCCCACTACGACTTTTGTTCTTTGAAATATTTCTGTATCTTTCCAATAAAACTTCAGTTTAACGAATAATACTTCTATGTTGAGCAGTTGGATTTTTTGCTTTTGCCCCAATCTCATACAACTGCTGGATTACAGTTTTTATGGCATCTTTTAGAGTTTAACTGTTC
>NC_088924.1:24397500-24400000 GCF_038396675.1 Hydra vulgaris | reverse complement strand
AATTGTAATTTCGATGTAAAAGCAACTTATTTTTCAAGTAAAAGTTGTATTTTACCGAAACCTGATAAGACGTTTAAAAGTAAAGCGCACATTCCATTATACTACACATTAAGCTAATAAAGGAAATATTTAATAATACATAATAATATTTTTTCGAATAAAATTTATTTATATTTCTTCCATATGTGTATGTATCTATTCTATATGTACTTATATTGAATATTAAGTTTAATTATTGAATCTTCGTCTTTTTAAACAAGCATATAAGTTTAAGTATGAAAGACGCAACATTGTCATCCAATTAAGTAATATCATATTCACAATGTTTGTTAATTATTGCAAAAATTATAGCCTCATTTATATATTTAATCATTAATCCAGTGCTAGAATCTTCAACTTTAACTTCATTTTCTAAGAACATAGTGAAAGTTTACCCTGATCTGGAACTTTTTTACGTGAACCTTTGTTATACTCAAAAAATCTCGACATAGTTTTACTCCTCTTTCAGCAGTTTTGTTGATTACTTGAAGACTTTGAACAATTGTCTTTATTTCAATTAATTCAACACTTTTGTTTTGATAGTAAAAGTTTGCGTTATTACATAGTGGAAGTTATAAGTAACGGTTCTTGAATCTGTAACAATTATAATTCATTTTTTTTAGGTATAGCCTCTAGAGTCTATTTAAGTCACTTTCAAGTGAATTGAGTCTATTTAACTACTTAATAAAATCTTTTTATTCAATTATGTTGTAAAAGCAATAGGCTTACTTTGTAAAAAGTTGTATATTTAGACCAAAAGAAGCGTCTATATTTTATGAATCCCAACAGTCGCTTGTTGTGACAAAGACCATGCCTATAATATTTTTGTATCATTTCCAATTCACAAGTAAGTTTTTTTGTTGTAACAGAGACAACATTACCATGTTTCAAATTAGCTTTTGTGATTGAATTTGGAAGGGTAGGTACACCAAGGAGATATGTTCCTTTGATTCTGGTTACTAAAAGAGGTAGACAGTCATTGATGTCTTTGGAGTTTGGGGTAACTATCACTTTTCCGTCTAAATGTACAACCAGTTTTAGAGACGGATTCTATTTGTCTTTTATTTGTTTGCTGATATAGGGAGGTACTGTTGATTGATATTGATGGGCTGAACTGGAACTTAGATTTATCTTTGAAACTTTTTCTCCCCAGATATCAGATATCATCAAATGTACTAATGAACTCATCTTCGAAATACTAATGTTATTCCCCACATTCCAAGTGATAATATATGGAAAACATTGAGGCTATCATTTAGATAAAATTAGCATTCACCAGGGATATTTAATTTCATTAATCAATACCAAATGATCAGTTTCGAAAAAAGTATCATCTTAGGTTCTTTTCTTTCTTTTCTCAACAAATAAATATATATTTTCTCATTGATACCACTTCTAGTATCAATAACAAGGAAATATTTATATTTATATTTCCGTGTATAAATATATATATATATATATATATATATATATATATATATATATATATATATATATATATATATATATATATATATATATATATATATATATATATATGTATATATATATATATATACAGTATCGGAAAAAACGAGTGCAACCGAATAATGCTTATTTAGTTTCTTTATATAAAAGTGTTGCACTTTTTTCAATTCAGAGAAATAACTATGTAACTGTTTAGAGACAAAGTTCTTCACGTTTTATTCATCACAAAATTCATTATTTGTACACGAATATTAATAAATTAATCAAAAAATTAAAAAAAGTTGATTTCCTTCCGGACAAAACAAGTGCAACTTGACAAAATGTTGACAAGCTGTATTTCGCTCTCAATATTTCGTTGCAAATCCTTTGTTGTCAATCACAGTCTTGCATCTTCGAGGCATAGATTCGATCAGGTGATCAATGAAACTTTATGGAATCGCTGCCCAGGCCTTTTAAATTTTTTCAAACAGTTGATCCTTATAACGAATACCTTCACGATTAATTCTGCGGTTGACATCTCCCACGGGTTCTCAATAGGGTTGAGATATGGAGATTGAGGCGGCCAATCCATCAACGATAGGTGGTTGTCTTGAACCACTGCTTGACTACTTTTGCAGTGTGTTTCGAATCGTTGTCTTGCTAAAAAACCCATTTTATTGGCTTATTCCATTCAGCATGAGGTAAGATAACATCTTTCAGGATATTTTTATGCATGAAACGGTCCATTATTCCATCGTTTCGATGTATTGGATCTAGACCGTTAGCAAAAAAAGAAGAAACCCCAGACCATTACATTGCCTCCAAAATGCTTCACGGCCTTAAGGCAGTTACGTAAATCAAAGCGTTTTCTGGCCGGTCGACGTACACGGCAAATACCTTCGCTCCTAATAATGTTGAACTTCGATTTATCACTGAACAGGACAGTTCCCTATTTCTGCACATTCCAGTCAGTATAAGATGTAGCAAACATAAGTCTTTTCTTCTGGTTTTTTAA
>NC_088924.1:24335000-24392500 GCF_038396675.1 Hydra vulgaris | reverse complement strand
TTATGTCTTTTAAAACGTCAAAACAGTTTATAATAACGTTCCCATTGATATCATCTGGACCAGCTGCTTTATTTGACTTTAAATTTAGATTTTTTTGATTTGTCTTTTGAAGAGTTAAGAGGGTCATATGTTGCCTTAAATGATTTTTTAGGGGTTGGAATTATTTCGGCTAGGTTTTGTCCTTCAGATACAAAATATTTACTAAATTCGGAAGCAATTGTTTTTTGATCAAGAATAAAATTATCATCTAATTTAATAACTGAGGGCAAAGATTGCGATGTTTTTTTAGTGTTACCCGTAATTTCGTTTATTAGTTGCCAAGTGCGTTTAGAGTTTAACTTGTATTTTTCAAGTAAATTACTGTAATATATTAATTTTGAATTTTTCCTTAGGCGTTCAAATAGTCTTACGTAATTTTTATAATTGGTCTTACTCTCAGTTGTTTTCAATTTTAAATATTTAATATAAAGTTTTTGTTTAATTTTAGATGATTTTAGAATACCTTTATTAATCCATGGCGATTTAATTTTTTTATGTTTGTAATTTATTTCTACTTTGGGATAATTGATGTCATAAATTTCATAAAAAATTTAAAAAAAAGATTTGTATATTAAATTAATGTCTTCAGAAAAGTTAATAATGTCCCAATTAACTAAAGAAGTTGATATTTAAAAGATTCTAGGTTTTTATTATGAAAAAGTCGTTTTTTAAATGATTTTTTTTCATTACATAAAATTTTCGCATAAATATTTATTGAAAAGAAAATAGGGAAATGATCAGATATGTCACTTTTAATAATGCCTTTTTTAAGCGAATTATTAAAAATATCATTGGTTATAATGTTATCAATTAAGGAAGTTGTTGTTTGAGTAATTCTTGTTGGTTTGTTTATTAGAGGAACTGCTCCATTTTCAACAACAGCTAATTACAATATTTTTAGTTTTATTGCTTAATATTTCAATCGTTAAAACCTCTATATTGACGTCAGAAATACTCTTGTCATGCCTAAGAAAATACCGTAGGTTTTCTTTTACATAAATAATTAAACCACCCCCGCGTTTGTTTGTTTTCCGCCCTTATGAAATTAAATTATAGCCCGGTATTTTAAAATTATTATCTAAATTTGAGTCAGCAGAACTACACCAGGTTTCAGTTAGGCAAATTACACTAAAAATAGTTAGATTTTCCTCAAAACTATTGCAAAGATTTTCAAAATTTGTTTTTAAATTTCTTATATTTATATAAATTGCATTAAATTTATCACGCTCAAGAAATTCTTTTATTTCAAAAGTATAAAAATAGCTGCAGTTCCTTTGTAAAGCATCTGTTTCACTAAAATAACTTTGATCCGGATCGGACTCTTTGTTAAGTATAAAATCATTAAACTTAAAAATGTCAAAACTTTTAGAGCGACTTGAATCCATTTTTGTATTTAAAAACAATAAAAATTAAAAATAAATAAATAATAAAGATAAAATCAATAACTCTAAAATAAAAGATTTTCTTAAAAGTGGCGCGTTACAAGTTTATTATATACAACTTTAGCATATTTACCTTTGGCTCTCAAATCTTTTGCTTCTTTAAATAACTGTTTTCGCAATTCTAAAGTTCTTTCACTGTAGTCTTCATTTACGTAAAATCGATCGTTCCACAATTTTAACTGAACATAGTTATCCAATGCAATTTTTTTGTCTTTGTAGTTTAAAAATTTAACTATTATGGTTCTGTTGTACTTTTTTCCATCGCTACTTTTTTTCCCTGTCCTGTGCGCCCGTTCAATTTCAACATTACTTTTAAATCCAAGTTTTGTCTTTAAAACATTTTGAATCTTTTCCTCACTCAATTCCCACGTTTCGTTTTCATCTTCTTCAATTCCTGTAAACCTTAGGTTATTTCTTCTGCTCCTGTCTTCCAACTCAGCTAGTTTGTCTTTGACAACAACGTTTGTAATATCATTTTGGTTTGATGTTAAGTTTGGCTTTTTTTTCATTTCAGAAAGTTCTTGAACAATTGCTTCATATTTCTCGCTAAGAAACTCCGCCGATTTCTTTAGTTCATTAGTTTCTTTTTTAAGTTTTGTATTTTCTTTTTGAAGATTTAATAGCTTAATTTCCATTTTATCAAACTTCTCGTTAAATATTTTTAACAAAGTATTCTCATGAATATCTAACAGGTCTTTAATTTGAGAAACGGTAAATATAGCCATTTTTAATTTAGTTTACAAAGCACGTCCGTTCACGTCAAAAGTTTTTGAATAATTAGAATAGCTATATTTATATATAAAATGCATAAATTAAGTAATAAACGTGTAATTATTTAATATAATAAAATGATTAAAAAAATTAATTATTTTGGTGAAAAATACGAAAAAACTTTGACAAGACAACTTTTATCAGCGTAAACATTAAAAATATTAGTTTTTGATGCATGTATTTGTCATAAAATAACATTTTAAGATTTATATTTACAAAACTTATATATTAGAACAGTAATGAATGATTGCGTAGGTATTCTTTGTGTACAAAACATCTTTATACACGTTCAGTATTTCTCATCAACTGACCCATCACCGAAGATCAATCTTTTGTTATAATTTTTTTATTGCAAAAAGTTTCAAAATATTTAAGATGCATGGCTATTTACATACATTTAGCATGAGATTTACATAGTCAAATGTTTGGAGAATATTGGAGTATAGTTTATTTGATACCTAATAGTAAAGGTTAGTGAAAAAAAATATCAAAAACTGTCCGTTTTCGAAGCAAAAAAACTAAAGATTACATTTACGTTAAAATAATTTTAAAAGCGTAAGCGAAAAAAACATTCTTAATTAAAATAATATAGTTTAAAATGAGAGTCAATAAAGTTAATTTAAAACAATAGTAGCGTAAAACGTTGAAAAAAAAAAAATGCAAAACAGCGTTTTGGAACACATGTCAACATAAAGTGTAAATAACCGCAAAAATTACGCTTGAATTATTATTTAATGTTATTTTAAATAGATATTTCCTCTAACGAACATGTCTTCACCATTATGACAAACTCTCACCGTGCAATGCTGTTATTGATTTTTTGGTATTATGGCACACTCTGTCCCACTGTGCATCTGTAAAATTAACATAAAAAGGATAAGGTAAAATAAAATACCGATTATTTAACATTATTTGAGTAATTTACAACTGACATCGGTTATATCAGTGTATGGCAGAATCATTTCTAAGTTCAACACAATACATTTTTAGTTACATAAAATAATAACACTTCATCATGCATTAAATTGACGTAAACTTAAAGCTAAATTCTTTTATTATTTTTAATAACATGAACTTTGATTATTAAGAATAATATGAAGCTAACTTATATTATACAGGAGTTGATAATTTTTTGATATCCCCTTGATTCAATTTTCTTTAAAAAAGGAAATTGTCGTAAAAACATTAAATGCATGCAACTAAACAAATTTATTAAAAAATAACTAAGTTTATTAGAAATAACTAAGCACATGGCACGGTGCATAGGAACATACTCTAAGACCTTGCAACAAATCCCCAGAGATTTTATTTTTGATTATCATTAGAAAACATTTCCTCATTCAAAAAATGTAAACGACAACTTTTTTTAGTGGGGGCCTGGGGAGAAAACACACATTTTAGGGCAGTGCCCAGGAATTTTGTTGTTCAAAATAGGTAGCTAATAAACATGGGGCATACTCAAATTTTTAGTATGTTGATACTGGTAGCAAATAAAGATGACTTGCAAAAAAATTAACGTAATTGAAGCTAAAGCAACCCCGCCCCGATTCCTAACTGCCCCCTTCCTAGAACTACATCTCCTTTAATCTTAAATTTTTTTTTGTTCTATCATAAAGTAGATCAAAATTCATCGACAGATTTCAAATTTCATCAAAAAATCTCTTTTCGTTTAAGATTTATAACAATGCAAAGCCTAAAATTACCCCCTGAAATAGCCTTAAATGGTCTCAACTTTTAAACGAAAAATTTTTTTTTGATGTAATTTGAAATCTGTTGATGAACTTTGATCTAGTTTAATATAAAACAAGCAAAAAGTTGAAAAGTGTTTTTTGGAACCATACCCTGGGGAGGGCTATAAGGGGTCGAGAAGGTTTTGCTACAATTATTTATTACAGTAAAAAAAAAAAAACTCTAATTTTTATGGTTACATTATGATTGATATTTTACATTTCAAAGTTATACTAAACGTTTGTTCATAGGAGATTTAACACTTTACTTTTTACAAACTACATTCCTGCAAATAGAAAGCTACTTTAAAAGTGCTTGTAGTTGTAAGCAACAACCGCGTTTTTCAGCGCCTCTATATAGTTTGGGCTGTGCTCTCCAACTTTTCTCATTCGCCAAAACTGATTGAAATCCTGATGAATGGATTCGAGAGCTTGTTCA
Organism: Hydra vulgaris; assembly: GCF_038396675.1. NCBI lineage: Eukaryota > Metazoa > Cnidaria > Hydrozoa > Anthoathecata > Hydridae > Hydra > Hydra vulgaris. The sequence continues at coordinate 24,388,082 of NC_088924.1, read as the reverse complement.
GTCCAGTAACCTAAGCCTATAGAACAGTAAAAGTACAAAAGAAATGCAAGTTTATTTAATAAATATTCGTCGTAAATTATGCAAATTTTATGATTCAACTGTTGAAATAGAGTATTTAATTACTAAGATTATAAATTATTTTTAATCAAGTTTAAAAGTTATTTATCATACCAAAGACTCCACCTTTCATGTTGATAAATTCAATAACATGTTGCTCAATTATGTGGACCTTCAAAGGAATTGTAGCCCTTAGATTTCTATAGCTCGTAGAGAACTCCTCTAGATCTTTAACATACGTGGAGCTTAATGATTTTCGAAAACAACCATAGACTATTTTTTCAAATTTTTTCTAAGTACCTTAATATATTTGGCAGCGGAAACTCCGAGACTAAACTCTTGAAAAAACAGTTCAAAGCTGTCTATGTTTTTAAGCAATTTATGACAAGCATTGCCTTCCAAACGATGCTGCCCTTGGTAGGACACTCTGCAGATGTTTATTTTAGACAGATATTGATTAACAAACTGTAACCCACACTCCTTGTTTTCAAATAAATTTTTTTCAATCTCTTTTAAAATTTTGTCTACAACACCTAGCAGTATATGTAGTCTAGGGAACATTTACAAGTTCTAGTATTTTTTTGTTTTTGTTGCCTGTTAATAAAGGGGAGTTAACAACATTAGTGTATTTTTTAGCTTTTTTTAAATTTGCACCATCAGCCATCCATTGGTCGTACATTGTACACAAAGACTATAGAGTATATAGCTTTTTGAAAGTCAGCAGATGACGTCATGCAATACGGACAAGGGTGTTTTGATGTTGCAGTTTGTTTTCCAACCATTTGAAGCAAAATTTTTAGATCTTCGATACTGTGTAATCTAAGGATGAAATGTTTAGCTTATCCAATATTAACCGCAAGTTATGGTATTTTTCGCTCAATGAAGGCAAAATGGCCAATATAATTTTGTGTAATATAGTTTTGTTGACGCTTGAATCTTTAAAATCTTTGCACGCATATCCGTCATTCTTGCTCAGTTTCTCTGGAATTTTATTATTTTTTAACTCTGGTTTTAGGGTTATTGACAGCGTAACTTTTAGAAATCCCTGCCCTCTATCTACACCTAATTTGATATCAACATCATTTGTTTCTTGACTTCTGTGATGAAGTACCATTGCTACAAGTTCTTCAATGTCATTGCAATACACAATAGGAGTATCTTTTTCTACCAACTATACATTCATAAAAAATCAAAATGAATAATACAAATTGCAATCTAGCTATAAAATAATTTTTTTGGAAATAGTTTACTTACCTCTTCGCTTTCTATTAATTTTAATGCCTCACTTCTCAGAAATCGTGCAACTTCAATCATGTTGCGATTACTTATAAATCATAATAAAGTTATTACAAAAATTGGCTTTAAACTCATAACAAATTTATTTTTAAAAGTATTTTTAAGCAACAAAAATTTACGTGGAATGTAGTTTTAATTGAAGTTTGTTCAATTTATCTAAAGAAAAGAAAGGTTTCTTAACCTCAGTCTTTCCGAAAGAGACAGTGAGTTGCTTCGGACCAAAGGTTTTCAAAACTAAGGTGTTCTCTGAGTCATTTGTGCTGAAATCTTTGATTGAGCTGGACAGAACTTTTCCTTGCGTTGTTGGGGATGTTGATTTTACAATGGCAGTCAAATTCTTTTGTCTTTCTAATTTCGTACAGGGATGTGGAATTCCCTGTCCCACTTGGGCATAACAATGTTGACAAACTAGTCTTTCTGCAGGTTTATTTGAAACATCTTCAGCGCCTTGATAAACAAGCTTTCGCGAAACACAATCAACCATTGGGGCCAATATTTTTTCCATTTTTGATTTGCGCCCATTTTCACAAATAAAACATTCACATTTTTTCCCTCTAATAACTCTGGTATTCAGGTCTAAATTTTATAGCACTTGTATGACAACTATAATAACTAAAATAGCGAAACTAAATTTTAAATGAAGTAAATTAAACATCAATATAGTTATAATTACCTTCATAACACGGCCGCATAATGAAGTAAGGATCAGTCCCTGCAAGCTTTTTTCTACATTTTGAGCAAAGCATGGTAGGAAGGTCAGGATTATCCGCTGAATAATCTTTCCAGAATATAGTTTTGATAAGGTTTGAGTAGTCATTTTTCTTTTTATTTAGATTTAAATAAGTTGCTTCAGGGTTGTTTATTGGTCTTAAATCCGTGCCTTTCCTGTAGCAGCAAATGCAAAATTTTTTTACAAAATCACTATGTTCTTTTGCATGTTTAGGCATTTTAAATGAATGCTTCAAATAAAAATTTCTGATATGGATTGATAATATTGGCATGATATATCGGTTATATCAATCAAATGTCAATATAATGCCTATAAACACATGTCAATATAATGGCTAAAAACATGCTTTCAGTTCGTATATCAACGCGTGCAAAGAGTTATTATGCAACTGTTAACAATTAGCAATTGCTAACTTTTACTAATTGGTAATAATTAAAGGTTGCTTTGCTTTGTTTTTATTTCAAAAAAAATGTAAATAGAAAGTAATAAAAATTACTTATCCGTCTGTAAATTTTAATGTTAAACAAAAATTTTTAAAAACTTTAAAAAATAAAATTGATAAATCTAACACAAATATTTCTAAAAATCTAAATATGGGGCATGGGCATGATTTTGTGGTGTTCGAGAAGATTCCCCAAATCCCCCCCTAGGGTATGGTTCCAAAATACACTTTTCAACTTTTTGCTTGTTTTATATTAAACTAGATCAAAGTTCATCGACAGATTTCAATTTACATCAAAAAAAAATTTTTCGTTTAAAAGTTGAGACCATTTAAGGTTAATTCAGGGGGTAATTTTAGGCTTTGCATTGTTATAAATTTTAAACGAAAAGAGATTTTTTGATGAAATTTGAAATCTGTCGATGATTTTTGATCTACTTTATGATAGAACAAAAAAAACATTTACGATTAAAGGAGACGTAGTTCTAGGAAGGGGGCAGTTAGGAATCGGGGCGGGAATGGTTTTGCTTCAATTACCTTAATTTTTTTGCAAGTCATCCTCATTTGCTACCAGTATCAACATACTAAAAATTTGAGTAAGCCCCATGTTTATTAGCTACCTATTTTGAACAACAAAATTCCTGGGCACTGCCCTAAAATGTGTGTTTTCTCCCCAGGCCCCCACTAAAAAAAGTTGTCGTTTACATTTTTTGAATGAGGAAATGTTTTCTAATGATAATCAAAAATAAAATCTCTGGGGATGTGTTGCAAGGTCTTAGAGTATGTTCCTATGCACCGTGTTGAGTACAAAAACGTTTCAAACAAAAAAAGTTAATTTACGATCAAACATGTGTATATCAAATTTAGAAAAATATAAAAAAGTTGATCTTTAATACTGTATTATTGTGTCATATAACAAACCTAATATAAAAATTGAAACAGATAAATAGACATAAAAGGAAAAAAAAAAAAATTGGATAACAATTTACTTGCTTTTCGGTAACCTGTTGTCATACATTAATTGTTGTCATTATGCAGCTTGTCGGTGTTATTTATTGACGATATTTCATGTTGGTTTTTAGTGAACTTTATTCTAATTTTAAAGACGTCACAATGGATTTAAACTATTTTAAATAAAAAGCAAATTAACTAATGCTTCAAGGATTCAAACTATAAACTTTAAAAAGAAAAAAATCAAGTTGAGATATAAATAAATTGCATTTATTTAGCTAAATATATTGTCTTGGCTTAAAGTAAATTTTAAAAGCAGTGGGTTTGGTAGATTAAACCGCTAATTATTTTTAACAATATAATGTAGCATCATTATATTATGATAACTGGGTAATGAATCAATTTAACTATATTTAAGTTCAATAGGTGAAAAACAAATAAAATTTTATTTAAAATAGACCAAAACAAATCGAATATACAAAAACATATTATAAAAAAAAAAAAAAGAAATAAAAAAATCACCGAAGAAAAGCAGCAACAAAAAATTTTAAATATCAGTACAATATCAACAATATCAAGTTATATATATAGAGGTTACTGTTTTTTCTTTGTTGTCTTCGAACACCCCAATAGGAAAGGCCCTCCATTTTAAGTAGGGCTCATCTATACCGCCATTACTACACCACTTATTAAAAGACTTCTCCGAGAGAGGCTCTGGGTGTTGTGAGCAAAAATTTCTGTAGTTCTCAAATATTAACGAATCTAAAATCACAAAAGCTCCTAAATGTTAACAACACTAAAATTACAATCAGAAGTATATAATAAAATTTATAAATATTTGCAATTTTATTTAATCAAAATATAAAGCAAAACCTCTCTAATTTCTCAGGTAAGAAGATAATGCTAAAAATAAACTGTTTTTTTAAAAAAAGAGTAAATTAAAAAGGGTTAATCATATAAAAAAATTAATTTTAGTAAAATATAAGTAAAACACGAACAGTTAAAAAATGTCATAATTATTAAGAAATTCTTGCACCTGTTGCACATATTTCTCCATACAAAATATATAAAACATATAACAGCTTATTAGTTTTTTCAGTATCTGCAGAGGTATAAAGACTGTTGTCCAACAACATTGTGAAACGAAGTGCGGTCAATATAAAAGGTCTTGTGTCTCCATAATGTTCTAAGGAAAAACTTCTGTTGTCCAGAAATGACTTTCACTTTTTTTATTTAACTTTTAATTTTTTTTTGTCAAAATTATATATCATGTGTCTATAGGCAAATTAAGGAAAATACGAAAAAAATTACGCAAATTTAACCCTTAAGAATAAGCCAATAAAGAAGAGTTATTTTACTATTTCTTCTTTCCTGAATATTTTTTAAAATGTGACATTTGACCTTTGACTTCTGAGGTACAGATAAAAATGCTTCATTTATTTAACTATAGTAATCATTAAATTTATACTAAGTTTTTGTTCTAACTCTCCTACAAGAAAAAATAAAATAAACCTAAAGTTTTTTAGAAACAAATGTACAATACAACTGCAACTTCGTTATCTGAAGGGAGATTATAGCGACGTCTTTCTTGCCCTTCCAGTAAAGACATTTTTACAACTGACACTGAGCGACCTTCCAAAGCTGCTTGATGAATGTCTTCATCGTCCTCTTCAGCCATGGTTTTTAATGGAAGAGCAAATGGGTTCTCTTCACTAATAATTTTTCGCAATCGAAAAAATAAGTCATTTAAGCGAAGATCATTTCCACGTTGTTGCATTCTAAAATTTACTGCTGCAAGTGGATCATAGATGTTTAGTTGACAATATGGCGGCAGAACATCTTGAATTAGCCAATGATTACGTATACAATGAAAAACTATACCACTTAATCTAAAAAATGGTGGGCCATGAATCATGGGTTGAACTACATTAACTTTATGTGAAGCAAAAGAAAGACAGACATTATAATTTCTAATATATTTTGGAAAATTTAGATTGGCATTTCCATCTGTATGTTTTCTTTTAAATAAATCTTGTGGAAAATGTTAAGGTTTTGACAAATCTACCTTTGTGCCATTATGCCAACATAAAAAATGTATTTTATCAGAATAATTCTTATCACCTCAATGCGGACAAATATAATTTCTTTCTTTTAAATAACTTAAGTCTAGAATAGTATTACTTCTTGCTATACATGGCATTCTTTCGTATCTAGCAGGATTTCAAGCTTTTTATCTTAATTAATTTCATCTTGCCTAAGCCTATCTCTTTCATTTCTACGACAATTATTTTCAACTCGCCTAACCAAGCTTTCATCATTATCCTATCTCTTTCATTTCTACAACGACTAACTTGCTTATTAACATTTCCATTTTATCTGCTTTTAGCCTAATATCATCTATTTAAACTTTACTTTTATTTGAAAATAGTAATACAAAATCTTAAACAAATCCTAAACAATGTAATCTTTCCTAAATAATTTTTTTTTTACTTTAAATAGCACACTTAAATAATTTTTATATGTAAGAAGCTGTCATTTAAAATAAACTTTACAATAATCTAATGACTTTGAAAAAAAATATATACTTATATATATCAGCTAGGAAATGTTTGAAAAAAAATTAACTTAGCAAAAAATAATAAAAAAAATTATTAAAAAGATGCAATTCTAATAATGAACATACTGCTAACACAAAAAAATAAAAATAAAAACGCTGTAAACCCTTTCTTTCAAACTTAAACGTTGTTTCTTCATAAAAATTTTTAGTAAACGTTTTTAAAAAATTCACTAAACTTGACAATATTTTGTTCTTCTATACCACATGTTCTATACATAATATCATATTCTATACATTATCTGATAAATCTAAAGTAAAAAATGTAACAAATAAGTAAAAAAATAAAAAAAACATTACTTACAAAAAATAAAAATAAATGTTCCTTTTCGGGAAAAATTATTGTGATTTATCAGTGTTGTAGTTGATAAATATTTTTATTTCATGTTAGCTTTTAGAAAATAATTGACGCTGTTGCATCATGATTAGTAGTAGTAATAGTAAAAACCAAATCATGTAATAAACAGCGCTAGGACAAAAAATAAAATTGAGATAAAGCAAATTGTATGAATGGCAAAATAATTTGTCTTGGCTTTTAGTGAAAGATTAAAAGCAGTGACTATTATCAATAAAGTTACCGATTTATCTTTTTTAACAATAGACACCAATGTGAAGGTTAGCACATTGTCTATCAACTTAAAAGATAACAAAAAAACAGTATCGCAGTAACAACGCACAATAATAGCACACAACATAAGGTAATAAACTATTCATATAACATAACTTGAGCAACATAACATTCACATATAACAGAACATAAGAAACAACTTTACGCAAAATCTTGTTAAAATACATTATTATGTATTTCTAGAATAATTAATAATAAAGGTTTGAAAAGACCTAGACCTAGAGCAGTAACAGTTTTACCCTAAACACTGCCGTAAAACCTTCTGCTATAAGTTCATTACTTGGCTGGCAAAGTTGAAAAATCTTGCTCTACATGTTTTTAAAGTCACAGTACTTTGAAAATATGAAAACAACATAATATACACATATGTACCAACTATAAACACAATATATATTTAACCTTATATACATATTTAAACACACTTTAAAACAATTATATAACATGTATTATCACATACACAAACAATAAAAAAACATTATAAAGCACCTATTACCACATACATATACTTATCAAAAAGCATATATGCAAACAATAAACATGTGCAAACTAAACTTTTAATATTGACGCGAGAAAAATTTAAAAGATTCAAAGTAAACAAAATATATATATATAAATATATATATATATATATAAATATATATATATATATATATATATATATATATATATATATATATATATATATATATATATATATATATATATATATATATATATATATATATATATATATATATATATATATATATATATATATATATATACACTTGTGGCCATTGAAATAAAGCCAGCAGCAAATTTTTGGAAAATACACAGTTTACTCTAGCAACAAAGTCTAGCAGGCATATTATTAAATGCAATTTTAACCTTACAATACACTGAATAAAGTTCTAGCTCAAACGATGAATAAAAGTCAGTAATTCACAGGATATCCTTTATTTTTAAGCACATCATTAATGCGATCAGGCAAGCTATGAGCAAGTGCTTTACAGTATTCCGGTGTTATTTCTGTCGTCCACACACGCTTCAAAACCTCTTTCAGGTCTTTTTCTGATGTAGGACGATGTGCAGCAACTTTCCTTTTCATAATTTGCCAACAATTTTCAATGACATTTTGATCAGGTGAATTTGATGGCCAATTGGAAAGAAGTTCAATGTTGTTGTCTGAAAACCACTTTTTGACAACCTTTTTGGTGTGACAAGGGGCTGAGTCTTGTTGCATAATTGTTGCTCCTGAGATGTTCATGTGGATTTGAAGATTACAAGAATCTCCCAGTACTTTTTGGCATTGACCTTTTCCCCTTTATCGAAGATGTGCAGTCTACACCGACCACTTGCTGTGATGCCACCCCAGATCATGACGCTTGGTGGATGTTTGACAGTTTTGATGGTGTATTTAGGATTGAATCGCTGAGAGGCAGGACGTCCGACATAATTGTAACCAGGGCCTCGTAGCTGCTGAAAGGTACTTTCATCTGTGAACATGACTCTCTCCCACCACTCCTTTGACTTGTCTTTCATCGCACGGCAAAACTTCAATCGCTGGAGGAGTTGTTGTTTCGTGATTAGAGGTTTCTTCGCTGGTCTGCGAGCTACAAGACCAAAGTCATTTGACAGACTTCTCCTAACAGTCCTAGCACTCACTTGAATACCCCTGTCACTAGCTAGGCTTGCAACGCGTGCAGAGGAAGTATGCGGACTAGACACAACAATGCTCTTCAAAAAACGATCATCACGATGATTTGTTTTACGTACTCCCTTGCAGTTGGAACGTCGTGAAACACCTCCAGATCTTAAAACATTCTTAACGGCACCTCTAGAAATCTTCAGTTTCTTTGCAATATCACGCTGAGAATAACGCTCAGCATTCAATGTTACAAGTTGCCCCTCGACAAAATCATTGTTATCTGACTTTTTCCCATTATCACACTAAAATAAGCAATAACAACATTATAGTTTTTGAGCAAGAAATCATGAAATTTAATTAAATACTAAGCCAAACACGTGTATAATATGCATAACATAAATAATAATGACGTCATATATAAACAAACCGAATGGCATGACGTTGTTCTTACTTTTTTATACATATTTCATTTTACAGCAACCCCATCAAGTGGCTTTAATTCAATGGCCACTAGTGTATATATATATATATATATATATATATATATATATATATATATATATATATATATGTATGTTTATATTTATATATATATATATATATATATATATATATATATATATATATATATATATATATATATATATATATATATATATATATAGAAATATATATACATATATATATATATATATATATATATATATATATATATAAATATATATTTATATATATATATATATACATATATATATATATATATATAGAAATATATATATATATATATATAGAAATATATATACATATATATATATATATATATATATATATATATATATAAATATATATATATATATATTTATATATATATATATATATATATATATATATATATATATATATATATATATATAGAAATATATACATATGTATAAACATATATATATATATATATATATATATATATATATATATAAGGTAAGTGTGGGTAATAAGGCCCGGCGGGTAATAGGCCCACTAATCCAAACTTAGAGAAAAAATAAATTGTGAAACTTTTTTTCGACATTAAAATATTAGAGTTATCTGGTTTTATCACTGGCAGCAAAAAAAAATCAGCATTTCTTTACATTTTCATTTTTTTAGGTGGGCCTTAATACCCATACTTACCTTATATATATATATATATATATTTATATACATATAAATATAAATATCAATTTTTTTTTTTTTTAAGAACTGAAATCCTCATAACAAAATTTACCCTTTACATACAATAACATGTGACATGTTAGTCATTGTAGGCACAAAATTTTAATTTTTTTTTCTAAATTTTCTAAAAAAGAAAAAAATTATTAATAGCATCACAGAAGTTTTAAAGTAGTGATAACTAATTATATGGAAATAGCATTAGTACAACTTTTTTGTTGCATGAAAAATAATTAGGCCTCATCCATACCTCTATTTTTATTCTAAAGAATAAAATAAAAAAACCTGTTAAAAAAAATGAGTCTAAAAAAAAACTAAAACAAACAAAAATGTAAACGTTTTAAAAAATTAATAGGAGTGATCGTTTCTACTTTATATCTAATAACATTGTTATATGTGACTATTTTTTATTCTTACTTAAAATATAATATGATCTTAACGATGATAATTTATCTTAATATGATTCTTTATACAACATTTCTAAACTAGTAAATAATAAAAAAATTCTAAAAGGTAAAAAGTTTTAACTCGCTTAAGATATCTTTGTCCAATGACCGCGTGCATTTTGAGAACGTGCTCTTTCAAAGCATAGAAACTATTGAAATGACGTTTAACATTAAACGTTTCTGTAGCAATTATATTATAGATTAGTAGTTAGAGATATTAATGCATACACTTTAAAAGTAGGGTCAACGTGAATTGGTTTTAAGTGGGAAGAGAATCTCATACGTGGGTTTGCCGGAAATATTTTTAATACAAAAACAACTTATCTAAATTATTGAAATCAGTTAACTTATAAATTTTTGTTTTCTCCTTGTAAAAAAAATTGTATAATGTTTGCAGCCATATTAGTTTTATGAACAGCTGTCACTGTTCAGTCACAGTAGCTATGATACACCGAAATATTTTAAAAATGCATTGTGTGTGTACATTATGATTTCAAGAGATATTTTTTTAAAACAAAAGGTCTTTATTTTGTTTTCTGCTTTAAATGCGGCTAATTTCTAAAGCAGGTATGTAAACGATAGTTTGTTATTTTCTAGTTTGTTTATTATCGTTTGAAACAAATGCAGATTTATGTAATAAGAAACTTATATTTTAGAGGGCGCCAGATTACAGGCTTGAGAAGCACGAAAGGGGAGGGCACCATATGCTGAATCCCCGTCTGTCATTTCCTTAATATTACCAAAATTTGTTTATTTTATGGTGTTCAAAAATAAATTTGTTTAACAAACACAGTTAGGTTCTATTATGAGCTAATCTCTTGCTTTTATTTGTATTAAAACTAATTGAAAAACTAATTGAAAATATTTAAACGAAGTTGTAAAACGTTTTTTTTGAAGGTAGTATTTTTGAATTGACAAAATAAATCATTTTAAAAATAACAGATTTTATCACTTATTACAAAAGTATTTCTTTTTAAAACCTAAACTACTTTAAAAACAATTATATCATTTTAAAATTTCGAAAACGAAACTGCTGTTTCATAAAAAAACGACCTTCAAAATGAAGGTTTAGTTTAGCTTAAAAAGGTACCTGGAGTGCTTATTCTCTACTTTCCAATATGTTTGAAGGCATAAAAAAAACTTAACAAACTTCTCTGTTAATCTCGTGACAGCAGAAAGGCAACGGTGAACCTAACTTTTAAAGAAGAATAAGCTTAAAGCACATTTTAACTACAGAACTAAGAAAAAATTTAAACATAAAAAAAAAGTAATCAAAAGCATAATATTAAAATGTGCCTGCATTTTAATATTATGCTTTTGATTACTTTCCACGCCAGAAATGTAATTATAGTTAATTTTCATTTCATGTGTTTTAAGACAAAAAGTTATATTTTTTAACAGAAAATAACGTAGAGAAGTGTCATCTTCTAAAAAAAGGTAATGCTCCATGACATTTGACAACATAATGGCTACCATTATTTACTTAAAATATATTTTTTTAAATGGCTCTAAAAAAAACTTCATTTCTGAATGTAAGTTTTTCAACAACTTTTTTCAAAAAACCAATTTTATTTTTTTTTAAAAAGCGTTTTCTAAATTTCATTAATTTTTGCTTCTTTTGACATTCAACTTGGTATACTTTTGGAGGAAAATATTTCGTAACATATGGCACCCACCATGTAATTGATTGACCTGGGGCATAAAACTTTAAAAGTTGACACTTGCAATAGGAGTTTTTTTAATTCTTGCACAAAAACTCCACGGAAAATAAAACGGAGATCCCTAATTTTCACAAAAAGCCATATCCCTAACTCACGCACTGCTAAATACCTTAAAATCATTGTCTGCATTGCATGCTGAAAATATGTCATAATAATAAAAACATGTTCGTTAAAGGAAATATCTAGTCGAAAGAGCATTAAATAATAATTAAAACACTTTTTACGGGAGAAATCTAGATTTAAATTTGACACTTGTTTTCAAAAGTTCCCAAGAAATTTTGATCAAAGTTACCAAAATTTTTTTATGGCAATGAACTTATAGATATTATAATGGCATAGTTTTATAAATCTTATTTCCTTGTTTCAAGAATATGCGTTTAATCATCGTAGTATTTGGGTATTCTTTAAATATTTCAAAATAATAAATAAAATAATAAAGACCCACAAGCGAAAAATGCAAATTTTTTAGTCAAATATTTATAGTAAACTTAAGAACAACACATTTTTATTTAAAAAGCATTAAAACTCTCAAATTATTATATTTTACTTTTACTTTCATTATTTTTGTGAAACAACAAAACATAAATGTTTTACGAGTTAACTTATCGTTTGAGCTTGTGTACAAGATAGTTCTAGCTTTTACTTCTCTCAACTACTATGTAAAGTATTCACAAAATACACAAAATAAAGTCTATTATGGATTAATAAGTTTTATTGAGTATTATTTTTGTAGAGTGTTTTAATAAAACAAGGATTTTTTATGAGTAAGAATTGCAGACAGACAATTTTAGGGGGAGGGCGTGTGGAGGTAGGGAGTGTTATAACCCAACAAAGAAAGTAATTTTCAAGTTTTAGTCAATTTTTGACAAATTTAGTTGGCTAGTCAAGCATTTGTCACAATTCAGTCGGGCGATTTGAAGTTTTTAAGGACTTTTTTTCATTTTTATTTTAAAGAAATCAGTCGGAACTTTCTACAGATTCACCCTCCTTCCCTTCTCATATTTTAGGTTGGTGACTTATCAAGTCAAAGGTGCCCTAACAAGGCTGTGGCGAGTGAGACTCAGGTCTTAAAATCACCTATTTGAAATAGCGGTGAAATTTGTGACCTCGAAATCAATAATTCTTTAATTTATTACTAAAAATATTTCTTAAATAAATCAAATTTAGCAAAAGCATTTCATTACTTTTTGCCTTTCATTATTCAATAACATCTAAAAATTGAGAAAAAATTTGATTAAAACTGTAAATATTCAATCAAATATTTTTAAATATATATATACAGTTATAGTAACATTTAGGTCAGTTTAATAGATTTTTAAAAGTGTCCCATCCCCTATGGGGATGGGGTAACCACCATGTTAAGCCTTAAACAAAGCTTGCTACGACAATGAACATCAATATACTTTGCAAATAGCAGGATAAAACAGTTTTAGAAAATTTTGGAATCAAATTAATATAGTTGCTATTTAAAGTTATAATATAAAAACTCAACAAATTACCAAAAAAAGTTAAACGGGGTTTTCTAAAGTTTTTAAATTCTACTATAACATAAAATTGTCCATAACAACTGCCTATATGAGACAAAAAATTTTACCCGTTAATTATAAAATAACTGGAATTATTTTGAAAAATTTCAAAATTTTCTTCAAGTCTCTTGGTAACTTTTTCAGCTAATAGCACTTTATAACAAATTAAATTATCTACAAATAAAAGTTTTTTTTCGGAAACGTAATTTTTTTATTTATTTTGACTAATTATTCAACTGTTTTCCATATTTGTTTCCGATTGTTTGTAAAATTTTTTATTAAATTAGAGTAACATTTTTTTAGTATTTTTTGATTTTTATATATCTATATATTAAAGTTTTTATATTTAGTTTAGTTTAGAAAAGCTTTAATATTATTTTTTTACAAAGTTTCTGTTTTTTCCTCGACGATTTTAGTAAACCTTTGGTAACCATGGAGATAAAAGTAATCTTTTGTTTATAAAAAAGATTTAAGAGTAAATGTTTTATTTTAATGTGACAAAGTTGCAATAGAAATGTTTATAAGTTATGTTATCATCATGTGATTGAAGAAGCTTTGTGAAATGTTTTGAAGCTTTCAATTAACACAGTTGATTAAAAGGTTGCAAAATTACGGTGTGAAGTTTTCATTTTCTGTCGTTTAAGTATAATATGTTTTGGTGAGAGTATTGTTAAGAAATATGGAGTTTGTAATATAAAATGTTAGAAATGATCAGTTAAATCATTTTTATTAAAACTGTACTAAAGCAGTTATTAAAAAAGTTTTTATTAAATATAATATCGACTAGAGTAAATGAACTTTGTGTGATCCTTGTTGCTTTGGTTATTGTTGGAATGAGATTATTTTGTAAAAGTTTTTTACAAAACATTTAACATTGACGCATGGTCAACAAGATCAATATTCTGGTCACCAACAAAGTAAACACGCTTTTATGATTTTTTTATACTTTAATTATTCATATTTAAAATAATTAATCATATTTAAAATTCTTGGCGTGTATATCGGTTGCTGTTTCTATTTTCATCATTGAAGCAACTTGAAGTATGTCGAGTCATATATATATATATATATATATATATATATATATATATATATATATATATATATATATATATATATATATATATGTATATATATATATATATATATATATATATATATATATATATATATATATATATGTATATATATATATATATATATATATATATATATATATATATATATATATATATATATATATATATATATATATACATACATATATAGGGAGAGTAGAACTAGTGACCCTGACGCACCTATCCGCCCCCTGATGTCGTTGGCTCAGAAGCATAAAAGTAAAATAAAAAACAAATTTAAAATTGATGAAAACCAGTTATGCTACAGTGTTTGAAGGTGTGTGCTTCAGTGCTTAAAGGTGTTTAAATTCTATAATGTTCAAAGGCTTTAATAAAATCGGCTATTTGTTATTTTATGAAAAAAGATGGCTAATGTTTTTGTTTATTTTTCAAAACTTTTTATTATTTGTTTGTTATTCAAAACATATTATAATTTGTTTATTATTGTTTATTATAAATTGTTTCAAAAATTATTATACTTTGTTTATTTTTCAAAACTTTAATATATATCAGGCTTTATTAAAAAGCGTTACGCAGCTCGCATTTTGCCTGCCAAATACGAGTTTGTTAAAAAATTTTTTTGTTGTTATTACAAATTAGTTAAAAAAAATAAAGTGTTTTATGTTTCATTTTAAGGAATTAAATATAGAAATTCCTTTTAAATTTAAAAATTATTTTTTGTCATAATAGTTTAAAAAATGCACAACTTAATTTGATGTAAATATTTTATTACAGGGTGGTCCATAATTAGTGTCCCATCTTAAAGACTCAATTCCTTCAAAACTAGGAATGGAAAACACATAAAACTTTTTGATAAACAATTTATTAACAATATCAAATAAAATTTAAAGATTTTTTTCGAAATGTCGACCATCGGCTTTCACACAAGCTTCAAGACGCTTTGGAAAGTCATCTACGGTGGCACGCAAGTAGGCGGGTGAAAGCGAATCCCATGCTTTTTGAAGCGCTTTCTTCAGAGAATCAATCGTTTTATGCGGTTTTTTGCACGCTTCAGCTTCCAGAACACTCCACACTGAGTAATCCATTGGATTGCAGTCGGGACTACTTGGAGGCCACTCATTGTGCTTGATGAAATCGGGGGTGTTTCGGCCGAGCCAATCTTGCACAATTTTGGCTTTGTGGGCTGGAGCACTATCCTGCATGAATGTCCAACAATGTCTACGAAGCTCCTTTTGACTCCATGGAAGTATTTCTTTGATCAAAACGTCATTCAGATAGTTTTGGGCTTTTACTTTAACGCCTTGTTGAACAAAAATCAATGGTGTCTTCTTGGTGGCACTGATACCCGCGAACACCATTACTGAAAGAGGATGTGCTGCCTTTTGTATTGTGATATTAGGCTTTGAGGAAGCGTAGACACGATCATTCTGCACATTGTGATGTTGTTGAACTGTAAAAATCTTCTCGTCTGTGAAAACGATGTTGAGATGAGCGTTGTTGGCGAAACGGGCGAGGAGATCCTTGCAGCGATCCTTGCGCTTCTGCTTTGATGCCTGAGACAAAAGCTGTGCAGGATTTTTCTTGTAAGCTGTCAAATTTAGATAATCCTTGGTAATTCTTCCAAGAGAACTTCGAGAAATTTGGAGCTGTTTGGCCATTTGTCGCATACTGCGTTCTGGGTTGCGGCGCACCCGTTCACGAACTTGATTTTTGCATCAGTCACCACGGAGCGCTTTCTTCCTTTGCGTGGACGATCTGACATTGTTCTCAATGCTTTGAAGCGTTGAATTGTTCTATAAACAAGCTTTCGCGGCACTTTGAGTCTAGTCTGGATGTCGCGTGCTGAAACTCCTTTCTCATGAAAATCAATAATACTTTGCCGATATGGTGATGATCTTGTCATTGCTAAAAAAACAAGTAAAGTGAGTGAAGGCAGCAGTAAATAGATCAAAATATATAATAATATCAAAAACCAAAGCAAAATTAATAGTTTTCCATCCCTAGTTTTCAAGGAATTGCTTTTTTAAGATGGGACACTAATTATGGGCCACCCTGTAATATCATACTTTCTTTATTGTTAATTAAATAACGTAAAGTTTTAATGACGTTTGTTTAATTTATGAAAATAAATTATGATCACGAACGTGTTTTCGGTAACCGATAAATAATAAAAAAAAACTCTTTATTGTTTAAAAACATTATTAAAAAAAGTTCACAAAATAAATAAGAAAAAATTTATTAACAGTTTATAAAATAATCAAAATCCAACTGTAAAATATTAAGAAAATAAACAAATACATACATATATATATATATATATATATATATATATATATATATATATATATATATATATATATATATATATATATATATACATATATATATATATATATATATATATATATATATATGTATATATATATGTATATATATATATGTATACATATATATATATATGTATATGTATACATATATATATATATATATATATATATATATATATATATATATACATATATATATATATATATATATATATATATATATATATATTTATATATATATATATATATATATATATATATATATATACATATATATATATATATATATATATATATATATATATTTATATATAAAAACTTTTTTTAAATGCACATTGAAGGATTGATTTAAATATACAAATTTAAAAAAGTTAGAGATAAACCGCTTTAAAATTATAAGAAATCTCACCATAGTGCTAAAAACATAATTTATCAAATCGACATTTTTACTTGATAGAAATGAGCGATGTTTAACTCATAGAGTGAGTACTTTTGCCATTTTTTTGAATCACTTTAATTATTCAAAAAGGTAAAGAATCAATCAATAAAATTAATCTAAAGTTAAAGAATCTATTAAGCAAATTAGAACGACTATTCTATAAGGAAAAAAGTACAACTTATTTATGTACAAAATGTAATTTGCATCCCATGCGATGAATGATTTCAAGTTGGCTAGTGAACTAAATTGTTTACTACCTTCTAACATAATAAGTGACAGCTGTCCCAACCATTTTCAATAATATTCATATCTGGGATTAAGCAAGCCATTTCAATGTTTTAGTTTTACTATTGTTAAATCAATCCTTTACTATCTTAGCTGAATAAAAACTAGAACTATTTTGCTGAAAAACAAAATTTTCACCACTATTCACTGATGCTTCACATCGTAAAAATTCTTGAACAATTACAAGATTTTCCTCAGCCTTCCTTTTTCTGTCAATAAAAAGAGTTTCTGATTTATTATGATACCCAATTGCGCACCAAGTTATTGAAAATAATATTTTCTTTATTCTGGGTCATCAAAGAAAACTCGATTTTTGTTAGAAAATACTATTTGTTGCCACTCGTCTTTCCATGTTTTCGTGGTCTTTTGCAAAAGTTATTCAATCATTTATGTATTTTGTTGTCAAACGTGATTTTTGCTAAAGTTTTTTGCGCAAAAGGTGAAAATTATAACTGATAACTCGCTAAATCGTACGCAAATTAGCAATTACATCTGCTTCTGAAGCAATTTCACATGCAGATAAAAAAGAATTTAAAGTTTGTCTCAACAATTTTTTCCTACCACGGTCTCTAAATGTTGATAGACTTCTGAGACATTTTTTTTATTCCATACATATGAGGACTATTATTGTAGTTTCAATTCACAACTCGGCTACGTATAATGGCTCTAGCCATGTAACTAACGGAATGAACCATTTCGATGAGTAAGAGAGCACTTTTTTCTTTTTTGGACTCAATGATTCAGCACAACCCAATATTATTTGTTTTCTTATTTTACACTCATTGAAAAAAATGTAACATAAATTTTTGACATGTTATTCATTGAAGGATACACACTCTGAGTTTGCCAAGCTTCATTTTGTTTAGTATTGTGTACGTTTACAACTACTTTACTTTTAAGTCAGAATAATTTGCTTAAGTTATGCATGTAATATTATTGAAATAGCTTTATTGACTAAAGTCAATACTTTGTTTGTTTATACTATTTAGCCGTAAAGGTATGAGCATGGAGCAACAAGTCCTGAAAACAAAGGAGAACACAGGAAGAAAGCAGTTTTTAAGCCTATATATATATATGTATATATATATATATATATATATATATATATATATATATATATATATATATATATATATATATATATATATATATATATATATATATATATATATATATTTATATTTATATACATTTTAGGATCAATATTTGTTCAAGAAATAAACAGTAAATTCACTAATACAACTTTGAATGTTTTTTATGACGAATATATGGTGTCATTTCTTATTTTCTATACTGGAGTCTCAACGTCATCAATTATATATGTTGGAAATAATGTTGGAGACATACTTTTTTTGTTGAAATAAAAGAAGCTATTAAAAAACATATTCTGACTTTTACATGCATAGCAAGTCATCATAGAAGAAAAGGTGGATGTAATTATTTGCCCTCTGATTTGGTTAAAAAAAACAATTATACTAACCATTTTTGAATAAAAATAGTACAACTGTTGCTCAAAATATGACCTACCATTATTATTATGGGATATTTATAAACTATTACAATTTAGCATTTGGATACCCAGCAAAAGAATTATGTTGTTTGAGTTGTGTATGAAAACCCATAATACTACTGATGATCAAAATAAAATAAAAACAGCACTTGTCATTCTTCACCGAAGGAAAGCAACAAAATTTTAAAGTTTGATAATGATATACACCCAAACAAGATGGCTATCTGCTTTGACATAGTGGAGAATCTTGTACTACAAAAATTATAAATAGAAGAAACCTAATATTCTTGGCAGCTTCATTTATATGTTCTAGGTATTGTTATTCACATGGGTATTAAATCTCAGTCTGTTAACGATCAGTTTTTTTGTACGAGGCTGGAGTGTGAGAATTAAAAAGATTCTAGTTTGATCTGCTCAACTGTTAAACATCTATAAAAAAATAATCTAATGGATATGGCTGTTTTCTGATTCATTCAATGGGCAGAACAAAAACATAAATATGGCATCTATGCTTTTTGCTCTAAGAAAGAATTGTTTCAAGAAACTGCATATTACACATACGTTTCCAGAACGTGGGCACTCATATCTGCCAGCAGATCGTTTATTAGGTCGAATATGGCTCTATATATAAAAAAAGATAAAATTCTTGAGCTTAATGAATATATAAACATACTTTGCCGAATTGGAAAAGTCATGGTTTATCGGCAGGACTTGTCAATACTTGATCCCAAACCAGAAGCGAAAAATTTGTCAAGAACAAAAAGCATTTAAATTTAGTGAAGCAAAAAAACTACTTCTTTGTTCTAACAAGCTGGAAGTGGTTCTATGCAGTAACCATTATGAGCCACATGGCCTATGTAATTACCATGATGAGCCACACAGTTTTTTTAAAAAAGCGAAGAAATGGGACAATTTTTGACCAAAATATTTAGAATTAAAGAACTGTGATAAGCTTGCTAAAAATAAATATGTTTTTTATCTCCTTTTTTCTTGTAGGAGTAGAGAACAGAATACTTGCCATATATAAAACCCTACTTTGTAATGCCACTGAAGATATTACTAACTTTCGTGAAGAAGACAGTTCATAACACTATTTTATATTTTAGCTGTGAATTCTTATAGTGTGCATTGTTTGATGTATAAATACTAAACAAATTTTTTTTCTAGCATAAACAAGAGTTTTTTTCAGTTTTAATCGATTTTCTTATATTAAATCAAAAAAGCAAGTTTATGACAAGAGTCATATGCTACCATTTTTACATGGTTTACAAAGGATATAACAAGCCTTGAGAATTGGATTTTTTATTGTGCTAAAACACTTCACCTAAAGGTTCCACCAAAACTGGCAAAAGGGATCAATACCAGATTTGACCAAAATCAAGGATATATGAAGCATATAATAAGTTTATTTTTAATTTTTGTATCCTGCATATATTATACATATATATATATATATATATATATATATATATATATATATATATATATATATATATATATATATATATATATATATATAATATGTATATATATATATATGTATATATATATATATATATATATATATATATGTATATATATATATATATATGTATATATATATATATATATATATATATATATATATATATATATACATATAACTATATCTATCTATCTATCTATTTTTAGATATATTTATATATATATATATATATATATATATATATATATATATAAATACATATATATATATATATATATATTATATATATATATATATATATATATATATGTTCATATATATATATATATATATATATATATATGTATATATATATATATATATATATATATATATATATATATATATATATATATATATATATATATATATATATATATATATATATATGTATATATATATATATATATATTTATGTATATATATATATATATATATATATATATATATATATATATATATATATATATATATATATATATTTATATTTATATACATTTTAGGATCAATATTTGTTCAAGAAATAAACAGTAAATTCACTAATACAACTTTGAATGTTTTTTATGACGAATATATGGTGTCATTTCTTATTTTCTATACTGGAGTCTCAACGTCATCAATTATATATGTTGGAAATAATGTTGGAGACATATTTGTTTTGATGTTAGATGGAATCGGACCTTACTTAAAAATTTCAACTTTTAATAATGTGTTTACTATTAATATAACAGCTAACACATGGAGTTTAATCAATATTTCTCAAAATTTCATTGAGGATAGCAATGACTATGGTTTTATGATTGCTGTTAATGGAACTGTTCAACTTTCAAATTTAAATACTCAATCTATGGTGATAGCTGATGCAATGCTGTATACTTTTGTTGATTGCTTAAATTATCAAAGTTGTAATTTTGGATCAATTAAAAATTTATCAATTTACAGCAAAACACAAGGTAAATAACTAATTTAATAACAACTTTTTCCTAATATTTGCTATTTGGCTTGATTAAAAGGTACTTACCTAGTTGCACTTGAGCTAACGACAAGCTTTACAATTAACAGTTTTATTACGAATTATTTGTATACAGCAATATGTTTATATATATATCGCTTTTCAAAAGCGATATGTATATACATTGGCAAACTTATTTCAGGATTTTTGATTTCAAAACAATATGATGATGGTTATTCTTTGCACTTTTGTAGCACGCTAAAATTCTGCTAGTTTAATTTTTCAGTCTGCCAGACAAAAAAAAAAAATGATTACACTGCTTTGTTTAAGCATTAAAACATTGTTTACAAATTTTGCCAATAAGTTAAGTCAAAATTAAGTTAAAGTATTAAACATTGGACCTTGAAAACTTTAAAAAATTTTGTGCAATTTATTATTTATAAAAAATAATATTTTTCGGCCAGCTATTTGTTGCTTTGGTCAATGAAGTATACCCTTTTGTACCACAGAAACCGTATATACAAAAATTAACATAAAAGAATGTTTGCAAAAGAGACGATTGCATTTGAAAAGATCTCATGAGGAAACATTTTATTTTAGGCTGAGGGCTCTATATAGGGTTAGCAACGCACGGTGTAAAAGTAGTTGCGGTACACGAGTAGTATTGGCGTATGTAAGCTTTTTGCGCTGAAACCAATTCTTCATTACTTACACCACCTACTAATCTACTATAGAGAGAGATACATAAACACTCAGTTCAAAGAATGTCATAAGTTGAGGAAATCAAACAATTCAACTAATTTAGTTGTAAATGGAAGCTTTAGTATTGACAAATTTATTACACAATTGTTTAAAATTTTTAAAAATAAGATTGATCAAACATTTTTTAAAGTTTGAGTTTTAATGGAGAGTATTGCAAGCAACTTCAATCTTTCTTGGGTCATAGATGTTCGATAGTTTGAATTAACTTGTTGAAAATAAGTTCACTGCTGACCACTGTCACTCGGATGGTCTGCAATATGCGTAGTGCTATCAGTCTGTGTATTTAATTTTATTGAGAGTTTCTAATGGTAAATGCGTTTTGTTGGCCGCCATCTGCTACTGCTCACACCATTTTCAAAAACAGTAGTTATCAAACCTATGTGTAGAAATTCATTGTACAAATTCTCCCTATTTATATCTGAAATATTTTTTACAGAAGGTGCTCTTGTAACATTTTACAATCCTCTTTATATTTATTTTTTGGTTGTAGTTTTTTCAGGTCAAATAGGAACCTCCATTTCAACTTGTATTTGGAAAAATATAGGCCATTCCATCCATTCTGCTTTTTCAAAACAATACAATTGTGTCAGTTAGAGGAAACATTTTTAAAAGATTCTCTCGGTCTTCTTTTCATAAAGTATTAGTGTTTTCTTAATTTTCTGCCTCTTTTTCTTAACTTTCATCTATTTAGCTGCTCAGAAGCAAAAGAAACAAATTTCCTTGTGAGTGTGGAATCTGTTTCAGTATTCTGCTGAAATTCATTATTAAATATTTTTTCAAATTGCAGCCGTATTAGTCCCGTTTTCCTAACCATTTCCTTTACCTTTGTTTAGGTCTAGTCTACAAGACTTTATTTCTTCAATTAGAAGGTTAAAAAGAGCTTTACCTTTCAATTCTAAAGGCAATGCAAATTTACTTTCTTAGACTATGGTGAACAAGTTCATCTTTGTGACAAAGATCTGAAGTGCAGTTTTTAACACCTAGAAAATACTTTTCAAACTTTGTTATATTAACAATAGTTTCTTTTAAACGCGACACTAAGAGGATAATGACCTCGCTTTAAGTGTTGACTCTTAGCATTTACGATCGTCTTTCTTCATCTTCAAGTTGCCATAAGTATTCTATCAAACTTTGATTTTACTGATCAAGTAATCGGATGAAACAAAAAAAGTTCTCATTTGTTTTGGTGTACAGCTTTGATGAGATTCCACCGAATTCAATATTATGTTTCACCATGAGCATGATCACTTTCACTGTTCTCTTAAAAATGCTTCTCTACTATTCTGCTTCATTGGTAAGTTTTTGGAGACGAACTTGATTGACAGCTTCTTTACTTTATATCCTGATTGTTGCCTCAATCCATTTTTCAGAAAAACTAAAATAAGATGGAGATGTCTCTTGCATGTAGGATCGCACTGGGAATTTTTTTCATTTTTGAATTTTTGAAGCAATTAGCACTAATTTATATATCTTCTTGTTGACAGTGGAAATCTTTTTAAGTGTAACTGAAGCGTCTTATTGTGTTTTCTTATCTAACGTGGCAAGAAAGTTGCTGTTGTCACCATCACCAATTATTTTTGATGAGTCTGAGACAAGGACCATAGTTACACATATAAATCATGAATTTTTCGCTAATTGTATTATATATTTATTATTATTAAATGTATACATTTTGCTATTCATAAACAAGTAAATCATAAAACTCCTATGAAACTTTTACATTACACAAAAAATATATATACATGTATAAAATATAGAGAGGGGCTCAAAGAAGGTACTGTGAGTTGTGTCACCGCAATCTTTTCATAGAGTCTTTTTAACAATATTTATTTTTCTGATAAATGCTACCTGAATAATATACGTTAAAAACTACGCTGCAACATAAATAATAAAGTCTTTAGAGTTCAATAAGTTTAAATATGTTAAATAAGACTCTGGAAAGTATATTAGTTATCTCCTCTTAACTTATTTATTTCTTGCTACCCTGTATCGAAATTCTAAGATAATCTAAGTCTAATAAAATTCTCAATAAGCGTCTTCGTAAGTTTTATCTTATTATCTAAGGGGATGTTTCCTGATTGAAGTGACATTGACATTGTTTATTGATTGAAGAGCTTTGAACCAAAAAGTTAGGATTATGAGCGCTACATAACATGTAGAGTGCTTGAGGATTTTTCTAAAGTATGATGGCTTGTACTCCTTTATAAACATAAGACATGTTAGCTCCGTTATTGTATCATTGACAACAAAATTCTTTAAATTTGTGTCATTT
Source organism: Hydra vulgaris (assembly GCF_038396675.1). NCBI lineage: Eukaryota > Metazoa > Cnidaria > Hydrozoa > Anthoathecata > Hydridae > Hydra > Hydra vulgaris. The sequence continues at coordinate 24,363,711 of NC_088924.1, read as the reverse complement.
TGATCCAGACAACCATAAATAACTTGGTTATTGTCCGCACCTTTCTTTCATTTACCCACCCATTTTGATCCTGTGCCCGCGAAAAAAGTACCCAGTGACCCTCCTCACGGCAGCTATAATGACAGGCTTTAAAATAAATTTAGGCTCTTTATCTTTCTTGATGCATCCTGAAATATTTAGCTGCAAATATCCAAACATGAAGTTGATGAACAGGTAGCAGTTAAATGTATAAACTAATTTACACCAGACAATAATATAAATAACATTAAAGGACAATAATGTGAGTAACAGAGGGTTACTCACATTATTGTCCTTTTGAAAAAAATCAGAAAGAGTGGAGATCTCGCAAAATGTTTTGAAGGAGTTTTCATCACATAAAATGTTTGATTCACAAGTTGTGAAGAATTTGAAAAAAGAAAAAAATAAGTTAACTTAAGCACTTTATTTAAAACAGCTTCATGGGTTGCTTCAGAGTCATTGCCCAATTTTTTTATCTAAACACATGGCAGTTTTTTTGACATCTTCAAAAATATAACATTCAAATTCAAAATAACAGTGTAAAACTTTACTTTTTTTTCTGGAAACATAAATCTGGTATGGATTAGCCCTCCATTTGAAAGAGGGGTCATTTATACCTCCATTAGTACACCACTTATTGAAGTACCTCTCAGAGAGATGCCCTGGGTATTGCAAGCAACAAACTTGGTAGCTCTCAAATGTTAAGGAATCTAAAATTACAAATAGAAAAATAAAATAAAAGTTATACTTATTTGCAATTTTTTTAAATCGAAATATAAAGCATAACTTCACCATTTTTATTTGTAGAAGATGATACAAAAGATATCATCTTCTACAAATGTAAATGGTGAAAAAAAAAAAAAATGAGAGTGGATTAAAAAGGGTTGAACATTTAAAAAATTATATTTTATATAAAATATATAGTATATAATGCTTCTATTTAAAAAATGTCATCTTATTAAATAATTTATTCACCTATAGCATATATTTCTTGATGCAAAATATACATACTATAAAACAAAGCCCTATCAGTTATGCTGCTACCAGACACTAAAAATAAAAAAAAATACCTTAAATTAATTGATAAAATAATTCCAACATATAAATATATAAAAAAAAAAAACTGATTTAACCATTTCCCTAATTTCCTCTATAAAGTTGTCTGGAGGAAGAAAAATATAACTGAAGCTAAAACCAAAACTATAAACTAAACTAAAACTATAAATTGAAATAAACTTTAAATCATAATAATATATATTTAATGTATTTAACAATACTAATCATATAATTTATACTTGGTTTTTGTTTCAAGTATTCTTGAACAAAAAATAAAATGAAGCTAAAGTACTTGAAGTTTTAATATTCCACATACAAATGATAATATTCCACATACACATAACAATACAAATAAGAAATTCCTTTTAACAAATACGTTGTAGCAAAAATTCTAACTTATTTCATTCTTCACTTCTGTGTCTAAACAATAAAAGTGTATAGACATTAAAATATCTACTAAATACACATTCAACTAACTTTTGTAACTAGTAGCTTTTTTAGCTCTCTCTTAATCAACTTAAGAAATTAAATCTATATTAAACTTTCTTGATATTAAATGATAAAAGTCTTATGTCTTATTAAGAATTTGAATTACTTTTCTTTATTATTTACAATATAATATAAGTAGAACCTACGTTCTTGGGCTTATAGTATAAAATTATAAAAACCTATTGATTTACTTAAAAGACAACAATATTTTAAAAAACATTATTGTTACTTTACAAAAAATAAAAAACATTTTAAACTTACTACCATTCTCCGTATTGTTGTCAACTAAACAGAAAAACAAATACACAACTGATAGTAAATTTATACTTTAGTTGTAGCTGATTAAGTAGATTAAAAAGATCTTTGATCTATTTAATCTACTTTAAAAGTCAACCACCTTAACAATAAACTTTTGAACAATTTAGTAATATATTAATGTCATTATAACTTAGATATTTTTTTAGTAATTAAAAAAATTCAAGATTATAATTTATAAGATTTTAAAGGAAACATATATTTATTGAAAAATATTTTCGTTTCTTTTTAAAAAGTAAAAGTGTTTTCTAACTTTCTCCAATAATATAACTACGTAACATAATCTAAGTCTGTAACATAATTCACACCTAAAAAAATGACAAATATAATTCATTTCTCCTAAATTACTATAATCTTGAATTGTATTTCTTCTTGCTATACAATGCATTCTTTTGTCTCTAGCAGCAAATCTAGCAATTCTCTAAGTATTAAGTTCATCTCGCCTAACTCTCTTTCTATTCTGCGACGATTATTTTTAGTTATCCTAACCTCAATCTCCTCATTTGGGTTCAAATTGTTTGCTGCTTGCCGAGCATCATATCTACCTTTTTAATAATATCTAATTTCATCTCGCCTAAGCCTTTCTATTCCATTTCTTAATTTGTCTATTAGTATTTCCATTTTCTAAACTATTATCTACTTCTGGCATAATATCATCCATTTAAAATTCACTTTTAATTGAAGGTAGAAACTTAAAAGAATCTTGAAGATTGTGACCTTTTCAAAACAATTTTTTATTAATCTAAATTGCACTCAAATAATTTTTTAAAAATGATATAAGAAACTGTCGATTAAAACAAATTATACAATAATCTTATGAATTTAAAAAAAAAAAAATCAGCTAGGAGATGTTTAAACATTAAAATTTACTTCTTTTTATTTAGAAAAATTTTATTCTATAGATTAAAATATTTAGTCTAAATAAAAAAATTAGACAAAAATAGTTTTAGAAATAATTAAAAAACCTGCGATTCTAATAATAAACATTCTGCTAATACAAAAAAGCTAAAAAACTTGAAAACTTCACTATTATTTCTTTAAAAAAACTATTTGTAAGCGTTTTTGAAAAATTCACAAAACTTTAAAATATTTTGTTTTTCTATACCCCATTATTACATTATATGATAATTCTGAACTAAAAAAATGTAACGAATGAGCTAATTAAAAAGAAAAACATCACATAAAAAAAAAGTATTCAATGTACGTGATAGAGAAAAGCTGTTGTGATTTACAGGAGTAGTAGTTGTTAAATATTATCATTTCATATTAGCTTTTAGAAAAAAATTTATGCTGGTACATCATGACTCCAAAGTATTTTTAGCAAAATCATGTAATAAACAGCGTCATAGACAAAAAATCAAATTGATATAAAATAAATTATAAATACGGCAAAATAATTTGTTTTGGTTTTTAGTTTATAAAATAATTGGTTACGAAATAAATTGTCTTGGCTTTTGGTTTTTAGTTTTATAGAATAAATTGTATATGTCAAAATAATTTCTCTTGGCTTTTAGTGAATGATTAAAAGCAGTGATTTTTAATAATGAAATTATTTATTATTTTTTAACAATAGACACCAACGTGAAGGTAAACCAAATGTCTATCAACTCAAAAGATAACAATAAAACAACATCACAACAACAACAAAAAACAATTGCACACACCATAAAATAATATAATATGAGTATAACATAACCTAAGTAACATAACATTCTAATATAACGGAATATAAGTAACACCATTATGCAAATTGTTATTAAAATACATTATTTTGTATTTTCAGAATAATTAATAATAAAGGCTTATAAGCACCTCGACCAAAAGCAGTAAGAGTTTGACACTAAACACTGCCAAGAAAAACTGATAATTTTTTGACAAAACGCCTTGACCTTAAGTTTGGAAATTTGGCGTAAAATAAATTATAAAACATCAAAAATCAAGCGCAAAAAGTAAAATTAAAAAATGAGTTTTTAAAACACTATGCTTTTAGACGTTTAAAAACACAAATTTTGCAATCAATTTTTCTGATTTTACTTTTTTATTTTATTAACATTCGGCTATATGCGTGTGTAAAAAAACAAAAAGGTCAAGAAGATCCGGATCACGAACCACAGGCATTCCGTTTACGAAGTCAACGACTTATTCAAATTTAGTAAACACGCGTATAAGTTTAAAACAATTGGTATACTTATTTAAAAATAAAATTTTTTTCTTTATAAAAAATAAACTAAATTAAATTAATTAAATTAATTGACTCATTACAAAACTAATAATTGAATATTAATTTGTCATCAACCATAAGTGTGTACGTAAAGTTTGAGGTAAATCTATTATTAGTGACTCAAAACTTGATTGCAAGGTTTGATGTTCACAAACAATCAAACAAACTAATAAATAAACAAACAGACAGAGACAAAGATTTAATAAAAGCATTGGAAAAATCAAAACACACGATACGCAAAGGAATAAAATAATACATACATAATTTCTAATTAAGTTTTTTAAGTACCATTTCTTCAAGGAAACATTAATAAATACTTATTATAAATTGAGGAATAGCTGTAATTGCCACTTCCACATAGTCTTTTTTCAAAAAACATTTGTTTATTCTAAATAAATTAGCCTTAAAGTTTTTAAACGCTGAGAACTAAAATAAATCCTTATTCAATTAGATTCTTTGTCCGTTTTTTGATATATATGGAAAATTTTATACAAATTAAATGTTTTTTGTTGCTTAGGAAATATTACCTTCAAAAACTACTTTTAAAAAAACGTGTCCCGCGGAAAGTTTTTTTATCAAAATTGGTCTTAGGACATGAACAACATACCAAAGAAGCCATGTCAAACAAAGTACTTTATATGTATGGTTAAAAAGAAGTTGAGTCACTAATTAATGCGAAAAACCTCAAGTTTATAGCTTTATTATAAAAAAAGATACAAGAAAGTAATGTTAATGAAAATTACGTGTTTTTGTCAAAAATCAAATATTTTTTGCTGTTGGAATTGATTTCACTTGGCTGGCAAGTCAGACAAATCTTGCTCTACACGTTTAGCAAGTCACAGCACTTTGACAACATGAAAACAATATAATATAAACATATGCATAAACAAGAAACACAATATATATATTTTTACCTTTTGTAAACATATTTAAACATATTTATAAAACAATAATAGAACTAATATTACCACGTACTGAAACCATTAAAAAACATTTTACATTAGTATAAAAACACATTCATAAAACAGTTATAAAACACATATTACCACATACACATAATTATCGAAAAAGCATATATACAAACAATAAACATATACAACTTGAGTTGTGGAAACTAAAATTTGTAAAGTGACATACGAAAATTTAAAAAGATTTAAAGTAAACAAAATATAAATATATACATACAAACAATACCTTATACCTATATTTTTTTTTTCTTCATAAGAACTGTAACCATCACAACAAAATTTCACTTTTACTTACAGTAACATGTCAGTGTTGGTACAAAATATCAAATTTTTTTATCTAAAACTTTTAAAAAAGAACAGAAATAGTTAATAGCATCGCATAAGTTTTAAAGTAGTGATAACCATTTTTATGAAAATAGCAGTAGTATGACTTTTTTGTTGCATAAAAATTGCATAAAAAATAATAAGACCTCATCCATACCCAGATTTTCTTTTTAAAAATAAAATATAAGCTCAACAAAAACAAAATTGCTAAAAAAAATAAAGCTGAAAGAAAATCTAAAAAATGTAAACGGTTTAAAAAATTAAAAGGAGTAATCCTTTCTACTTAAATAATAATTCTTTCTATTTAAATAACATTTAGTTTGAAGTATAGAAAATAGTTTAGCAATTTAAATATAACATTTATATTAGATATAAAGAAAAAGAACTACTCCTTTTAATTTTTTAAATCGTTTACATTTTTTAGATAAAAGAATCTAAAGATATATAATCATTATTAAGATCATATTATGATCTTTATAATGATTATTTATCTTCAGATTCTTTATTTAATATTTCTAAACTAATAAATAATAATTAAATTCCAAAAGGTAAGAAGTTTCAACTCTCTTGATAGATCTTTTTCTAATGACCGCGTGCATTTTGAGAACGCGCTCTTTCAATTTCAAAAAAGCCTGGTAAGTAATTAAAACTACTTTAAAGCCAAAAGTGAAACGACGTTGAACATTGACTCAAGCAATTATCTTAGGATTAAAAAGTTTTTTAATTCATTACTCAGTTGCAACCCTTTTTCCAGCAACATTTTTATTAACTGTCTTGTTAGTTTATTTATCTTATCGTCCCGCAAAACAAACATGAGTTCAGCGTCAATAAAAGGAACTATTAAAAAAGTAACTTGAACTAACAACTCAACATTTACGTAAATTATAGAAATCGTTTAAAAAGTTTGGCAAAACAAATTTCGATAAAAAGTAGTGTATAAAAAAATATGAAAAAAAACTTTTTATTATTATTGCAATAATTTTGTTATATTACTGTCTTATCGGTTTATTTGTATTTTTAATTATTCACGACTTTATTCGCGCAAGGCAAACATTACTTTAACGTAAATAAAAATATCGTTTCGATTAGTAATTAAAAAAACAACGCAAAACTAACTTAAAAATGATAATTAAATTTGATAAATATCATTTTTAATATTTATTAAATTTAATTATGATAATTAAATTTAAATATCTTATCAACAAAGAAAATAAAGAAGAAAGTTAAATATACTTCCTTCCTTCCAAAATACCGTTCTGCAGCTGTATTTATATCTGTCGTTTAAACTAACGGAGAATTTGAGCGTCCATTAAGAAAAAACTCTAAACGATTGGTTATAAAACGAAGAAAAGTAAATGGTATTCTGATCCTCCCGTTTTAGTTCCGTTTTTAAACCGCTCCAATATTTTTTTAAGTTAAAACTTCTCCGTTAGCAAGTTCCGCTAACTATTTTTTTTTGCTGTTTTTGTCACCGCATCTAAACGTTGCAATGCCAACAGACGATGATTTTGTTTACTTAGTAAATTGCAGTCGGTGATTATTTTTAAAAATTAAAACACATTACAATACGATATACTAAAAAGAGTTTGTATTGACTTAACATATAATTTCGTTTATTTAAATTTTAAGCTTATGCCTCTTCCACTCTTATGGGTTACATATTTTCTCATTACTTTAATTTCTTAAATTTTTGCAAACGTAACCAAATATTAAAACCGAGTAAATTTATTGAAACATTTTAATAAATAGCGATCTTTTTTTTCGCAACCAAACTGGAGGTTTTATTCTCCTAGTTTTTAAGCTATACATCAACTCCAAAATAAGTTATGTCACTAAGTACCTTGTACTGTCTTTCTTATTAAGAAATTTACAACTAATTATTCAAAAATATTATAAGATGAACTTTTCTCTGCGAAACACATACTTTTTCATGTTTTCTGACAAAAGTCTGTTTCTTTCGTTTGAATTTCTCAAGCAGTTAAAAACAACCTTTTAACTTCGGCAGATGTTGGTGGAGGTCTAAGGAATCTCTTTGCTACTTTCGCCAAACCAAACTTTGCTTTTAATGTTGTTTTCTAATATAAATCTAGGAAACTTTTTTTTTTTTGTTATTAAGGTGCCCCAAGAAGACCTATAGGTCTTGTCACAGAGCACCGCGGAAGTGCATTTAACCAGGAAGTTCACGCCTCCTTCATTACCGTGACGCAAAAATATATCCAAAGCTCGTTTTGAGCCTGGATCTCCTGCTTATAAGGCAAGCGCTCTAACCACTGCGCCACGGTCGCACAAGAAACTTCAGATCTTCTTTGAATTTTGAATCAATTTTTGAGATTTATAGGACTGCCGGTAGTTGTATTGCTTTTTCAGTTAAGAGATTTTTTAGAGTAAACCACTTCTTAAATGTGATGAAGTCCGCTAAGTGATTGGAGTTTTGGATTGTGCGATCCACGAGATATTTTCAAATTGCAAGTTCCGTATTTGAAATCACTAACTGTCACGGTAAAATGATTCCATAAACCAGTTTTTTATCGATTATTTTCCATTGTAAAATTTAGCACTGACAATCTTTTGATGAAACTATTGGTTTGGCTTGTTTTACTTAAATGTTAATTTATTTTGTGAATGATTTGAGAATAGTAACTTAAAACTATTATGTAACGTGATTTCAATTAAAACTTTTACAATTGTTATAATTAAAAATTGATTTACTAACAAACGATTACAATTAGGAAACTGTCATGATCCCACTCTATATTAAAACTTAAAAAAATCTTTTAAAAGTTTCGGTTCATTTCGGTTGCGGTTTGAACCGAAATTTCGGCCGAAACAGGAAAAGTAAAAAAACTGTTGAAGCAGAAATTTCGGTTTCGGTTTCGGCCAAAACTTCGGCCGAAATTTCGGCCGAAGCTGAAAGTTTCCGTTCACTAGCTACAGTTCTGTAATACAGAACTCTGTACATACCATGCATAGATATAATACAATCATACAGTGTATGATTATTTAATTCAGAAATATAGATTAGAAAGACAAAAAATAAAAACGAAGTATAAAAATGTTTCTTTTAAATAACAATTAATATATTTATTTAAAAAGTTTTCTTTTTAAAAAGATCTTTTCGTAAACAAACTAATAAAGTGCAGTAGGCAAAAATCCATGCTGCTACCTTGGCGTTAGCATAAAGATTTTGCCATGTGCTTATTATATACTCCTTAGCATGTGTCTGTAATAAAGTTGAAGTTCTTAAATTTTTTGTTTTATTTAGATGCTTTCAAATAAAACCCAAAACTTAATCGGACTTATAAAGTCAAAAAATGTTTCAACAGACATAGTGTAACTTTTTAGTGATTACTTTAAAAAAGTTTATATATATATATATATATATATATATATATATATATATATATATATATATATATATATATTTGTATATATATATATATATATATATATATATATATATATATATATATATATATATATTTATATATAAGTATATATATCTATATACATATAGAAATATATATCATCAGGCAAAATGCATTGTATTTTATTACGTATCTGGCTATTTGCCTTACTGACGCCCTCATAAGTTAACAAGGTAACGTAAAATATAAAACATAAAATATAAAAAGTAAAAGCAAAAGGTAACGTAAAATGTAAAAAGTAAAATAACAACAAAAAATAAAGTTTTTTTGGAACTATATAAGATAAATCCGTTTGTTAGCGATTATTTTAAAACTTACTGTCATTAATAAGTTTTAATTTCATGGCTCATACTTTTTGATTATAAAAGTTTTTTTGATTAAAAAGTAAATAAATAAGACCTGTTTTACAAAGAAAATTTCTGGCTTATTTATAGTAAATAAAATTATTTATGTAAGTAAAATCACTGAGAGAAAATCAAATTAAAAACGAAAATAAATATTAAAAAAAGTTATGTATATCAGCGACTAGGTTTAAATCTACTTTTTTAAAAATATGTCTTAATTCGTCATTATATTTGTTTTGATCGTTTTGATTAATTATTAATAACTTTTCGTTTCAAGCAAGCATTTAAATTTATATTTAAACTTTTAAGTAAAAATTTTACACATCCTTGTTTGAACGATTATTTTTGGCATTTTGGTTTACGAATACCGTTTCGCCTTTCACGTATTTTTTCCATTTGTTTCTGTTTAACTGGAGTTTGCGGGTGTGTTCTTTTTTGATCGTTCGCTTGCTCCATCGCCATATCGTTCTCGTAGTTGTTGTCAAAATTATCTTCGCTCGGTATTTTTCCGTTTTCAAACTCCTTTTTCTCAATTAAAACGTTTTTTTCCTTCTCCTTTCTCAGACTCTTTTTTGATTTATATTCCATGTACGGATCTTCAACTATAATAAGATTTTCGATTGGATGAACACTTTTCAGTTTTTCTTTTTTGAGCGTCTTGCATCGTCAAAGGCGCTTTCATTTTCGTGTTGTATATATTTTATTCTATTTTTCACTTCTTCGGGTAAACTCAAGTTAATTTGGTGTTCTAAAGTAATAGTAGAGTTATTTTTATTTAAGGAATAAATTGAGTTTTTTACCTCTCCTCTTGGTGTTGTCAAAATGGTGTTGTCTTCTGTGACGGTGGAGTGAAAAGAAATTCGGGTGCTTTGTCTTTTCATATTAATAAGACCCTGACCGAACGTGAAATCAATTGGAGTCTCGAATGTGGTTATATTTTTTATTTCATGGTTGTTAGTTGGTAGAACACATGCATTTCTTGGTATATGTTTGCTTTGGTAGCTATTACTATAAAATTCCTTTCCAGTAAAGTTTAGGTTAATTTTCATTCCATTGATTTTGATATTATGTGGTAAATATTTTGCCATTGTGTTGAGCTTAACTCTAAATAGTCTCCAAACATCCTCGATAGCTCAGTCAAAGTCGTAAGTTGTATGTTTGATTGAGTAAATTATATCTGTGTAAGGAGCAAGTTTATCGGAAAGTTCAGCGTCAGTGACTGTAGGATCGCACTTAATAGTTATTAAAAATCCTTGTTCTTCTCTTCGCTTGAAAACAACGGGTTTTCCGCATTTATTAATTTCAACCTCTACTCTACACCTCTACTTAACTTGTAACACTAGCATAAGACATAATAAAAAACTAATCGCCAAACAAACTTCAAGCAAGTAATAACAGTTTGATTTTGCTACGATTTGTCTCGTGGCCTCTACGATTTTAATTTGTGTTTTGGATCGTTAAGGAACGGAAATTAATTAGTAGTTATGCTAATAATATTATTAATTTGTTTTTAGTTGGCTAATAGTTGTGAAGTAGTTTTATGTTTAATATTGTTTCAAATATTTTATATGTGATAATGTGTATTATTTGTGTATTAAAAATAAGAATTAAAATTGATAAGAAAATATTTATAATATTATGAAATATATTACAAAAGCTGTATGTGTATGTGAATAATTTATTAGTTAGTCTAAAGATATATGAAGTAGATTAATGTAGGTATTTTTAGTTATTGGTCAGGTTTGCAGCGAGCTTTGTAATTTACTTATAAGTGTTTATTTTGTGGCAGCACTTTGATATAATTTTGGTTCTTTTATTCAACAATTCTTCAGGTTTTGGATATGATATAATAGCAAATTTTTCATACAGACATAGTGGACATCTTTTGGAAATATTTGACTTGGGGGGTACAGGCTTGAAAAAAGACCATGTTAGCATAGAGGTTTCATTAAAATTGTTTTTTTTAATCCAACACGTAGTTTGATCGGGCTGTAGACTTTTTGTGTTTAATATTATTGAATGATGATTTGTCGTTGTTATATCTGATTTTCCACTCACCTTTCGTTAATTTTGTAATATATTTCGATATAAGCTTTGTTGGTTGGTTTTTTGCTGCGATGATGATATTGCCAATGTGTACCATAACCGAAAATTTCAAAAATTTAATTGACTTATGCTCAAGTCAGGCATTAAAGCATAATACAACTTTAATTAACAACATTATTTTTAAAAAAGTTTAGCTTAAATAGAGTTTATCTCATCAAACGATTTTGTTAATAAATTAATTGTTATTGCATAGTTATTAGCTACATTAACTATTTTGAAAAGATTTGCTTTATGATCTATATTTCTATATAATCCACATAAAAATGCATTTATCTGAATCAAAGGTCTCCATAATGGACCAGTGCTCGTAAGCTATAAGTGAAACATGGCGCTTTTTTACATCTGTGATAATTCGTAAGTAACAATACTTCTTATTGAGATTGTTGCAACGCAGTGAGAACGTTATAATACAATTCTTGATATAGAAAATTCATTTAAAAACATTTTATTGACAATAATATGCATGTTTATTATGCTGGTATTAAATATATAAATGCATATAAAAATATATAAAAATATATAAAAAGTATATATATATATATATATATATATATATATATATATATATATATATATATATAATATATATATATATATATATATATATATATATATATATATATATATATATATATATATATATATACATATATGTATACATATATATATATATATATATATAATGTTATTTTATTGTACCAAGTTATGATACAAAGTCTCCTGTTCGATGGAGAGTGATCAATATTAAGTAAATTGTTTACAAAATAGATCAGTATTAATATATAAAAAGTTTGATTATTTGAAAAAATACAACTTTTTGATGGAACTTAAAGTTTCATGCCCTTCGGCAATCATCAGCCATATTTTATTCTTTAAATTAAGAAAAAACCGTTATAAAAATACAAAATACAGAAATTGACAGAAAAAACATAACAAAGTAATGGAACGAGATCTGACGTCAAAACAAACATACAAACAATATTTAATTAATTAGAAAACTGATCAATCACCCGTGACGAATAGGGCGAGAAGAAATTTGTTTCGATGCCTGCACTTGGATAGCATTTCACTTTTTTTGTTTAGTAGATTTTTATTTTTGGAAAATAGAATTTCATATTTTTTGTTTGTGCATAGTTTGCAGGACTTCGTGGTTGTGTTATAAGCATTGCATTGTCTAATTATTTTCCATTTAACAACTGGGTTTAAGTTAGCATCTTTTAATTTCCGAAATTCTTTTGACAACTCGGTGTCGTTTTTGTACTTTAGAATGTTAAATGATTTTATATGGTTGGCATATCTAATTTTGAATGGTGTTTCATTTATGCCTGATGTAGGATTTGTTGACAGGAGTGTTCGTAGGATTATTGGAACTTATATTGGCTTGGTATATAATGTTTTTTGTTAAGCATTTGTTTGACAAAGGGCAGGTATTTTTATTAAGGATTTGTGATGTTTTTTCTGTCAATTTCTGTATTTTATATTTTTTAACGGTTTTTTCTTAATTTAAAGAATAAAACATGGCTAATGTTTGCCGAAGGGCATGAAACTTTAAGTTCCATCGCAAAGTTGTATTTTTTCAAATAATCAAACTTTATATATATATATATATATATATATATATATATATATATATATATATATATATATATATGTATGTGTGCATATATATATATATATATATATATATATATATATATATATATATAAATATATATATATATACATATATGTATGTGTGTGTGGGTGTGTGTGTGTGTGTGTGTGTGCATATACACACACACTTATATAAATATAAAGTTACATTTTTAACTTTATATTTATATAAGTATGTGTGTATATATAATGCATAAAGTTAGATTTAGTAAATAAGCAATAGTTCATCAATAAAATCGAAAATAAATGTGCTTGCTCTGTTTCAAAAAGTGTTTAACCTTACAGCTTACTGCTTTTCAATCAGATCGAATACGTCAACGGTACAAGACAAAGATCAATATCAGTGATTCTCGTGTAACATAAGGATTCTGCATATCGAGTAGAACAAACTTGGGCAGGAAACAAAAGGGAAACAAAATAATACCCCATTCTTTGTTTAATTTCAGTTTGATACAAGGTAGGCATCAAACAAAAGACGGGATGTAATAATATTTAATCTGCCAAAATGGTCGTTTAAAACTGCATGAAAAACATTCTTTTAAAGAGCAAACCACCATGGCAAAATAACTAATTGTACATAACAGCACATGCCTATGCCCTTTATGTAAAAGTTTGCTCTACCAATAATCTCAAATAAATTTTAGGGAAAACAATCAATCTTTAGTAGCAAAACATGCAAAAGCGGCCAAACAAGTTGCATCTCTTTTTATTTCCAACAAAGAACTACCTGCAGAAGGAATTAATTGACTTAATAAAGCATTTGGCAGACCCTCACTTACAAATATTTAAACAAATATTATACTTAAATAACTTTGGCATATAAATGATATTATTTTCTATTTAAACAAAAAATTGTTGTTAAATTATTCTCGAATAATTTATACATACACATACACACACACACACACACACACACACACACACACACACACACACACACACACACACACACACAAATACATATATATATATATATATATATATATATATATATATATATATATATATATATATATATATATATATTTATATATATATATATATATATATGTGTATATATATATGTATATATATATATATATATATATATATTTATATATATATATATATATTTATACTTATATATATATATATGTTTATATATATATATATATATATATATATATATATATATATAAATATATATATATATATTTATATATATATATATATATATATATGTATATATATATACATATATATTGAGATATATACATATATATTGTCATTTTCTAAGTGCGACATAAATGTAGCTACCTTCCATTACTTTACTTACAAAGTAAAGTAATGGAACTTACTTAAGTGATACCTGTCATACTGAAGTAAGTGATACTGGTCATACTGAAGTAAGTAATACTGGTCAATACTGAAGTAAGTGATACTGGTCAACATAAATGTAAGATACGTTCCATTACTTTACATAAAAAGTAAAGTAATGGAACTTATTGAAGTTAGTGATACTGGTGGATAACTTGATGGTTCCGATTTATCTCCACTTTTAAATAATGGTGTTATATTAGCATTTAACCAGATCGATGTAATTATTCCAGTGTCATACGATTAATTAAAAATAAGTGATAAAGGAAGTGAGAACGCATCTGCGCAACACTTTAAAGTATATGGGTGAACTCCATCTACTCCTGTACATTTATTTGGATTTAGTGACTTCAGGATTATATAAACTGTGTCCGATGAAAATGTAGGGTCATCACAAATAATGTTTGTCCTATTTTTTAAGAATGGCATGATGTCACTGATTTCATTGGTGAAAACAGAGCTAAAATAGTTATTTAATGAATACGCTATTGATAAATAATTTGTTTCAAGATTGCCGTTTACATTTAATGCGTTAATTCCTTCTTTAACTGTTGATTTTTTGTTTATATACGCATAAATTGCTTTTAAGTTATTTTTAACGTTTAAGGCGATGTTTGTTTCATATAATTTAATTTGGTTCTTAACTTCTTTTTTTACTTTATTTCTAATTGATTTGTATTCTAATACATTTCCTTTGTTTAAAAAACGATTATGTAAACATTTTCTCCAGAGGTTTCTTTTCTTTCTAATTAACTTTTTTAAGTAAGAGTTCATCTAAGGCGCTTTTGTTTTAACAACTCCCTTTGTAATTGCTGGAATGAAATATATAAGACCTTTATTGTAAATATCGACAAATTTGTTGTATGAAACATTAGCATCTAAATTTTTGAATTCAAGATGCCAGTCGTAGCTATTTAGCATATCGGAAAAGCCGACTTTGTACAGAGTTATATTTCTAAAGCAATACAACAACTTAGGATCTGATGACCGTGACTAAGTGCACCCAAATTATCAAAATGATTTAAATCATTTATTCTTTTGTTTGGCTCTACTAATATTAGGTCAAGAACATTAGTGGATTTAAATTCATTAATTTGAAAAGTTGGTTCAATTACGTTTTGTTTTTTAAAACAATCATTTAAACATTTTAAGAACTCTTCAGCAGAAATATCTGAATTATTTATAAATTCACCGATGTTTTCTTTATTCCATTTAATCGAAAAGTAGTTAAAATCTCCACATATCAATAGGCCACAATACTTACTTTTTATCAATTGATTGTAACTTCGTTTAATTGAATTTATTATTTTTAGATTAGATTCATAGTCAACTGTGCCTGGTCTATAAATGCATCCGCAAAGTATCTTTTCATTGCCAATATGCAGTGATGTCCAAACTTGCTCTAAGTTGTCATCATTTAACATTTTATCAGAAACTGTAACAGATTTAATATTTTCTTTGATATATACTCCCCCTCCTCGTTTACCTATTCGATCTTTGCGAAATATATTATAACCAGGAACATTACTTAATGACTTTTCATTAAACCATGTTTCACTAATAAAAAGTATCTGTGGGAAAAATGTGACTATTTAAGCAATAAATTCATTGTATTTACAATTTAATGATGTAGCATTTGTCTACCAACATGATAAAAAATTTTCTCTTACGTCGTTATTATTAATTGTTAGTTTTTTTGTATTTTCAGATAATATGTTTATTGACTCAATTGATTTTGACTCGTATTTTATTTTTTTAATTATTTAATCGATGATTTTTTTGTTCCTGCGCGTTGATTTACGATATTCTATTTTGTTAATCTTATAGTTTTTTGGTAATTGCTATACAGTGATTTTCACTACTCGATCATATCTGATAGTGAATTAATAATTATTTTCATTTCTTTGTTTTCTTTCAGTGTTCATTCGGTGACATTCTTCTCTTAAGAGTTTTGCTTTATGTCTTTCTGCTTCTGAAAGATCAAGATTTCTGAATACTTTCGAGAACGAGTCATCGTCCTTTGAAGACATTAAAACTTTATTTCTTTCATGTTTATCTTTTAAGACAACGATAAAAGGTGGTTGATTTTCGTTCCTTGTTTTTAACTTGATAATGTGTTCTATATTAACATTTGTATCAATTTTGTTAAAAATAGTTATCACATTTTTTTTATCCTCGTCAAATGCATTATCTTTATTTTTATTCGTAGATGCTGCTAAACCAAAAACAATTACATTCTTTTCTCGCATTTTTCGTTCTTTTGATTCTTTGGCTACTGCATTAATCAGGTTGAGTTGATTTTTTTTGATTTTTTCTTCTGTTTACCTTTTACAACATCAGTCCAAAGTTCCTCGTTACCTTTTTCATCATTACAATTTTTATCTTCTAACTTTTTTATTAATTCTTCTATTTTTTGGTTTTTTTCAGTTAACTGGTCGTCTTTAGCTTTGATTGCTTTTTCTAAACCTGATACTCTTTTTTCTAGAGCCTCAAAGTCAGCTTTTAATACCATAATATTAAAAATTTATAAATTTTTTCTCCTCCTCAAAAACGCGTCTAATCGCGTTAGAAGCGGAAGTTATATATGTTAACGTTAGTTATCTTCATTATATAATTCATCTTCATTAAATGACATTTAAAAAGTTTTTTTTATAAGTCTTGATTTATTTATAAATGTTTGCAATTAAACTTTAATATAATCGTATAACATTAAATATTTTAGTTGCATATTTAATTTTACGTATTTATTCTTAAAACGTATTTAAATATATTTATCATGCCGCGTTTCGTAAGCTTTTTTTGGCTAAAAACTATTTTGCAAGTTCCGGTACAAAACAGTCTCGTTTTAAAAGAAATATGGTTTTTTTATCATTATTTCAAAAAAATTTTCAAAACGTTCAAATGCTAATACGTTCCTTTACTGAAAATAAAGTTGCTTTATAACCATTTTGGTCTATAAAATATTTAGTTTTTACAATCATACCTTTTTAGTCAACGAGCTTTCTATAATGACTTCAAAATGTCGTACTGTGGAGTATTTCGAGGTAAAAGTCAATCAAAAGTCGATTACAAGAAGTTTGTAAAAGTATACTATTAACTATATAACATGAAAACTTTATTAACATAACTAAAAAATAATTTTAGTGTTGCCCACTCCCCCTTCCAGGTATAACAGTAGTTAAAACTCGGACTTTGCGTAAGCTCTTTGTATTTGTTTTTAACGCCTATAGTTTTAAATACAACTTTTAAACGTAATACTTATGCATGTATACTGTAAAACCTTTAAAAAATCACGACAAGCGTAGAAAAACAAGGTATGTACATACAAAATAAATGTATAGTTTCTTCACTTTAGTGAGATTTTTGTTAATATATATTCGCAACTAAAAATGTTAGGTTTTTTTTGTAAATACTGTATTTAAAATTTTTTTCGTATATGAATCGAGCCGAATTAAACTAAGATTTTTTATGTAACTTAAACATTAGATATTCTAGTTAACAATTTTGAAACAAAAAGTTCCACATAAATTTTCTATTTAAATAATACGACAAAAACATTGTTTTTTTAATAAAAACATATAGCTTTTTTTTTGATGAAAGACAAAAACCAATGATGAAAGACATAACGCAAAACGTACTCTACAATGTTGTGAAACAATGCCCAAAGAAAAAAAATGGTGATAACTTTGTGTTTTCAAAAGATCATCTTAAATTTTTACAAAATGTACTGAAAATGAACAAAGTTTACTAAAAAACGCCTTAACTACTTTCAAGTTTCATTTTAAACAAAAATAGATAGCTGCTAAAAACATAGAAGAACGTTTTTTGAAGGAAAAATCAACTATGGCTCAATCTTATTTTAAGTTTACCCACCTATATAATAAAAAGGCCTGGTTGACCATCACAAGATTTTGAGGTGTTGAGTTTGCCAAGCAAGAGACGTAGGACAAAAGCTTTGAGAGACTAAATATAACTAACATATAATACAAACATATGCTGCCCAAAGGGTCAGCGTAAGGCAGGACATTTTGACGCATCTAGAGTAATGAAAAATATTAGCTGTTCACCGGAAAAAGCAAAAAAAAAATAGAGAAAACTTTTAATTCCATTCAGATATATGTTATAAAAAAACACACACTATTGGAAGCATTATCAATTTTTGTGGAAGTATATGACAAGGAAACAATATGAAGTAATTCATGCAGCCAACAAAAATATTTATCCATGTTATTTGCTTTTAAAAGAATCAAAAAAACAATGTTATCCGCCTCAAGTGTCAATGACAGTTTGAGAAACATGTTGTAAAATTAAACTACAAGATATTTTAGACCACACATTTAGACACTTGTGTGAATATTTAAATGAAGTTTTGGAAACCTTAAACGAAGAAGAAAGAAGCAATTTAGAGATATTATCAAAATGGGGTTGCGATGGCTCACAACAGCACACATTTAAACAAAAGCTCCAAAACAGTTCAGATAAAGACTTTAACGTTTTTTAAAGTTCATTTGTGCCTTTACGGCTTAAATGCCATATTGATAGGCAGAAAATTATTTGGAAAAAACCCAGTGCCCTTAATAAGATATTGTTGCCAAATACGAATTCGTTTTATCCATGAAACCAAAAATATAATAAATGAAGAAATCTGCTATGTAAAAGATCAAATAAAAAACTTAAGAAAAACTGAAGTAGCAAAGTTTTTTGGTGATATTATACATATAAAGCATACCTTGGCATTTACATTGGTTGATGCCCTTAAATTTGGTTTATCGGTATTAAAAAAAGGGGCTGCTGGTGGATATTACAAGTGCAGGTTTCGGGATTACATCAAAAAGATTTTTCTCAGATCCTTAAACCTCATTCTGCATTACAGGAGTTAATATAGGACTTATTAAAAATTGTAGAATCATTTTGGAAGCCTTGTCAAGTAGATAGAAAATAGATATCAAAATATTTGAAAAGTTTGAACAACACTCAGCAAAACTTTATGGTTAAATTTATGGATGGTACCTAATGACTCCTACAATGCACAAGATATTAAGACATGTTGCCAAATTAATTGAACAAGCTATATTGCTTATTGGACAATTATAGGAAGAGGCGGCTCAGGCTTTAAACAAGCACTTCCTTGAATATAGACAGAATTTTTCGAGGAAATTTTCAAGAGAAATTTGTAATAGGGATATCCAAAACAGACTTGTGTTAAGTTCCGATCCTTTAATGAGCAGTGCCAGAAAGAGACTCAAAATAAAAGAAATTCAATTTCCAGTGAGGCATTAGAGTTCTTGCTACCAGAAACATTGAACGAAATACTACAATATAAAGGGGAGGCATTTAGCAAAAATGAATCTGATTAATGTTTATTTTCAATTTTTTTTTTTTAAGTATATTTCTTTATTTATAGTATGTTTAATTGTATATTCCCTTTTGCTTAAATTGTTTGTATCTGCATTACTTTTTCTAAACATTTTTACTCTGTAGGCATTTATTGTTATGACTGAAGTGGAACACTTTATAATAACGTTTAGTTTTTATTTATTATTTTTTTCTTTTTGAGCTTTTTGTATGGTTTTATGCAAAAGTGTTTTTTGTGGTTTATATGCAAAAGTGTTTTTGTGTTTTTATATTATTGTTTCAAACTGCTTTTTATTGTTTATCTTATTGATAAAAGCCATAAAATAATTTTGATCAACTTTTGATCTTAAATACTTCACTGTGTGTCAATTGCAAAATGAACAACGAAATAATTTGTTTCGTGAAATTCAGTACAAAAAAATAAACTTCTGATTCTCAATCTCCTTCCAAACAAAATTTAATTTTCCGTAATTGCATGAATTCTTACGACTAACAACCTCTAGTATCTTAAGACTTTTTTAAAAACTGTTGTTTTCTAAAAACTAACATAACGCATTTTTTTTGCAAATGTTTGCATGAAATAAAAAAACAACTTAGCATTTAATAGCACTTAATGTACTCTTTTTATTATAGTTACTTTATTTAGTTGTATGGTCAAATTGGAGTGAGTGGTCAGAGTGTGATAAATCCTGCATTACAACTCGAACTCGCAATTGCAGCAAAAATCAATGGATAAATTGCATTGGAAAAAATATTGAGGTTGAACCATGCAATTTATATGAAGGTATTTTACCTAAATGTTTTTATATTGCTTTGAAACATTGTTTTTAATTTTTCTACTTTTATTATATAGCTATAAAAAAGTTAAAAAATCACTAAAATGTTGAATGAACCAAAAACAAAATAATGAAAAAGAAAGATAATCCACTCTTTCAAAACTTAAAAATTATTTTCTATCTATTTCAATTTTTATTTATAACTTGAAAATAGTTTACTCCAATAAAATCTCTAAATTAGTATTTTAAAACCCTGATAACAAATTGTTCAAATTGTTATAAGGTATTATTTCGTATTTTTTTTAGTAGGATTCTTTCATAATAAACGTCACGCTAAATTTAACCTCAAAATAGAAGTATTGGTTTATTAGAGCTTATGCTCAGAGACTTTCATTCACCATAAATCCCAATACAATTAAAAATACTAAAAATAAATTTACTATAACAATTTTACTAGAACAATTTCGTGCAAAGCGTTAGATATATCATAAAAACGCATTTTTATGATATATCTAACGCTTAGCACAAATTATGACACTAAATTAAAAGCATTAAACTATTATGAAAATACTTTTTTGCTCATACATAATTAAGAAATAAAAATAGTTTATCTAATGAGGGCATTTCAATCTAAATGAAATATCATTATGACTTTCGTTTAATCTTACATTTAACGCTAACTTTCCGATAGTTAGAATACCAAATAAAGTAAGTATTATTTAGGTTATTAAAACTATAAAAAGTTTTCAAAAGTTTAAATTAAGAGTCAGTTTTTGTAAGAATCACACAGTAAGTGAAAGTGACATCTTTCAAATTGCTTAAATGTTTTATATATTAATCAGAATATTAAGAAAAAACCTGTTAGCGAAAAAAAGTTTTCAAAAATGTTTTGTTCACTAGGAATCCAGATTTAAAAAAATGAGATTTTTTCAAAATTTTTTAAAAATTTGGTTATAGCCACGTTTGAATCTGTTTATTTGGAATAGCAAAAAGTTGCACATAACTTGTGTAGGTAATAAAAACGCACTCTCCAAAACATATAAAAAAGTTGCGTGACATCGTGCGGTTGGCTAACTATCATTGTTCAAAAGTACAAAAACATTTAGTTTTGTCAATTTTTATTTAGAGTTATTTCTAACGGCGACACGTTGCACACAATTTTTCTGGAAAATTTTGTAAGTATTGTTGTTATTGAGTCTAAAATGGAAAATAAAGTTATGTGATACCTAAGACCTATTTATATATTTAGGCTTGAAAATGAAAAAAAAATGTTAAAGTATACTTACAAAATAACTCATTACGGCAGAGGCGCAAAGTTTTGTAAAAATATAACTATGTTATATTGTCAATATAGCATGACCGTAAAATAATTAAAAAAGAACCTATTGTGATCTTTATATATAAGATTACATGTAAGGGTAAAAAGTGTTACAAATGATTAAGTACGAAGAAATATTTTCTGGGACGAACAGATGAGGGATTTATATCGATTTTCGCTCAGCATCACGATAAAGTTTCTATCTTCTAAAACTTGCGTTTACCATTGCAGAAAACAATGCAGATATTGCTAGGAAAAATTTTAGCTTTTTTTGACTATGATATAGAAATCATAATAATTGAAATAAATAATAATAAAATACAATAAACGATCAAAAGTGAATTATTTATTTTACGTCATAAACAAATAACCTATGATGATTGAACGGAACAAAAAATCTCTGATACTACGGTTATGGAAAAACAATTTAGTGGGCGATTGTCATAAAAAAATTTATTTTATCATCAAAATGTGGTATTTTTGTTTTTGCATATATAGAATAGATATTTTGTCATTGTTAGTGAGAAATAAAGGTTGCATAAATAGAAATTGTTTATAGTTGATTATGGAACAAAACAAAACATTTTGAAAAAACTGTTGTTGCTTTTTAAAAGGAAATTGCGGACCATTCAAAAAACATAGATTTATAAACAATATGTGCTACATTCATCAGCTGGAAGAGTTGATGTCAAGAAACACCTCATCAACTTAAAGGTAGCTGTTTGCTTTAAATTTACGCAAACTATAATAAAACTTTTATAATTACAAACATTATAATTACTCTGAAGTGAGATTTTAAGATAAAGCCATTTGAAAAAAAAGCACTTTTCATTAAATCCCGACTCTTTTACTAAATAATCACTAAATTAATCACACTCTTGCAATATTCTGTTTCATTAACAACAACATTGTTTAAAAACTTGTTTTTAGGTCATGCGATCCAACAATAATATGGATTAGAAAAAGAATGGACTTATTGCAAATAAGTCGTAAAAGAATTCTTGCAAAGGATGAGCAAATATGTGCTTTTCACCGGTATACCTTTGGTGTGGCATTTAATCCTCTAAAAACATGCTTTCATCCTCAGCATCTAAATGTAAAAGTCAAAACAACTCCCGCTTTGGGCCTCACCAATACGCCGTCTTATTAATGTCAAAACCATATAATGAAGTATTACAAGTTGGTGCAATAGTGTGCTTAACTCATTTAAAACAAGATACTGCTTTATCTAGAGTCGATGAGAACACCAATTTATGTACAGAAACACAAACGCAACAGGAGCAAACATATGTGGCACCTGCTACTCGACAAAAAGAATTTGACCCCGGTGAAATTATTGCTTTACAAAAGGTTTTGGACGAATCTCTTAGAAGCCGTGAGAGTGTAACTGAGGTTCTCAATGCAAGTCCAATAAAATATGGATAAAAAAGGAAGTTCGATTATCTGTAAGATACTACTTAAAATATCTTAAAACTCAAGTATTTTCGCGTAAAAAACTTATTAAAGAAAACGTTTGCAAATACTGTAGCTCCTGGACAAGAGGAACTACATATAAACTTTCTTAACAGCAATAACGTTGGTGAAATAAATAGCCACTCCCAGATGAAATTATTCACGCTAAGAAAGTATATAATAAAAGCGAATCTATGGGAAAGTTAGTTATCCTCTCATTATTAGACCAGACTAAGTATACCAAAAAGTTTATAATGAATGCATTTGAGTGTACACATAGAAATAGCAAGAATACATTAATGAATATATTTAAGTGTACGTATTGGAATAGCAAGAAAATGAAATGCATCTTCTAAAGGGTTGGCATTTCCAGAGAAGAAAGTGTTCATCCAATCTAGTCTTGATCAAACACAATGTTAACATTTTTTAAGTTTTAAATTTTCAAGCCGTATTTGGCATGATGTTGCTAAGAACATAACTAAATTAAAATACGAAACAAAATACGAAAAACTTTTGCAAATTAAATTGTTTTTTTGACTGTTAAATGGTTTATTTGCAAATATGAAATTAAAACTTTGGTAGAAACAGCAGATTTGCGTGTTTGTTTACATATGTTTAAAAGGATGTACAATTGGTTTTGTTGTAGATTTAGTAACCTGAAAAAAAAGGTATGTTTGTAAAACCGACAACAGAAAATGATGAAAATAGTCAGATTAACGCTAACAAAGAAGTTTACTGCAAAAACGATGACTGTAATCAGACAGGGAACAATGAAGATAAAGATAAATGTGAGAAAGACATTGCTGACCTTACAAAGGAAATTTGTCTTGTATGGAAAGTGAATAATTGATTGCTATTGTCTACGAAAAACAATGGAATATTGGATATACTGTGCATGAATTATCATTTAAAACATATATTAGTTTTCAAGTTTTTGTTTTGTTTTACAAAACAGTGGTTTAAAATAAAAGCAATACAAATAAAATGTAAAAATAATTTGAGAAAGACATTATATTAGAATTTATATAAGTTTTGCTGAATGTAAACAAAGTTAAACAAATCCTAAATTCTATCCTATATTTTCAAATGTTGCGCAAACACCTTTAGGCATCTATAACTGGGGTCAGAATTAATTGTATGAAAAACGGATAAGAAAAGAATTCTTTTAGCACCTTTTGTCTATTTAACTTAATATGTTAAATTTGCACAAGGTCAATCTATAAATATAATATATAAGTATATATATTTTTTATAAAAAGTATTTTATTCCGCTAATCTGACTTAATTTATAGATATGTTGATAAAACTTGTAATCAGTTGAATTTATCAAAAACAATAAAAACCACTTGTTAACAAACGCTACAATTATAGTACTATACTAGATTATCAAATCCTGCAAAAAATTAAGTTGGTGGAACTTGTAAATACATTCTGTCAAAATTAAACTCAGATTTAAAAAGTATTTTGCATCTAAATCAGTGGAAAGTCACTCAAAATATTATCAATCGGTTAAAAAATATAAAAGAGAAACACTTTTGTAAATTTCTCGTTTTTAAGATCAACGATTTCTTTCAATTTTGCGGAAAACTTCTCACTATAAGCACAGAAATATATCAGCTATTATTTATGCAAGGAAATCTATATTGTTTAGTAATAACCAGGTTTGGACAAAAAAATCAAGCGGTTTGTTTGACGTTACAATGGGTTTGTTAGAAGGTACGGATATGTGAATTTGATTGGAAACTCATTCTTTTACAAACTTCAAATTTTTAGAATAAATATGACTTTAGTTAATACCATGATAACTGATTGGCAAATTTTAAAAATGCTGGCGGTCCGCAAGTACGGAAAATTGAAAAACATATCACGTACTTGTTTAAATCTAACGATCTTAGCATATCTAAAAAGTGTATCTTCAAAAGTGCGAACTCCCTCAATGTAACTCCTAACATCTGCAACCAGTCATAACAACTATTCTGCAAACCTGATAATAATTTAAACTTCATACATGCCTAATCTAACCACCCTTCTAGTATACTAAGTAACTACCTCGAAAATTTTGAAATGAGATTGTCTAAAATTTCTAGCATCGTAGAAGTGTTTAAAAAATATTTCTCTATTTATAATTGAGCACTCTGGTTACAAACATAATGTATCTTACCAACCTAATTTAAAGCAGCAACAATAGAAAAACCATACACGCAAAATAATCTGGTTGAACTCTCAATTTATAATAAAGGTCACAACAAATATAGGAAAATACTTTTTAAACTTGATTGCCAAAATTTTTCGAATTACCCACAAACTATATAAAGTTTTTAATAAAAACACTGTAAAAATCAGCTACAGTTGAATGCTGAACATAAAATCAGTAATAAATATACTCAATTAGCACATTCTATTCAAAAATCCGAAAATCAGTTAAAATAAATGAGACTGCCTTAAAAAAACAAAAGTTGCCCTTTGCTCAATAAATGCTTGACTAACAACATTGTGTACCAAGCAATTATCTCATCGGATAACCCTTCAATAAAAAAATCATACATTGGTATAAAGGAAACACCTTTTAAACTTAAATATGCCAAGTATTTAAAAATCATTTAATATTCCCAAACATAAAAAGAATACGCAACTGTCAAAAGAAGTTTCCCAGTTAACCAGTACAATTCGGTACCAGCTGGGACTCAAATGGAAAATATGCTGGGAACCATCTGGATAAATGACTCTCATCGTGATTTTGTCAGTGGGATACAACTGGGTCACACCTGGGATTAGTCTGGGTTTTTAACAGAAAATCTCATATTGAACCCAGAATTTTTTTTCCTTTAGCGCGCGTAGATATTTTTTTCATATTTATTTAAAATATGCTTTCGCAGATTCTTGACTATTTTTTTTTGGTATAAGTTTTGCAATTTTTATTTAACATTGAAAAGTTAAGAAACTATTGCTGAAAAAATTTATAATTGCATAAGGCAAATACATTTAACTGGTATAAATCTATTTAAAAAACAGATTTGAATTTCATAATTTTAAGCAAAATATTTAAGCAAAATTTTAAGCAAAATATTTTTCTTAAACAATGTTTCAAAACATTTCGATAATAGTTCAATTATGCCTTAGAATTGAATGTTACAAAAGTACACATTAAAAGGCTTAAGCAATAAGATGAAAGAAATATTTCTGCAAAAAGCGTTACTACTTCTCTTAATCTATCTGAGCGCGCAGTTTTAAATCTTGTCGTTAAGTTGGGGAGAAAAAATATTTGAACCCAAGAAGCAACAAAAGAAAATCTTTCTGCAGCCGGCCTCTACATGTTTCAGTCTACTATTTCAAGAAAACTCAAACGCTCGGATTTATCAAGAAAGCGTGTTGTGCATGTGCCAGAAGAACGAAACTCAACACGAGCTATTGATGCACGCTATGAATTTGCATTTGCGTCCAAAACTAACGGAATTTCAACTAAAAAACTTGTTTATTGGGATAAAATCTGGATTTAATGTGCACATCAATAGCGGGTATGGTTATTTGCAAAAAGATGCAACAGCAATTTTACAGTCGTCTGTAAATAGATATGTAAACTTGATTTGTACCATTTCAACTATGGGAGTGATGGCTTAAGAAATAAAAACTGGAGGCTGGAATGTAGATTCGTTTTGTGCTTTTATTATTTTTATATTGACACCAGCGATTAGGAATGCAGATGTGTAAGCGCCGGTGTTTTTTAATGACACTTGCAGATTCCACTCGAGTATTTCTGTTAAGCATACACTAGCCTCTCATGGCATAGCTGAAAAGTGTCTGCCAGTTTACATGCCACAGCTTAATTTAACAGAAGAATTTTTTTTTCCTTAATTCATACATACAAACAGGAAAAAAGACCTCTAAAAGCGGATAAGA
This sequence comes from Hydra vulgaris, assembly GCF_038396675.1. NCBI lineage: Eukaryota > Metazoa > Cnidaria > Hydrozoa > Anthoathecata > Hydridae > Hydra > Hydra vulgaris. The sequence continues at coordinate 24,336,638 of NC_088924.1, read as the reverse complement.
TAATCAGGAAACTTAAAAATATTATGAATACTACAGAATTTAATTTAATTCCATTTTACAACCATATGCGTACTTACATAAATCCAGTGTTGGCTTGGAAACCATTTTTTAAATACTTAGCAGTGCCAATTTATATTTTTATTAATGTCGTTTTCTTTCTTTTTTTTTTTTTTTTTTTTTGGATTATCAAGATTCTCTAAGTCTTTACAGACTCATCACTAAGCACCATTTAACTAGGAAGTTTACACCTCTTTCTTTACCAACATCGTTTATTAGGCCTTAGCCGGCATTGAACCATGAACCTCGTGGTTCTAGTCCAGAACATTAGGCACTGTGCAACGGCGCACATGGCCCAGATCTTTATGGTGGTGCTAGCAACAACTAAAACATTTACCATTTAAATAATTAAACAATATATTGTCGCATGCTATGCACAAAAAGGAAGGAAAAGTTTTACAATTTTATTCTTCAATCAACTTTTCCTTTTACTATCGGTAGAGAAATATTATTAAAGATATTTTTAAATTAGATTGTAAAGTCCTCAAGTCGGGTAGATTAAAAAGTCTTGTATTTTAAAAGGAATGACCATTATAAGTTAATATATTAGTTATTAAAAAATACTCATTAATGCAAATATTTTTAAAGCAGTTTCTTAAATATTATACTTATATAGATATTTCATACTTTTTTAGATGGTACCTAAGTTAAAGAGAATATTTCAGCTTCGGAAAGATAGTTAATGTGGAGACTGCCATAAATCTTGCAATTTCTGTGATTTCTTATTTCAATTGTTTGTTAGAGTGGGTATTGCATCATTTAAAAACTAAAGCTTAAAGTAGCATATATATATTCATTATAGTGTTATTATATAGATTGTTTTGAAAAAATCAAAACAATTTTTAAATTGACACAATGTCCTACCTTTGCTATGAAGCTGTGAAGTTGGACTAATCTTTAAGTCGAAAACTTGCACTTGTCCTCAGAAAATATCAAAAGTATAAGCTTGTATAGATCAATGAAGTCGTTCCTTGTATCCGTTTAAAATCAAAGCAGAAGTGGATTTTTAAGGGAAAGTGAAATGAGAGTTATAAGTAAATTTTTAGTACACATGTATAAAATATAAAGATTTTCATCTGTTTTTTAAACATTCACTTTTTAATTAATACTTCTTCTGGAATACTAATTTTTGTAAAAAGAGTAAAAGTGTAAAAAAAAGTTTAAGTGAAGGAGCAAAAAAAAAAAAAGATAAAATATTTTGAAAAAAATTTACCAAAATCTGTAGGCTTTACATAGATTTTCTTTATCATCCGATGCTGATTTTAACGATTTGCATCATCAAAATATATGGTTTTGAAGTAATGCTGTTTTTTTGTAAGCTGTTAATCTTGTTGAGTAATTTTTCTATAAATAAGTTATATTTATTTATAATATAAGTTATTTGTTGGCATACAATTAACAAACTTGGTCACTTCATATGCAATTAAACACACATTTTCTATTCTCTAAACAATTTGTTAAAAGTTGTCAAAAAATAAGTTTTTCAGCTTCTCTATCTTCATACAAAAAAATGCGATTAAGAAATCTAATAAATTTTGATACAATTTTTATTTATACATTTGATACAATTTTATTTATACA
>NC_088924.1:24320000-24330000 GCF_038396675.1 Hydra vulgaris | reverse complement strand
GAAAACATCGAACAAATCCGCATAAATAACCTGTTTTATATTGTACATTGTAACAATAGTAATAAAAGTCATATAATATATATTTAATAAAAATTTCAAATAATTCAAATATATATATTAATCATATAATATTTAAATAATATAAAAAAATGAAATAAATAAGTATTAACCTTTTTAAACAAGTAAAGCACCAGATCAAGATGTCATATATTACAAAAAGATAAATTATTTAACAATAATATATACATATATCAATAATAAATAACATAACACATTTATTTATTGATATTATCTTGGATAAATTCTTTAACCTTGTTGATAAAAAACAAATAAAGAAAATTTATTTTTGGTTTTTATCTAAACGACTCTTGAGCAATAATGTATGCAGAAGCTCTATGGACATTATTATTGCTCATGAATCAAGAATAAGTTCTGCTAGAACTTATAATTTGTCCATGTAGCTTATTTAATAATTAAATAAGCTACATGTAGCTTAATTAATAGACAAAATATATTTTAATTTGATATTAAATTTGTCATAATTTATTTTGTACTAAATTAAGTAAGCAAAATGGACAAATTCGCCAGTCTAAAATATTATATCATAAAGTAGAAATAAGGCATGCCTTTTATTTGAGTTTAATTTTATTTGTGTGGCAAATAGGGACGCTTGGTACTAATTCATTTAACTTAATTTGATATTACAACTTAAAATATATTGTACTTTTTAGTTCTGTTTTAAATGCATTGCGTTATAAGATATTATATAGACCAATTTTTTTTGTTAATTATGATAATACTACAATTAAAATTAATAATATTATCATAACAGAAAATAATTATAACTACTATATTGAATACAAAAACTATACTATAAAAAAATAATTAATATAATAAAAAATATTATTTCACATTTCTTATGCCAGGTTTTTATTGAGAATAAAAAAAGTTCCGAAAGACGCAATATTGTGGCACGTAACTTTCACGTAACTGTCACGTAAAATAGTAACCTGGACGAAGTCACCTAAATACACGTGATTGAAACGTTGGGAATCGTTGAGTAAAAACCCACATAGTTTTTAAGTAGAGAAACTAAAGTAAAAAAAACCCACATAGTTTTAAATTAAAGAGCCATGTAAAAACTTTCTTTAATATTTTTAAATTCTATAATTAATCTATATAATTAGGAAACATTGAGTTAGAAAATAAAATTAAGTATATATTTGTTTGGAGCAATGCTATATATTATATTGCGATCATCTTAGTATGCCCTATTGATAAATGATAGGGTCAAGCAAGCGAGTAATTTCTTAACTGATTGGGCATTAGTTTGGAAATGAATTCAGTAGTATCTTGATTTTTTTTTTTTAAATGGTAAAACCTAATTAATTTAACAAAGCAATCTAGTAATAGATCTAATAAAATTAAAGCATAGTATATAAAGTAAAATAAACTTAAATCTAACTCTAGCATAAATATCTAATTTTATATATAATTATTTTTTGACTCTCTAACAACTTTTTTATATATATACTGATACTTTACAAAGCTTAGGAAAATTCAAATAAAATCCATTAATAGATATAATACAATATAACAACTTTAACATAAGTTTAACATAGTATGGGGTGTGATGCAACGGTTTTATTGGTTTACAGTTTTATCGGTAAACAGCTCAAATTTAGTTTAACTTTTATACCGATAAATTTTTGTAATTTACCAGTAGTTCAGGTTTTTTTATGTAACAATTGCTTATCTTCGTGTTTGCTAGTAACTTTTATATGATGAAGGACTTGCCCTAAAAGTAATAAGTCAATAAAATAAAGAGAGTAGTTGCAAATGAAATTTTACAAAATATGCCTCATAAAAAACGTTTGCCCTTCTGATAGAGGAATAAACATCCAGTTAAAACCGCCGGTATGTAACTATTATTATTCATAAAAAGTACGGTAATTTTTGTTATCTTGGATTATGCCGGAATAATGAATCTGCTCCTGCTGAGGTATGCGCAGAACTAGTTGAAAAAAAGCTACAAGAATTTAAACAGCTTTATCAAGTATCGTCAGCATAACATCATACGGAGCTGCCGTTAATAATAAAAAGGTAAAACTACCTCATATAAATCATCAGTTATGCATTGTACATGGCCTACAATCAGTTATGAGTTGTACATAGTATGTGGTTCTTTCTGTTAAAGTCGCTATTTTTAACGTCAGCTAAAATTACAATATTTTTAATATCAGTAAAGTAGTAAACCCGCATTTGTTAAAAGTATTGTTGATATTGTAGTAAGCATCTTGTGAGGAATCTGGCGTCCGAGACTCTTAAACTAATAATAGGGTTTAGATTTAAATAACAACCTCATTACTGGTAATTAAACTATGATATTTTTATGAAGGAAAAACAAACACACTAGAATCACGGAATAATCTTAGAAGAAAATAGCAATAAAGATCTGACAGAAATTTTAAAGAATGAGTCAGAGTACTTTAGAGAAAAAACTTTACGTGAAAAATATATTTAAGTACTTTTTGATTATATAATGACCAATTGTACAACAAGTATTGTTATCCTGACAGAGTGTTTTTGGTAGCTGGACTGATTTATACTAAAAATAAATTTCGGTTAAGAGACATGGATATTTCAGGCTCTTGATGAAATTATGGCATTGAAAATGGCATGGCATTGAAAATGGCATGGCATTGAAAATGGCATGGCATTGAAAATGGCATGGCATTGAAAATGGCATGGCATTGAAAATGGCATGGCATTGAAAATGGCATGGCATTGAAAATGGCATGGCATTGAAAATGGCATGGCATTGAAAATGGCATGGCATTGAAAATGGCATGGCATTGAATATTTCAGGCTCTTGATGAAATTATTTTATTAAAAAATCCAACGTTGTTTTCTGTCAAATATGTCTGAGACATAATTTCTGCCGACATAAAATACGTCCCACATATTTTCTATCGACTTATTTTGACATAATTTTAGGTCTAAATTATTTTCTGCTGACATAAAGTATGTCAAACATATTTTCTATCGACATATTTTGACATAGTTTTATGTCTGAATTATTTTCTGCAGACATAAAATATGTCAGACTTATTTGCTCTTTGATATTCTTAAAGAAAAAACCAATGTAACAAATTTATTGCGCATTTCAGCTTAATTTACAGAGTTAGGTAAAAAGAGTTTAACAAATTTGTTGTTTTTTTGCAATTAATTATGCTTCATAAAACTTTTACTTTAAACCCTCTAAGCAAACATCAGTTGTTTCATAAAGGTCTTTTTCTGCCCTTTTAGCAATGTATTATTTGATATTATTGACCAATATTGACATTTATTGACTTATTTATTGATTATGACTTATTTATTAATTATGAATAATATTGACACTGATAGTATTGACTAATATTGACATTTGATAGTATTGACTAATATTGACTAGTATTGATGCATCATTTAATAGTATTTGATAGTATTGATTAATATCGATTAGTATTGGTGCTTTCCCTTAAAAGAATGTAAAAAGAATCGCAACCTGAGTTTTTATTACTGAAAGTGGTTTTTATTAGTATGACTAAACTTAAAATTATTCTTGTGATTAAAATAATAATAATATAAACAGTTATTTTCAGTTATTTTTAATTATTAGCTGATCCTGAAAAAGATTTCATTATGATAAATTAAATTCAACAGATTCTATGAAAAAGACGATTCACAGAATTTAAAAAAATTCGTGCCAAATTAAATTCATTTAAGCTAAAGAATTATAAGTATTTCGCAAAAGTTATATTCAGCTCATTAATTTCATATTAAGAAGACTAACTGGTAAAAGTTTATAACTAATTAAAAATAATATAATTTTAGTTGTTATAGTTATGATTTATTTAACAATAAAATAATTAACAATTGCATTAAAACTGCATAAATAGCTGCAAAAAACTTGCATAAAATGTTTTGAGTGAAATATATATTGCAATAATTATTTTTTTCGTTTTCCTTACAATTTAAAGTCAAAAAAGGAGAATAATAAGTTTAGTCATACTAATAAAAACCATTTTCAGTGATAAAAACTCAGCTTGAGATGGTTTTTACATTCTATTAAGAGAAATCGCCAATACTAAATAATAAAATCAAATACTATCAAATGATGCGTCAATACTAGTCGATAATATCAAATGATAAATCGCTAAAAATACTTAGTCAATACAATTAAATAATACATCGCTCAAAAGGGCAGAGATAGACCTTTATGAAATAACAGATGTTTGCTTATAGGATTTAAAATAAAAGTTTTATGAAGCATAATTGATTGCAAAATAGCAACAAATTTGTATATCTACTTTTACTTAACTCTGCAAATTAAGCCGAAATGCGCAATAAATTTGTTAGATTGATTTTTTCATCAAGAATATCAAAAAGAAAATAATTCAGATATAAAATTATGTCAATTTATATTGATAAAAAGTATGTCTGACATATTTTAAGTCAGCAAAAAATAATTCAGACATAAAATTATGTCAAATTATGTCGATAGATAATATGTCTGACATATTTAATGTCAACAGAAAAAAAGTCGGACATAAAATTAAGTGAAATAATGTCGATAAAAAAAACATGTCTGACATAATTCATTTCAGCAGAAAATATTTCAGACATAAAACTTTGTCAAAATATGTCGATATAAAATATGTTGAACATATTTTATGCCGGCAGAAAATATTTCTAAAAATATGTCGACAGATCTGCCAGACATATTTTGTCCTAACAACCCTGAAAAAATTTATTGATATTAACATATTTACCGGTATTTTACCAATATACCGGTATTTTAAATTTCATTTACCAAGTTACTGTTAAATGTAAAACAAAATTTATATATACTTTTATTTGTATGTATATACGTATATATCATAAATATATATAATAAGAATAATAATAATAATAATAACAATAATAATAATAATAATAATAATAATAATGATAAGCTGCGGCAAACAATAAAATGTCGCTTGAAAGGGGTAGCAACCCTTTAGCTCTTTGTTAGTAGAAAGTGAGCTGTAGCAGCAATTCGGTACATTAACTTTAATACTAGTGTTGGCTACAGTGTTTGTCGAAACGATTTTTAAATTCATTGAGATGACAGGAGTCAATCACAGTTTGTGAGAGTGAATTCCATCGGTTTACTACTCTGTAAGGGAAGAAATTGAGTCTATTTGAAATAGCACGCATGTTGTTATTGAGGTCAGAAGCGTTAAAAAAACTGTTTGTATTGACAATGAGAGTGTCCTCTAGTTATTCGCACAGATGGATAGCCGATTTGTGGGTTAATTTAATAAATATTTTCTAAATTATTTATAAATTTGAAGTTGTAGATTAAATCACATGGATTGTGTCTCTCATTTAGTGAGGTAAGATGAATGTGTGCTAATCTGGCTTCACTGAATAACACTTTGAGTGATGGAATTGCTTTGGTGGCACGGTTTTGGACTTTTTCAATTTTTCAACGTTGTGTGCAGAAAGATAATTCCACACAGTAGCAGCATACTCAAGGTGAGGTCTGACTAGCGATGTGTAGAGACTCTTCCAAACTTGTGCATTTTTATAAATAAATGTTTTTTTTAGTTGACTGAGAACAGAGTTAGCTTTGATGATATTATTTCAACGTGTGTATCATTTGAGGTTGTGTGAAATGCAAATCCCAAGATCTCTTTCACTGCAGGAGGAATCAAGAAGCTTCTTCCCGTGCTGAGTCAAGATATAGTATTGGTGGTTAGGATTTTTGCTTTTGTTAAATTGTAAGATAAGACACTTTTTGTAATTAAGTCGTAAGCGCCAGGTTAGAGTCCAAGACACAATGTGATTTATATCCATCTGGAGCAGAGCTGGGCTCTCAGGTGTAGAATTTGTGGAAATAACTTTACTGTCATCAGCGTAAAACTTCCATAGATTGCTTACTAGGTATGTTATGTCATTAATGTATAAAATGAATAGAAGTGGTCCTAGAACAGATCCTTGAGGAACACCACTGGTGACTGGTAACGAATCTGAAATGGTAGAACTCATAACAACTTGTTGGGTTCTTTAAAAAAGGAAAGAATTTATCCAATGAAGAAGCATATTAGAGATACCATAACCAGAAACTTTGTGGAGCATAAGATCATAAGGAGGTGTGTCAAACGCTTTTTCATAATCTAAATATAAAACATCTGCACTATAGCCTTTTGCCATTGAGTGCAAGATCTGATCGACAGTTTCCAAAAAATTGGTAACACATGATTTTTTTTGAACAAACCCGTGCTGATTTTGAGATAAAAGATTATTTGCACTTAGATACTTGGTTAAACAATCTTTTACAATACGCTCTAGGATTTTGCAGCAGGAAGAAGTTAGGGAAATTTGTCTGTAGTTTGATGCATCAAGTTTAGATCCTTTCTTGTGAAGCGGTGCTATGTTAGCTTCCAGCCACGCGTCTGGGACTCGACCTTCACAAATAGATTTTATAAATATGTAGGTTATGGGCACGTTCAGAGATGAAGAACATTTGTAAAGGACGTGTGGGTGAATGCTGTCTATGTCTGCTGGTTTATGCAAGTTTAGGTTTGAAAGTAACACTTGTATGTAGTTCACACTAAGTCTATTCAAGACTGACGTCTCATCAATCACAGAAAATGTACGCTTTTCGAATGTTGGCAGCGATTAAATCAAATTCAAAGGAGTAAAAAGAGATGAAAAGTAATTGTTTAGGATCGTAGCTATATGGCTTTCATTAGAAGTAATGTTTCCGTTTGACTCTTTCAAACTTTTTTTGATTTTTAACTTTAAGATTCATGTTTATATACCTATATGTAAGTTTTGGATTTGTCTTGGCTTTTTCGGATATAGATTTTTCATATTAAGCAATAGAATGAGTTAGAGTTTGTTTTACTTTATTGCAGCTATAATTGTATAGTTTAGTGTCCAGACGCCAGTTTGGGTTTTTGCTTCTATAATAAAGTTTTTTATTATTTTTTATAGCAGAGATTACTTCTTCTAAGGTGTGTGTAAAGCAGAACCTAAGGTGATCTAAGGTGTGTGTAAAGCAGATCTAAGGTGTGTGTAAAGCAGAACAATTCGATTTGATTGCTGGTATTTGAAGATTACACCCTTCAATATAGATAGATTGGAATACATTATAACATTCATTAATATTTAAATTTTTAAAACGATTAACCCAGTCAATATATTTGAAATACATGTAAGTTTATCGAAATTGCCGTTTTTAAAATCTTGTCGAGATGAAGAAAACCGATTCCTAGAAGGGTTTGACAATTCTACAGCAAAATTCCAAGTAAGAATTAAATGATCTTGTCATTTTTTAGTGCACCCCAGTTGAGAATGTCTTTCAAGAGAAAAAATACGATGAGATGACTCAGTTAAAATAAGATCTAGAGTGCTGGATGAACCTAATATAGAGTTCAATTGAGAAGTATAAAAATTGACATGCTGTGTAAAATGATTTAAGTCAAATGTTTCAATAAAGTCTTCAGCTAGTGAGTTTGTGGTAATTGCTGTGTTTTTATGCCATGTGGTATGGTCTAGGTTAAAATCTCCTGCGTAAGAAGACAAGAGTAGTGTTTTTATTCGACTAAATTAGATGCTAAATTTATAGAGGCTTTAACTTGATTATTTACAATATATCTATATCTAGATATATATATATATATATATATATATATATATATATACACATATATATATATATATATATATATGTATATGTATATATATATATATATATATATATACATATATATAAAAATATATACTCATTAGGGATATGACTTTTTTGCAACCTACTAGGCCTGTATCGTAATTCAATGAACTTTTATGTAAAAAGAACGAATAGATGTTTCATTTTGACATATTTTGAAAAAAGGTCACCCCAAAACCAAAAAATCGAATTTTCAATAGGTACACTTTTGTACAGTAAATGAATATTAAAGGCTGAAGATGTTGTAAGAGTCATACTCCTGTTGTTATTTTATTTATTTATGCAACATGAACTGTGATATAACAAAAAACATTATGTGATATATAATTATACAAGTATTACAAAATTAACAGTATCAAAGCGTCTAGTACAACAATATACATAACTGTCTGTGTCTATAGGCCTACTGTGTTTAGTACATGGGTCACATGATGCTCACGTCTCATAAAGAGTCTAGCGCTTATTACTTAGAATGAATCGAAGTTGCAGTTTGTCTTTCTTTCTGCAGGAAGCATACAGGTCTTGCATCACCTTGATTGCACGTTCAGCTATCTGATTACTTCGTGGTACGTCGATGACGGATGACTCTTTCTTCCAGTGATTTTTGAATGACTGCAATGCCTTTTTGTAAGGCTTCAATACATCAGATAAATTCTTGAAGTCATTGTCATTGTACTTTTGACTACTAAACCAATGTTCTGCCCACTCATATGAAATGAAACTGCAAACCTTCTCCAAATTCTTTCTCGCTTCAGGCATAAGAATGAACGCCAGAATGGCGAGAATGGCTCTTGAGTTCCATCTGGCATTGCTCATATTAGGAATGTTCTGAAAGTGAATCAGAGGGAAGTTTCTTTGTTCTTCATAGAACCTAAACACTCTTGTTAAATGGTACAAAAACTTCATATCGTCTCTCCACCCTGATTTATCAAGAATTTCTACAGTTCCATTCACAAACTTATCCTTCAGTTCATCATACTTATTCAACAGTTCAGACACAAATGGGTATTCAATGTTTGGAGATTTGGTATCACCCCCAAGTTCTTCGTCCATCACCAGACGGAGAATTCTATCTAGTACGTGATGCTGACAACCGATAAATTGTGGTATTGTGACACCCTTTAATTTAAACATACGTTGCAACTTCACAACAACTCCATTTCTCTTCCCAGTATTGACGTTTGTTGTATCAGTAATGATCATCTTAATTGAACTCCACAAATTGTATTCATCAATAAGTTTGGCAATTTTTTCAGCAACAGTTTCAGCTTTGCCATCTTTTAAACGCAGTGCATCAAGTTTCACGTCAGTTCTTTCATTCTGAAGTACAACTACCTGATATTCCTTATCATCTATTCGTTTGCCGTCAAAGTGTAAGGACCACTGTTCCATTTTAAGTTGTTGTATCATTTCTTTTTTTAATTTACCTGCCTCTTTGAATATGGACTTGTAAATTGCTGATTGACTTGGAGTTGGAATATCAATACCTTGTTGTGATAATACATTGCATATTTTAGCAGCTTTCTTTGTGGAAACTCCACTTGATGTAACCATACTTACAGCAAATTTACTTTTGTAGTGCTTTCTAGTTTTTTTCTGAGTGTCCTCATCATCGTCTTTATCACCGTCGTCGTCTTCATCATCTTCACTCTTACTTTTGCAGTTTTCAGATTCAGTACCACTGTCTGTGGTAGACAGGACTTGTGATGTGGAAGGTATTGCTGTTCCAGACTGGACTTTCCTTCTCTTGGAAGGGTGAATGGTTTCTTTACTTGCCACTTGTCCTGTTGAGTACCCCACCTGTCCATTACTTTCTTTGTGTAGGTGGTATAGACGTTTATCTTCCGAGGATAACCACTGGCCATTCACTTTCGTGATGTCAAATAATGCATTGAGAACATCATATTTTCCACGCTTGACACATTCATCATAGACCTTCAGCACCTTCATAAGCTTTGCTCTTATCACTTGATCAGACACACGTGGAAAATTCAGTTTATTGTCCCACAATTTTGTAATTTCCTTAGAAATTTGGAATATAGACATATAGATGACTATAGTTATCAAACATCATCAAAACATATCTAAAGTTAAAAAAATTTTTTAATGTGAAAAGTTTGTATACTAAAATTTTACTTTGGTTTTCATATTAAGACTTTTTTCAAATGAAAATTTATTTTAAAAGAAGGAAAATTTTCGTTCAATTTTGTTAAATGGTTCCTTTCTGTACAATTTACA
>NC_088924.1:24295000-24315000 GCF_038396675.1 Hydra vulgaris | reverse complement strand
ATAAGTCTAAACAATTTGCATCAATGTTTCCAGATAGCAAAATTGCCAACAACTTTTCCTGTGGTCGAACAAAATCTGGCTATATAGTAACTCACGGTCTTGCCCCATATTTAAAAAAAATTCTATTAGGAGATCTTAACAAGCTGGATAACTTTGTATGTCTTTTTGATGAGTCTTACAATAAAGTTGTAAAGAAAGGTCAAATGGACTTACATGTGCGATATTGGAATGAAGAGAGTAATACCGTTTGTACTAGATATTATACTTCAGAATTTATGGGAAAAGCTGCAGCCCCAGATATTCTAAATATGTTTAAATCCTGCATGATTGGTTTGAATGATGAAAAAATGCTCCAGGTATCTATAGATGGCCCTAATGTTAATAAACGGTTTTTGACAATGCTCAATGAAGAACGTTAGGCCAATGAATTAAGTACGCTCATTGACATTGGTACCTGTGGTTTGCATACTATAAATGGAGCTTTACAAACTGGTGCCAAAGCTACTGGCTGGAACATAAAGAAGTTATTGTCTTCAATTTACCAAATATTTCATGAAAGTCCATCAAGAGCAAGTGATTATGAACGAATAGCTGGAGCAACAAGTTCAGATTTTCCTTACATGTTTTGTAGCACTCGGTGGGCTGAGAACCAAAGTGTTGCCAAGAAAGCAATACAGGTTTGGTCAAAAGTAGTCTTAGTTGTTGATTACTGGAAGTCCTTACCAAAGAGTAAGCAACCTGGATATGGTACATCAGGGCAAAACACCAGTTTTGAACATTTAAGTGCTCGAGCAAATGAAGTTTTGGTTCCTTTAAAGTTGAAGTTTTTTGAAGAAATTAGTGCCAATCTAAATGCATTCCTTGGTATTCCTTGTTATATTCCTGATGCAATTGTTCTGCTGTTTATGCTCTTTAATATATTTTAAGAAATAAACTATTTTCTTATTATTTTCAAATTTCAGGAAAAAATGCAAAATGTTATTTTCAATATTGCTATTTTTTTTCTTTTAGTTTCTTTTCAAACTGATAAGCCAATGACTCCTTTTCTGGTGGTGACACTTGAAGAACTACTACGCAATTTTTATGCAAAGTTCATTCGATTAGATGTTCTTGCAAATGCCAAAACTACAACGTCTTTATTAAAAATAGATTTATCTAATTGTGCAAACCGGCTTTTAACCAGCAAGATTGATGTTGGCTTTTCATTGAAGTATGATCTCCTGCAACTCAAGAGTAAAGGAAAGATTACTGAAGTTCAAATTGACAAGTTCAAGAGTGAAGTATGCGATTTCCTTGTCTCAATGTGTACTCATATCATTGAGAAGAGCCCTTTGTCTTCTCTGGTTGCTCGCTGTCTGATGTGTATTTCCCCATCATTTATGGTTGAATTCCCAGAAAAATGTGAATATTTTTTTGAAAAACTGTTGATGAAACTTGTTACTTACAAGAAAATTAGAGCTTCTGTTGGTGATTTAGCTAAGAGCGAATATTCCAGGTTTTGTAAAATCGTCGTTGTTGATAACAAAGAATTATTTTTGACTTTTGATAAAGATAAAGATCGTTTGGACTACTTTTTGTGGAAATACACTGATTTAAAGCTGTATACAAATCTTCAGCAAATTTTTAAAATAGTCCTCATTTTATCGCACGGACAAGCTCAAGTTGAACGAGGGTTCAGCAGCAATAAAAGTCTGATTGATGACAATATGTCCACAGACACCATCATCTCTTTACGTTCTATCCAAGATTACCTCACGTTTTATGGGCTCATGGCACATGAAGTTGAAATAACTAAAGATTTGTTGTATAGCTGCAAACAGGCAAGAAAGAGGTATTTTGATGATCAACGATCAAAAGCCCTGTCTGCAGAAAAAGCAGAGAAAATCGAAGCAAAACAAAAAGTAATTGAGGATATTGAAATAGTCAATACAGAAATTCGACAGGCATTATCTATGATTGAAAATTTAAAGAAGTCGTCTGATGAAATTGGATTCCGTGCTGAAAAAAGGATAGCTTTAGGTTTGTGCCTTGAATATGAATAAATTTTTAGTTCATATAATACTAAATGAAATGTCATTATTTAATGATTCTCTTTGTATTTAGATGACATTAAAGCTGACATATCAAAATCCAATGCATTAAAAAGAGCTGCCTTTGAAAAACAAGAGTCTCTTGAAAAGCTTTATGTTAAAAAAAAAAACCTTGTTAAAAAGAAAAATGAACTTTTGTAATAATGTTCTATATGTGTATAGTATATTATATTTATAATAGTTTATTTATTTATATTTAATGTTTATTGAAAAAAGAAAGATTCTGTTTATAAAGTAATCATTTTCTCCTTAATTCTCCTTATTTTTTCCTTGAAAAAGTTGGCGTTCGCGACCAAATCTCCTTATAAATTGGGAAAATATATCCTTAATTCTCCTTAAAGTCCTTATTTTTAGCCTCAGTTTTAATAGTGGTAACCCTGTACATATTGACTTACAATTAGCAAAACTTTATTTATTAGAAAAAGAAAGAAAATATATGATTTTTTAACAATTGAAAAAAGCATAAATTGTTAAGAAAACATAATAAAATATATCTTTTCAACAAAATTTACATACAAACAAAGCAAAATAAATTTTTATTTATATAAAAGAACAAAAATATTTTTTAAAACTCAACATTATTAAACAAAAAAACATTTTATTATTTACAATTATTATATATTTATACATAATAACAAAACAAAATATATAAAGAAAAGTATAAACAAAAAAATTTAACTAAATTTGGATCATCAATTAACAATTGTTAGATTAACCAACTGCAAAAATAATTATGGAACCAGTATATTTTTTTTCCCACTACTCCATCTCCTTATATTTTACTTTCTACAGAATCCACACTCCCTATTAAAAAAAGGAGGAAGAAACATTTGCCCTAACACCTCCTGTTATATCTCATGCCTTATGAGATATGCGTCATATATTTTTTCTGCAATATGTTGAAAAAGCATGTAAGAGATACCTAAAATGAAAAAAAGGAAATGATAAAAGAAGTAAAAACAATATGTAGTAACACTACAAACCAATTTACTTGTTCCTGATGTTTTTTTCTAGAGCACTGTTAAAAATAGTCAAAATCTGTAAGAAAAGACATTTATTGCAAAGACAATTGGCTATTATACAAAATAACAAAAACATAATGGCTATTGGTGCAAACAAATTTTATAATTTGATTAAAAAATGAAATTATTTCTACCTTGATTGCAACAAACTAATTTCTTTTTAAACTATTAGCTAATGATTAACATAGTAAATTTTAAATAAATAAAGTTTAAGCCATATTTTACCAGTAGACAAAGTAAACTTATGACAGTTGGTATAGCATCAAAGTAGAACTAAAGAAATAAAGTAACAACAAAATTTAAAATGTTTGTAATACATAATATTTGCAGTTTAACATGGTAATGAACTCTACCATCATGAGATAATAAAGGTAAAGTTATAAAAGCATTAAAAATTTGGTCCTTTTAATTAAAAACATGTTTTCTTGAACAGATAAGGACACATTGATAAAGAACATATGAACAGTGAAAAATTTATTTTTAAGTTTTTTAACTGAAAATACAATAATATTTTGACAAAGAATCATAAGCACTGTCACAGCAGCTCTAAAATCATTTTAATAATTTGCATCTTCTGCTGATGGTGTTTAATGTATAACTAAATGTATAACTTTTCAACAAAATTTCTTTATAAACATAACTTAAAATTAAAATAAAGAGAAAATTTTATTTATTTACAAACAAAATGTAACAAAAAAGACCAATAAATATATACATATTTAATTAAAAAAATCAGATATATTTTCTATTTGCAGTTAAGTATTTTTCTCTACCCATTCAAACTATACTTACAACAAATTCAAATCATCAACTTGCATTGTTTTTAAAATTTTTGATATTTAAAATGCAAAAGAAAACAATTTTATAGTTATATTTATAGTTTACTGTATTAAAATATATATACATATTATATACCCCTTTTCTTTAAGTGAACTCAACTTATTTGTAGAAAATTTAAAAAGTAAAACTGTAAACCTAAAAGAAACTTTACTTTTTCCATATCTTAAAACATACTTGAGTTAGATATTTGCATGTTGTTTAAATTTTCTCATATAAAAAGAGCCAAGAGACTCTTTCTTGCTATTATATCGGGTTAATGGCTGCCACGAGTTTCGTGCAAACATGCACTAATGAGCATTAATACTATTAAGTTGCTCAATATATAATATGATAATTATATGTATATATAGTCATTATGATAAATAATTATATATATTGATTACAGTGATCATGATGCCTACAGGATAAGTTGGATAATAAATTAACTGAGGGTTTTATTCATATATCACTTTTTTTAGTTATTTCTATAGTAATGGATGTTTTTTAAAGAAAAAATAAGTTCTAGAAAACAAAAACCTGCAAATATTTCTACATAAAAAAAAAAACAACATTTAAGAAATCTAATTGTTGAATTGAAATGCAGTTAGTTCTTTAGTTTCTTTAACAATTGTTTATTTTTAAATAAAAGTTTGTTGCAAGGAAATACTTTTTTTATTGTTATCTAAGTTGGTTTTTGTTTGTTTTCATAAAATTTTATTTAACAATATTTCACATTTTAATTTTTTTCAATAAGTGATATTGTGTTTTTATATTCTTGAAACAAAACTTAAATATCCTAATAAACTTTTCTTGCATTTTTTGAACAAATTTATTGTTTATTGAGAGAATACTTTTTTTAAAAAACACTTAGGAGTTGAATAATAGATTAGTTTAAATAATTATCCTTTTTTTTAGTTTTTTCAGTCTTTGAATTCAATTATCAGTTTAATAAACGAGTCAAGTTATGTGAAGTCTTGTATAACAAAAGTATTGCAGCTTAATGAAAATGCTACTTTTTTTAACGTAATTATAAAAGTTTTGTTGCCAAATAGAAATTACAGATTAACTTATAATTTTTCTTTGAACTCTGCGAGGCTTATTCTTTTAAGGTATTATGTTGATACTTACCCCATTCACTGTTGCAACTTGCCCTGGTACAGGGTAAGTTGCAATATTTTATTTTTTGCTTTTGTTTTACTACTGCGGAACAACTAATATTTATATTTTATTTATCAACGTTGGTTTAACAAGTCACTAAAATCTTTTTTATATTTCTGATAAAAATTAAAAAAAATCAAGGTCATACGAAATAATGCAGTTTTTAAAATTTTGTTGCAACTAGCCCCAGTCTCCTCTATATTGCCACTAGTATTATTAGTTTTCACAAGCTCAATAAAATATCATCAAGGATAATCGAGATAGGATTCTATGAAGTTTAACATTTGGGTATAATGTCTCAAACTTATTTTTTATAACATTTAATTCCAAGGTTAAAGTTTTTTATGTGTCAAAAAAAAAAATATGCATAATGTACCAGAAGAGCCATCAAACAGCAACTTTAATACTTTATATTTTAATAAAAACCCAATACATCTGTACACCTGCAATGTAGATAAGTTATATCAAAAATTATTTTTGTTTATGCTTTTTTTAAAGCCCTTATATTCTTCATTCTTATACTTTTTGCATGCAGTTTTTAATATTAGGCAATTATCTCCATATTAAGATTTTAATTCTTTGTAGGTCTTTTGCTACTGGTGATCACTTTTAACTATGTATTAATTTTATAGCAACCTGATTTTTACCTGGTTTGTTGGATACTTTTGTTGGATACTTTTCAATTTGCTCAAGAAATTTCAACTTACCTTTAAAGACTAGCATTTATATTTGGAAATAAAACTTGTTTTATTTTGTTTAATGTTGTTGAGCTGATTAAATCTATTTTTAAATTGAAATTAAACTTTATATTTTTAAATATGTCGTGTTTGTCTCTTAAATAAAAATTTTTAAAGTGTATCTAATGTGTAGAAGTTATTCCAAGGTAAATAATGAAGTCAATTATATGAAGTTATAGATTATTTTAAATTTGTTTTATAACATAGTATTTTATAAATTAAGAATTAAAAGTGTTATGCTAAAAACAGTATTTTGCCATCAAAAATGAGGTTTTTTCATGAAATAAAAATTTACTTTTTTTGGGCTCTGGAGTGAAACAAGAAAAGTATCATCATCTGAATGAAATTTATGTTATAACAAAAAGAAAATGTTAAAAGGCTGTGTAATGAAAAAATGCAGTTGTATAATCCTTAGATAAAAAAGTAAATGTTGGATACCAAATGGACAGACTGTGTATTAGGGTGTCTCAAAAATAAATAAAAAAATTTGCGCTATTTAAAACTTGGCTACATGTAAAACAACTAAATATATGTAAAATAATAATCTTATACATATATATAGAGTATAGTAAAACAGTGTCAATCACCAGGCTGGCATGGTTTCTGCTTTCTGTGATAAACCTTGTATTGCCTTAGATGAAATTAATTTATCAAGATTTACTCTAGAAAAAAAAGATAAAGAATTATTAAAAGATGATTTTTTCACATAAGAGATTATCGAAATGAAGATATGAAGCAGAGTGTTTTGTTGGTTGCTGAAAACCACAGAAAAAGTTAAATAAAAATATAATTAAAACCCAGATTAAATATATTTAAAGAGCTTGTTATTTTTTTTAACAAGTTTGACCATGATTTTTTAACATACGTAACATAAAATTTATTATGAAATATCTTTTATTACAACAGATATTTAAAAGTAAGAGATTTTCCTTATAATTATAGGTTTTATCTTAAGGAAAGGAAAAATTCAAATACTTTTATAAAAACCAATTTTATACTGAGTATATATACTTTGTTAAATTTTAAAGCTCTGGTGTATTTGGTCATAATAGACCTAGTAAACAAGTTCCAGATGGCGCACATTTCATTTTTTTTTAAAATGTTTTCTTGGGACACCCTTCTGTGTAAACATAGTTTTTCATGTAATGTTTCATTTTTTTGCAAAACTTTACGTCTAAAATTTTTTATAGCTATTTGTTTATAAAATTTTTCAATCACAAATTTTTGTCAGTTGTTGTCTAATATTTATAATTTTGAAAAAATAATAAAAAAGTTTAAATTATTTTTTAAAAAGGTGTTGAAATAAATGCTGAGAAGAATCAACAACAGTATGAACCATACAACACAACTATAAGCATATTCTATTGCAACAATGTACAATTGATACTTAATTTTGGTGATGGGACAACTGTTACAAATATAAAAAATATCAACACTTCTACTGCAAAAGGTTATATTTACACTACCATTCATAGGTAATTATTTTATGTTTATTTGTTGTATCTTTTTTACATAACTTAAATCTTTTTTAATTTATCAAGAAGAAATAGCAGAAACAGTTGCTGTTGTTCCACCTTGAAAGAATTAGAAACTGAAATAAATGTAGAAAAATACTAAAAACAACTAAAACAATATAAATAAAGCTTAAGTTATCAACTTTAAATAATAATGTTAGTACAAGACCAGATTTCTTGTAATGAAAAAATCAAGCTAATAGCAATTGTTCAAACTCTGAAGCTTTTTAATATTGAAGTGAGCATTTTAGTTGGTATCATATTTCTTTATAAAAAAGGACTTTTAATAGCTAATATTTTTGCAAAGAAATACTTATATGCTTTTGTAAATACAGCTATAAGTAATGTAAAAACTGTTTACCCATACCCGAATTTCATGATTTCTTCATTTGTTCACAATTGTTGCACAAATATTACTAATATAATTTTAAATTTTTTATTATTTTTTATTATTTTTGTTTTAATTAAAGCTCTGTATTTTCTTATTTAAGGGCAATTTTATGTAAAAATCTGATGTACAAATATTACTGATATTATTTTACATTTAATATTTTGCTATTTTTTTAGTATGTGGAATATTTCATAATTTTTTTTCATTATACAAACCTTTATTTAGTATAGTACCTAAATATAAAAATATACTTATGAAAAATCAAAAAAAAAATATAAAAAACTTATGAAAAATTAAAAAAAAAGGAGTTCAAGTTCATTATCAAATATTTGATGATCTCATAATAGCTAAAGCCCAGAGTTTACTGTAATAGTTTGTTTTACTATTATTATTCATTTCATTATTACATATCCGATACCTAAAAAAAGATAAAATATATATGATAAGTTGACAGCTTAGTTATATGCTTCAATAGTATTCAAAAATTGATTTTTCATAATTTTCATTTTTATTCAAATCCTTTGGTAGTATAATTTTTTTTTACTTATAAATCTTCATTTAATAAAACATTACTTTGCTTCCCTGTGGATATTTTTGTATCCACGGGGAAGGAAAGGGTTAGGACTTTTATATATAATGTTATAGGGAATAGGGAGTTGGTCAAGTTTTTGTGAAAAGAGAAAAAAAGGGGAGGTGATAAAAACTTTACAATTTGCAAGAAATAAGTTATGAAAAGCTTTTAAAGTGCAAAATCTAAATAATATTTAAATAAATTCAGAAAGTATTATTTTTAATCTGATTGTTAATGCTCAAATGTTCGTTTAGATTTAATTATTTTCAAAAACCCAGGGTGGTTGACAGGAGTTTTGACATTGTTTTGAAAAATAAACTTAAGAATAGTGAAAAAAAATCTTTGGAAAAGTATCGATTATGAATAGCGCAAAAAATTAAAAAAGAATGTTTTTGTTAAAATAGTTTATGTTATGTTATGTTGAATAGTAAATCTATCTGTTACCTGAATGATCAGAATATTTTAATTATAAATAATTTTCAAAGCAGAATTTAGTTTACTATAGCTGGCACTTGTAAAAATAAATTTAAA
This sequence comes from Hydra vulgaris, assembly GCF_038396675.1. Taxonomy (NCBI): domain Eukaryota; kingdom Metazoa; phylum Cnidaria; class Hydrozoa; order Anthoathecata; family Hydridae; genus Hydra; species Hydra vulgaris. Next base: position 24,306,167 of record NC_088924.1, on the reverse strand, counting down.
ATTGTACTTTTAATGTTAAATTAAGTTGATAGGTTACCTGTTAATAACCTAATTTTTATAATTGTTATAATTCCTTGATTTCCTTTAACAACTCTGTATGTCAACATAGACATAGCTAATTTTTTTTTTTAAGATTTTGATTTTTTTTTAGTTATTCTGTGTGTCAACAGTTCACAATCACAGCTGATATATATGAAAATGCTGGAAATACCACTTCTGCCTTATTCACTAGTTCTACAAACATAACAGTTTTTTGCTTTCTGTCCCCTTTAAAAGTCATTAAAACACCCCCTGATTCTCTTGGTGGCTATGTTCAGTTATCTATAAGCAAAAATATAACATTAGGCATCTATCAAGAGACTGGTTCAAATATGATATATTTAATTGATTGGGGAGATGGTAATTTTACTGTTAACAATCAGACTTTAAACTCGAGACCAGTTTCATTTCAAGCGCAGTATATGTATACAAGTATCAACAATTACACTATTTCTGTTACTTGCAGCAATTATATACAGACCCTTAGTCCTATATTTATTCAGGTTCAGGTAACAAATTGTTCCATGCCTGAAATTAAATTTTTTTATGGAACTGTTTACAATCCGATGACCATCATTAAAAGTGTTAGAAGAGATTTAACAGCTTTTGTTGAAAGTGTTAGTTTATTTTGTAAAAATGAAACATTTACTTTTGAATGGAAACTTGCTAGTTCTGGTTCTAAATCCAAAGTAACTCAACAAAAAGGCATTTTTTCTCAGCAAAAGGTTACCTATTCTATAGCCAAAAACTCACTCGATTATGGTGTTTACATATTATCGTTGCAATGTAATTACGGTAATGCTTCAGCTGTTTATACTGCACACTTAAATGTTATATTTTTACCACTGTATATAGATATTGATAAAGGTTTATTTGTATCTGTTGCATACAAAAAAAAAGTTGGAAATGAAAGTTTTTATCAAAACTTTAAAGTAAGTGCAATGTCTAGTTATGATCCTGATGATCCGACAGTTGGGACTCAAAATATAACTTTTAGATGGAGATGCAGAATTGCTTCGAATTTTTCTGACGCTGAAGTTGCTATGCAGAACTTTACACTTTCAAATTTCACATTCTCAAGTGATACTTGTTTTAATGAGTCCTGGGTAGATATTCCTTCAACCTTATCAGAAATAGTTTTCAGTACACAACAGTTTTTAGAAGAAATTAGTTATCATATTGAAGTTTGTGGAACAAAGTATGCAGGAAAAGATGTATATTCAAACGATTGCTACAAGACAAGCTGTTTTGTTCAAGAAGTTCTGATTTCGGGAAGTTTTCCAACTGTTACAATAAAGTATGTTTTATTGCTAATTTTTTCTCTTTGTTTATAAACTAAAATTTTAATTCTTGTTAAAACACATTAGTAGCAAACAAACAAAAAAATTTTAAAATATTTTTCTTTTTTTCGCTATTTAAAAAAGTTGTTAAAACACATTAGTAGCAAACAAACAAAAAAATTTTAAAATTTTTTTCTTTTTTTCGCTATTTAAAAAAAGTTGTTAAAACACATTAGTAGCAAACAAACAAAAAAATTTTAAAATTTTTTTCTTTTTTTCGCTATTTAAAAAAAGTTGTTAAAACACATTAGTAGCAAACAAACAAAAAAATTTTAAAATTTTTTTCTTTTTTTCGCTATTTAAAAAAAGTTGTTAAAACACATTAGTAGCAAACAAACAAAAAAATTTTAAAATTTTTTTCTTTTTTTCGCTATTTAAAAAAAGTTGTTAAAACTAAAAAGCAAACAAAAAGTAGTATATAAAAAAGAAGCAAATAAAAAAAAAAATTATAAAGAAAGTATTATTTTGAGAAATAAAAACTATTTTATTAACATTATATTTGTATTATATTACGTACATTGCATACATGCGTACATACATAAGATATTTACTGTATCATTTTCATATACATAACACTCAAAATATCAATTGAACTTGATCAAATTCAGCACCTTTTAAATTAAATTTAAATTTTTTTAATTTTTTTGCATGCTGAAGCTAATGTGTTGTTGTTTGGTTGTAATGGTAATAAGTATTGGTTATCATTACTATAAGATTAAAATAAATAAGTAAATATTAAAATGAAAAAAATTTTTTAGAAATTTTCTTCAAAATTCTTCATTGTCACAAGTTGACGTTTCGAAATTGACCTGTGTTTCTTGATTATCAGTTAGGTTTATTTTGCAGCGATATAAACAGACAAAAGATATTTATAAAGATTAATATTAAGCAAAATCATTCATTTATTTTGCTTTAATTTTAAATTGCTTTATTTTAATTGCTTAATTTAAATTGCTTAATTTAAATTTATTTAAATTGCTTATTTTAAATTGCTTTAATTTTAAATTGCTTTATAATTTTAAATTGCTTTTATTTGCTTTATATTTGGATTTATTTTGCGGCAATATGAACAGATCAAAGATAAATTTAAAGATAAATATAAAGCAAATTCAATCATTCACTCCATAAAGGCAAATCCATGTCAGTTGCAGAGAGATCTTGCGAGAAAATTGAAATGCAACCAAGCTTTTATAGGAAAAACACTTAAATCTTAAGAATATAAAGCATATCATAAAAGGAAAACTCTAAAGCAATCTATTGATGGAGAAATTAAATCTATATAAACTTTTAAACCGAGAAAACTTGTGCATATTAAAATGAAAAAAACCATTGCAAAAATGATTTTTTATAATAGCCAAGGCAGCAATATTTTTATCAGTCAAAAGGTAGATAAGTTGTCAAAAAATTCAAGTATATTCAAGCTCAAAAATTTGCTCCCAAGTTCCTTATATGGTAAGTAATCTGCTCCTGTGGTTCAAAAAGTACACCATACATTAGTCATAAATCTTTGAACCCAGATTTATATATAAAAAAATGCTTAAAGAAATACCTTTTTAAACACATATTTTTGACCTAATTTGGCTACAATTCACTTCTCTAAGAAGTCTCTAGAATGTTATGAACAAAATGGTGTCAAATTTGTATCTAAGGAAGCAAATCCTTGTCCTGAGCTGTGAGTTATTGAATGTTATTGGTCAATTATAAAAATGAATCTTATTGAAAAGCAAGTAATTAACTACAAATAAAAAGGATTTTAAGAAAAAATGGATAGCTGCCTCGGGAAAAGTAACTTCATTGTGTCAATAAGCTTCATTGTGTCCAAAAAATTACAAAAATCTGTTGAGTAGTTTTTGCGTAATTAACAATTAAAGAGTGCTGAATTTCATTGTGTTTAACTGATACATTATTGGAGATAAAAAGTTAATAGCATAAAAAATTTATGTTTTCTATTTTATTGTACATATTATAAATATCTCCACTTTTGTATAAATGCTTTATTTATAATAATTTGTTTTATATTTTTGTACAAAAAAGTATAATTTAAAAAAATATTAATGTTTTAATATTATGAAATCAAATAAAGAAAAACAATTTTTTTTTTTAACTTGATGCTAGGTAATGTTATTTCATTTTAGAGTTTATATATTTAAATTAACTTAAAATAAAGTTTCACCTAATTAATTAAAAATAAATTAATTATGGAGTTTTCTACCTGACCATGTTCCATTTTTTTATTCTAGACTTTCTTTAACCCAAATTTTAAAATGTACAATTATCAGAACCACTGTGTACTGTGTTAATTTTTGTTTCTCTTAATGATGTTACATTACATTACGTAGAATTTTCATATTAAATTATTACATACATTACAATGCATACATGATTAGATAAGAATTTTGAAACATTACTTTATTTTAACACTATTATTTTACTTAAAACAATACTCAAAGTAGAATACTGGAGATCAGGAGTTAACATAAACAGTGTAAGATATTTGTTATTGTATTTTATTGTATTTATAAATATTCCAAAGATATTTTATTCTCTTTATTTTACCTACTGTATCCTTATTTTCTTGAGCTATTTTGATTTGATTTGATTTAAACAAAAAAACAAAAAAAGTTATACCGGTAAAATGAAAATTTTTTGTAATGTAACACCAAGAGAGACAAGTTGATACAGTACATCAGTGGTTCTGATAATTGTTCCTTTTAAATTTTGATTTAAAAAAAGTCAAGAAAGATAAATAAACAATATGAAATTCCAAAATTTATTAATTTTTAATAAAGTGAAACTTTAATTTAAATTGATTTAAATACGTAAACTTTAAAATGAAATAACATCACCTAGCATAAAGTTGGAAAAAAAAAAGTTTTTCAATACTTGATTTTATTATGATATTGCTATATAGCAATATCAAAATCAATATCAATATCAAAAAATAATATCATAAAAAACATTAGTATATACTAATGTTTTTTATGATAATATTTTTTGATACGAAAATATAAAATTAAAAATTGTAAATAAATAAAGCATTTATGCAAAAGTGCAGAATACTTTATCTCTTAAAGTAGAATACTGGAGATCAAGAGTTAACATAAACAGTATAAGATATTTGTTATTGTATTTTGTTGTAACCTGAGCCACCATAAACAACGGTTAATGTCGGATCTGGTGGGAGCTTTTTACCAGACACAGGGGCATATATATTTAACACCGCAACTTCATTGGTTTATGTTTGATAACTTATTTTCTTTCAAATGAAGTCTTTTTGAAATGAAAAACTTCTAACATTCTTTACTCAAACTGTTTTAAAATCTTCATAATGAAAGCAAAATCGTTTTCTTATGATACTCACTAAGGTCTTTTTGTCGGTTTCATTGATATAATAATGATCAGTTGTTATAATTTTTGTATTAGATATTTTTCTTGTAATCTTTTTCTTCTTCTTATTTATATGGCTTTTCTGCCAGTTTCCAATTGACCCTGGCTTAGCTTTTTGTTCTTTTAAATACTATTTTACTAAAACTGGAGCCTCAAATTTAAAAAAGAATTTCATGGTCTAAAATGTTTTTAAGTTAATAACAAGCATAAAATTAAAATATAATAACACAACCCCCTACCCACAAAAAAAACAAGAACAAAAAAAAACCTGCTTGATTTTTTCACAGCAACAAAAAGCTTGTTTAAATAACCCTTGCAATAAAAAGTTCTAAAGGGCAATATGTAGTAAAATTTGATGACTTGAAATAAGGAATTAAAAGTTTATGAAAACTGCTGTACAAATTGTTGTCAGTTTAAATTCTTAGAGATTTCCTTTTTTAAGTGGAAGATTTGAATTTACGTTTTTCAAAAGTTTTAAAATTTCTTCTTTTAAAACTAACTTTTAAAAATGATGTCATGAGAGTCAGTTTTCTCAGTTATAAATACTTCTTTTTTGATCTTATAAGCATTATCTGTGTCATTTTATGTGAATTATCTGTTTATATTTTGAGAGGTCACTAACCAGTAGTTCAGCATATTGGTAATTGTACCGGTCATAATAAGTTCAGCATATGTTCCACTTAGATATTGAACTTATGAACTTTAGTGTTTGAGAAACAAACAGGGTTAATACCAAAACAATAATCTATTATAGTTGCTATTTACAATGCATTTTGAAATATAAACAAAGTAATCTGTTCATAATAATTCAATTTTATTACCTTACTATTTTAATAGCTAAAAAGTTTGCATTTTTTTATGAATATTTGGGATATTGGTCTGTAGTTTGATGGGTTAATTCTGGACCCCTTCTTAAATAAAGACATTACATTTGTTTTGGACCATGAACTTGGAACTTCACTATTGTCAAATGGGTTTTGAAAGATGAGAGTAAATGAAGTAAACATTAAACAAGCGCATAAAACGCAAGGACTGGCATTGCCTACATCAGGTGATTTGGATATATCAAGTGATGAGATTTCCATTAGAGTATCCTGAGTGGCAAATACTATGTTGTTGAGAATAATGTTAGTTCTACGATCAAAATGGGGAAGATTTTCATTGGATGGCTTATTGCTGAAAACACTATTATCACTACTCTATGCTTTTGAATTTTTTAAAACATTAAATATTTTTTTCATTTTTTTTTTTGTACTTCTCTATTTTAGCTTTTATTTTTATGACATTAATGATTTTTTAAAAACATTTATTTAGTTTAATATATGCTGTCTAAATTTAAAAAATAGAAGTATAACTTAATGTTAATTAATTAGGTGCTTATCTAACTGCAATACTAAACTGAACTTTAAAGAACGCATGGTATATTCATTTGACTGTGAAGATTGTGGCTATCGAAGGTACACATGCTTTTATATTTATCATAAATTGCAATGTTTAGTGTATGGTTATCAATGTATATTGTTTATGCATTAATGTATTACTTATCAATGTATGCTGTTTATTTATCAATGTGAAATGTTTATTTTATCTATACTACATACATGTCAATGTATACCTTATATGTATCAATATACACTGCATGTTTATCAATGTATACTGTATATGTATCAATGTGTAATGCTTATGTATTAATATATACTGCAAACATCTCAAGGTATCAGTATATACTGTATGTGTATCAATGTATACTGTATATGTATCAATGGATATTGTATGTTTATTAATGTATATTTCTTAAGTATCAATTTATAATGTATATACATCAATATACTCTTGTTGTGCAAATTTATTACCTCTATTTTAGTTTTAGTTTTAATTTAGTTTTTATTTTTAAAACAAAATTTCAAAAATTATTTATTAATAATTTTGTAAATCTATTTTAAGTTGATTTAAAAGTACTTGAAAAGAATTTTTTTAAATAATAAAATTACACCAAAATTTACAATATTTTATCATTCACACTGGTTACACAAATTATAATAAGGGCTGTAAACATATATAAACCAGATATATGTTGTATACCAAGGAATTTCCAAAAGGTTTCTTTGTTTTTATGCTTTTATGTTTTTATGTTGATTATATACTTACTAGTTATGTATAATAATATATAATTATATCTAATTATATATTTTATCAAATAATTAATTTACATCACAAAATTTACAGCATTTCATTATTTGCACTGACTTCACAAATTACAATAAAGACTTGATGACCAAGGAATTTCTAAAATGTAATAATACCTAATTATTTAGTTACTAGTAACACAATTATATCTAATTATACAATTAACATACACAAATTGTAAAAGTTTTAAATTAAACTACAAATTATGTGTAAGCAAAAATATTATTTACAAATAAATATTTTTAAATAAAGTTTTAAAAAATAAGTATTTTTTTAAAAACTTTGGAAGTAAAACATTGAGTTTAGTGATCAAATAGTTTTTTTCCAATAATTTTATGAGTTATATGTTAATTTTTTTAATTAAATGTGCATTTGTTTGCATTAAGATGTCTCTTCTTTTCCCATACTTTTTTATGATGTCATTTTTTTAATGTCAAAAAATTTGTTAATTTAAATGCAAATATGCTATTAAACACATTTGTAATTTTGAAATGTAAATTACAAACAAAGAAACAATAATGAAGTTATACAAAATACCTCTTTTGAAAAGAAATTAAAAATGTCGAAATTAAACACTCTTTTTATGAAAAATAACAATAGAACAAATAATATATACAATAATAAGTTATGAACAAGTTTTTTTCTAATTTATATAAAGAATAAGCGCTTAATAGGGTGAAACAAATTGACATAAAGTTACATTATTACTGAATATATGAAAAGTTTTGATTTTTAGATTAGAGGCTAATTGGACTGTAGAAGATGAAACAGGATATTTTCCAGCAGAACTTTCTGTTCAAAATGCTACTTCTACAGGATTTTTAATTCCTAGTCTTGTAATTAATAAAGATATTCTTCTTGAATCAAAAAACTACACATTTACTTTGATGGTTGGTTATGCAAATTCTGTCAAAAAAGTTAAATTAAAGTTTAAAAAGTCAACTTGTTCTCAGCCTACTCCAGGATACTGCATTATCAAGTAAGTAGAATTTTTATATGAATTTCATTTTGTTAAGTTAAAGTTTAAGGTAAGTTTTTTTTTTTTTTTTTTAATAATTTGTTTGTTATACATATATTAAAACTAAAAAAAAAGGCTTCATATTTTTAACAGCCCAGCAGAAGGAGTTGCCCTCGAAACAAAGTTTGTACTTATTTGTGATGGGTGGAGAGATTCTGATGGATTGCTTAGCTACGCCTTTTATTATGATAATGGTCAGTTGCAGCAAATAAAACTTAGTAGTGTAACCTCAATAGATTATCCCATATTAAATGCTGGTACTACTGACCAACCAAGTTTAATAAACTTTGTGATGGGTCCAGGTGATGAGAACAATGATTTCAAAATCAGAATCATTATAAAAGTGATTGGAAAGTACCAAGCATACACAGAATATAATCTATATATTAAGGTTGGCATTTATGAACTTTCATAAACTTATGCTAAAACAGGGTAATAATGGGGATCTTAAAATAATGAGTAGTATCAGAACATATATGTAAAACTCAATATAGAAACTTTCGAGTTTAGTTTGCTTTTCAAACAACATCCTTAAACTAAAAGAATTTTAAGCAACCAGTTTCATTTCTTTTAAATAAAATATGTTAAAGAGAATTGAAATAATAATAGAAAAAGATAGTAATATGGAAAAATAAAAACTAATAAAAAGATTGGTATGTATTTATAACAACTTCTTTGTTAAGAAAAAAAGTTAAAATCAGTAAATCTTAAAAATTCCTTTCATATTATTTTATGTACATATGTGTAAATGTTTGTCATATATTATATATGACAAACATTTACACTTATGTACATAAACAACATATATATATAATATAAAAGAAGTAAACTATGATTTTTTGTAATCTTAAATTAGCATCATTAAAATGAAATAAATATAAATTTTAAATGAACCAATTTGATATATATAAAGCAAAATAAGTTATAGTCAAATGAATTGAATGAAATATAAAGAAAGGAAAGGATTGATGAAAAATACTAAATAAAAAAATAAAAAAATATTTAAAACAATATTTTCTTTGTTCAACAAGTCAAATTTATTTTCATTAAAAATTGTTATTTTTGTTTTTGGTTGTTTTTTAATTAAAATTTTGTTTTTATACTGAATAAATAAGTCCAACATAAATCTTTTAAATGCTAAACCAATATTATCAAAAAATGCTGTGTAATGTCATAGTTTTTTTTTAAATAGAACTTCAAAAAAATATATAAGAAACATTTTTATGTGAATATAAATAAAACCTTTCAAAACATGTTTTTATTTACAAAATAAGTTAATATTTTTTTAAATGTTTGTTTACCTATACAGGTGTACCCAAATAATAAACCATTGAATTTCAAAAGCTTGATAACTAATATTAATGTTAATGATACGCAAAGTATTGCTAATCTTGTTCAAGCAGTTAGCAATAATATAAACAAAAATTTTGCAAATCAGTATAATGTCACTTCGTCATCTGTTAATGAATTATTTGGTATGGTTGTTGAAGATACATTAAAACAACAAAAGCAACAGGAATTGTCTGGTTTACAAGAAGTATGAATTTATATATACTATTTTATCTTATTTTTTAATTTATTATTAATAGATATTTTATACAAGGCATATGACTAACATTTTCACCAAAACACTATGATAAAAAACATTTTCACCAAAACACTATGATGAAAAACATTTACACCAAAACACTATGATGAAAAAATTAGTAAACAACTAATTAAAGTTCGTTTAATTTTTTCAAAAATTTTGATTAATTTCAAAATATTGTCTTTTTTTTTCAACGTTCTATTAAAATTTTAATACAAGTAGATTTTTTTTTATACTTTTTTTTGTCAGTTTTAGCTTAACTTTATTTTATATTTAGATAACATAACATAAAAGCTAAGCCAAAAAATATGGTTTTTAAATGATATAGCAATATAACTTTATGTTTGTATTTGTTTTTAAAATATATAAGCATAATTTTATCAAGGTCTAAACAAATGAACACATGTTTATTTGTTTTAGATTTTTTTTTTAATTTATAAAATTTGTTTAAAATATAAGGGTCAAAAAAACTTATTTATTGATATTTAACTGTATTGGGTTGGCAACTAAGTAATTGCAGATTTTTAAAAAAAATAAAAGTCAATTTTTTTATGAAACAAAATAACTTCATTCGGTAAGGTATTGCCCATTTTGAGCAATGACCTTTTGCTATCTTTCAGGCATTATCATAATTCCACGTTCATAAAACTTCTAGTTATTATCGGCCAAAAACTGAACCAGGTATGATTTGACGTCATCATCATTATTGAAATTTTTACCATTCAAAGGTTTTGCAAAGATCGAAATAAAAAGTATTCGGATGGTGCAAGGTCAGGACTATATGTTGGATCTGGCAAAACAGCTCCAATAATATTTGCCACGTGACCAAAGATGTGTGTGGTCTTGCATTGTCATGATGGAATACAACACCTTTTCGATTTGTCGATTCGGGCCGCTTTTCTTCAACTGCATTATTTAGTTTTGTTAGCTGTTCAATGTAGACATCTGAATTGATTGCTCGGTTGGGTGGTAAAAGTTCAAAGTAGACAATTTCTTTGTAATCCCACCAAACTGATAATAAAACATTCTCTTGATGAATATCAGCTTTTGATGTTGTTTGCTCCACAATCTTTTCCGATTGACATTGTTGTAAACAACCAATTTTCATCATCAGTTATCAATCGTTTTAAAAATGAACTATTTTCAATACGTTTCTTTAACAATTTGTAGATTTTAATACGTTGAGTTAAATGATTTTCTTTCAGTTCATGAGGAACCCATTTATCGATTTTTTGTACATGTCAAAGTTGTTTTAAACAGTTTTCAATACATTTATGTAATACATGATACTTCTTTGCAATCTCATGTGTTGTGCTGTGACTATCTAAATCGATTATTGCCTTGATTTTGGCAAACCAATTTTGACACTGCTGTTCTTTTAAAGCTTCATCACCATAAACAACACATAACTTTTTGTGAGCTTGCTATGCGTTTTTTCCTTTCTGGAAATAAAAAAGTGAGATATGACAAAAATGCTTGTTTTGATTTTCTATTTTTCAACATACACCAAACAAAAACTATACAAATGATCAAAAATTTTTTTTTTACTGATTGACAGTTAAAGTACCAACTATCAAATAACAAAATGTGTTAAAGATTTCGATTATG
>NC_088924.1:24242500-24290000 GCF_038396675.1 Hydra vulgaris | reverse complement strand
GTCAGAATGAAAGATGTTGTTTACACATGGGATACTATGCAATCTCAAAATATTCGCACAGAAACTCAAAGCCTTTTTTTTTCTGATTCTAATGGTCATCCAATAAATGTGAGTAACAGATCACATTCAATAAACATAACAATAAAAAATAAACCTGAAACAATGAATGGGGAAAATGTATCTTTATCTATGCCTAATGAAGCATACCAAGTTTCACTTTCAATAGGGTCAGGCTGTAAGCTGCTTTTAAAGTTTAATTTTGAAAATGATAAAAATAATTTAACAAATCTTATTGTTTACATCCAATATGGAAAAGTTGCAACAAAACTTGATTATGACATTATGCTTAATATATCTGTCAAACAAGGTGTTGTCATGACAAAAAATTACAACTTAACGGAGACAGCCATATTTAATTTAAACATTAACACAAATAAATACTCAACTAGAGTTTTACAAAGAAATCAAGATGTTTTGCTTCTTGCTGATGGTGCAATTATGTTATGGAATTTTGACAATTCAACATACTCATTGTTAAACAAAAGTGAACTTCATTTAATGTTTTTGTATTCTGGCCCAATGCCAGCTAAAATGTTAGTTCAGAATCCATATAATTTTGATAAGACAGAGTATTTTGGGAAATTTGTTTATGAAATGAAATCATTTTGTGCTGAATGTAATTACTGGAATGAAGATGCAAACAGATGGATGTCAGATGGATGTCAGGCATGTTAAATTTTTTTTGTAAAAAACAATATTTCAACTTTTATCTTTTGCTTTTTTCAAATGTGTTTGAATCAATTTAAGTTAAATTAAAGTTGGGATTTAAAGTTTTTTTTTATTTGTTTTTTTTTTATTTGAAAAGTTTCATCTTCTTTAAGTAACATGTTTTATTTCAGAAACCTATTTTCTTATTTGTGTTGCTTGTTTAAATTATTTTTTCTTAAATTTTTTTCTTATGAGCTAAAATATATTAATAACTATTATAGCTTGATGTTCATCAAACAAGTTTTTTGATGACCAAATGTAAATGCAATCATTTGACAACTTTTGGTGGATTTTTTGTTGCTCCCAACCGTCTACCTGCATTTTCTATATCAAAAATAAAGAAAGGATATGTATTACTTGTAACAGTTGTAACAGTAATTTCATTATGGTTGCTTGGACTGTTAATTACAAGGAGATTAGATAGACAAGATATTTCAAAGGTAAATTTTCATTTTTTAATTGTTTCCAATGATTTATAAGTATATACATACATAAAAAATATTAAAACTCATAATAACAAGTATTACTAGCAGCAATACCTAATTACTAAACTACATAATTATTAATAATTAATAATAACATAGCATTACCTGCAGTAAGTAACCTAAAGTAACCTGTAGTATGAGTTATTAGTAAATAAATCATTAAAAACAATATAATTTAATATATTATCTAAAGAATTTATTAAGGTACAAGATTATCTACATAGAACCTATTTATTTTAGTAAGCATTAGAGAAGGTAAACCAAGTATAGCCTGTTAATACCTGAAAAAAAGAAAGAAAAAAAAATCATTATCTTAAATTACAAAAGCATTAGTTTGCATTATATTTTTGATAAACTTTTAGAAAATAAAGAAAAAAAAATTTGAAAGCAATAACAGCCTAGCACAACACACTGCAAATAATTTTTACTTATTTGAGCAGGTAGTAAAAATATTGAGTAGATTAAACCCAGCAAGCACAGAACATCCTGACCTGTGACATAAGGTTGCAGTGAAACTTTAGTGAAAATATAAATAGTAAATTATTGATATAAAATAGCAACAAAAAGTTGCCTTTTGATATGTGTTCAAATAACGTGAATGTCTTCAGCTTGCTCAAGGGAGTCAAAGTTACTGAAAAATAGATATTTTTCTTGAAAACAGCCTTATTTAGTCATACCTTTTTAAAATAAAAAAAGTCATGTTTTTCTTTATTAATACCCTAAGCCCAATTACTTATAGTATTGTTTCACCCAGTGCTGTATTAAGGGGGCTATTTGAAGGGGGGGGGGTATTCCACTAACTAAATTAGCTTTGCTAAATGTTTATCGACTTTAAAAACATATTAAATTTTTTAAATCTTTGAAATGGTTAAAAAAAAGCAAATTTATCTAATCCTTTAGACAGTTTAAAACATACAATATTTAATGCTTTATTGTATTTATTGGATAGTTATTTCTGTCTTTGCTTTTAATAAATGATTATAATCAGCGAGTTCCAGTAATGAAACTATCTAATAATCATTTTTAATGATAGACATCAACTGCAAGGTAAACCAAGCTGTCTATTAAACCATAGTATATTATATTTAAAAAAAGAATATCCAGAGTTTTCAGAAAATTATAAAAGGCCAAATAACATATTCTACCTTTAAATTAATAAAGCTGCTTAGCACTAAGTGCTGCAAAGTAACGCCACAACTTAGCAATATATTTTTTTTGTTTAAATATTTTAACTTCAAGAACAATTGTAATTAATAAATTACATAATAAAGTAGTAGGCAACTTGTAGAACATTTCTTATACATGGTCATAATCAATTATAGTAGCAAAAATTGCGTTGAAGCTTACTATTAACAGAGTATTCCAATAATGCTTCCCTTAATTAATAAACTTTTATTAAAAAGACAGACAGTATTTCTAAAGCATTGTGTTGAAAAAAGTTAATGACAGATTTACTAAATTAAAGATAGATTTACTAAATTAAAACCATGTTTCAACACTAGGCAAACTAATACAGAAATGGCAAAGACAACTAAATAAAAAAAGAGAATATAATTATATTTGAGTTTATAAAAAATATAAAATCTTTAAATTTAAGATAATAATACGCAGTTATTACAAAAATTGAATTACATTCAGTTTGTGAAAATAATGAAATAACTAATATTAAAACTATATTATATATCACAAATCTGATAATAATAATATAATAATAGTCATAAAAATCCCAAATAAGTTCTTAACATAAATTTAAAGTTATTGGTTGTGATATTTGTAGAATATCTGAAAATATTTTGATATTTCATCTATTAGGCTGGCACAGATATATTTATTATACATTGTTTCCAGTTTAGGATGTTAAATGCTGGATCTTCTTGATTCATATGTTTGCTTGTGTCTCTGTTTTTATGACTCAGCTACTCATTCTATTATCTCCTAATGAGGGTACAGCTCTTAAACTCAGTTTTATGATTCTGAGGTTGGCTAGTAGTTAGGTTTCCTGAACTCTGTTGTAGCTCTCTGAGAGGCTGATTCTATCAACAGCTGTGAAATATCAGAGTACTAACAGTGCCATGTTGTGCATTGATAATTTCCCTGCTTGTACTTTTGGTGTGCATTGTCAAGGCCATATTTGGTGTCCTTTGTTATGGTTTAGGGTTTATTAACAGTAATGAGACAATTGCTTGGGCTATTAAACAGTGAACTGAGTATCTATGCTTTGAGTCAAGTTCTTAAACAAATTTAAAAATGACTTAAGTACCAAAAACTCTAAAACACAAAAAGCCATCATCATTTCCAAGTTCTCTTAACTTATCATTAACTAATATTTGTGGTCTTCGAGGTAACTTTTCTTCTGTTAAGTCTTATCTCTTGCGAAATTCACAAGACCTACTTGCTTTTTGTGAGACTAATTTGAGTTCGGTTGTCTTATCTTGTGATTTTAGTGTTGATGGTTATCTTCCTTTAGTTTGTAAAGACTGCAATAGTCACATGCTTGGCCTAGGCATTGACATTCAAAAGAACTCACCCTTGATTTCATATAGCACCACTTCACTCTATTACTTTTCTCTTTGTTCTATATTGCTCTCTTTCATCTCAAGACTGCACTCTTTTTGATGTTATTTCTGATCAAGTTAACCAAGCCTTTTCTCTTTATCCATCAACCAATATTGTTGTTGTTGGTGCTTTTACCTTTCTCAATTTCTAACTTAAATAGTCAACTTTCTAACTCGCTTTCCTGACAACCCAAATCATTTACCTTTTCTACTCGACTTATGTCTTGTTTCTGATCCTAGTGCTCAGTTTCTCCACATATACCCTTAATTGCTTCTAATCACAGTTTGAACTTTCTGAAACTATTATCTCATTCTTCTTCGTCATCAGAATTCCCCTATCATTGAACCTCTTACAACAACAGCTTGTGGTCTGGACAATATACCTGTTATAGTCTTGAAGAAGTGTATTCTAGAGTTGTCATCTATACTTTCAAAACTAATTAGCAATTGCTTAACAAATTCTTGTTTTCCAGCATTCTGTAAAGCAGAATCTGTTATCCCTATTTTCATAAATTAGAGAGAAATCTGACTTGTCTAACTACCGTCCCATTAGTCTTTTTCCTATCATAGGTGAGGTTTTTGAATCTTTAATTAACAAATATTTAATCTCTCATATGGAATCTAATAACTTACTTTCATCAACATAAATTTCGATCTTCTACTTTTACAGCTGATTTGCTAACAGTAAAAACTGAAAGGTTTTATTGTGCATTAGATAGAGGTGGAGTGGTTAAGGCTATTGCTCTTGACATTTCTAAAGCTTTTGATAAAGTTTTTGGCATGCTGTTTTTCCCCATAAGCTTTCTTCTGATTTGTCAGGTAACATCTTTAAGATTATTTAATCCTTTCTAAAAAAAAAAAAAAAAATAAAAGTTGTTCTTGATGGACAGCACTCTTCTTCATATCCTGTAACTTCAGGGGTTCTTTAAAGTTCTATTCTTGGCCCTATACTCTTTTTAATTTACATTAACGATCTTCCAGATGTTCTCAAATCTAAGGTTTGAGAACATCATCTTCTAGGATTAACTCTTACTTTGAATCTTTCTTGGAAACCATATATAAAATTAGAATCTGCTAGGGTTGCATCTATTTATCCTGCTTGACACTCTCTTACTTTGGATTCTATTCGTTATCTCTATAAATCTCAAATCTGTCCTTGTATGGAATACTGTTGCCATATCTGTGGCAGATGAATAATTAACAAAAATTTAGACCACCTGGCAAAAAATGCTGCTAAATAACACCTCAACTTTGTAATACTCAACTGGCGAGAATAACAGTTTTTTTTACACGCTGCAACGTAATACCACTTTTAAATCATAGATAAACAAAAGCACATTATAGCAACTAAAAGTATTTGTTATTATTCACATATAGCATACTTATCAAAAACAATAAATTAAGAACATTTCAAAATACATTTGTTTATTATTTTTTAAATAACAATGTTGTTATCAACTTTAAAAAACAAACTATTGAGCAATCTTGTTCTGAAACTTGGTCTTTATTTAATGCCAAACTGGTTGGAAACTGATGAAAATTCAGAACAAAAAAAATGATCTTTTTAAATACATATTGTGTAACTGTAAATGTAAAATTTAATTATTTTTAAATGCCTGATGTCAATGAGTTTATGAGTTATGATGTACTGAATGTACATTTTTTTATTCAGGGTGTGTGTGGTGTGGAAAACAATGTTTAGTTTGCAGTAACTCAATGTTTCCAGCAGTATTTTTTTATATATTAGTTTTAAATTTTTATAAATTATATTAACCTTATTTTCAGATTGGTGTTTGTCCACTTGCTGATAATCGGGATGAAGATACTTATTTGTATCAAATCATTGTAAATACTGGTACTCGAAGAAATGCTGGTACTAAATCAAACATCTTTTTTAATGTTGCTGGTAAGATGACTTTTTTGATTCTTGATATTCAATCACATAGTTACACAAAAATCAGTAATAACAATTTTATACATGTCATATAATAGTTCTGAGAATGGAATTAATGATTTCCTGTTACTTTTTTTTTTTTTTTTATAGTATTTTTTTAATTTTGATTTATTTACAGTTTTCTCATATACTCATGTTCCGAATAATAACAAAATGTAACCATTGGTTGCTAAACTTTAACTTCAAAGTGTAATCAACTTTTGAAATTATAATACACATCAGCATACCCTTTTAGCAATAGTATATAGGTCATATATCAAACCCATACAGGTTATATTATGGGCACTAGGTAGGAAGTCTACTTGAGACCCAAAAATTGTGTCTGCAGTTTTTTAATGGTTCCCATGTCTGCTAGTTCGTATGGTTATCTAATATTAAACTTAACTAAGTCCTATGCTGCTATTTTTTTGTTCTTTTTAAAGTTTTTGATGATTAATTCATATTGGACCCAATTACCTCCTGTTTTCTTTTATTTACTTTAAACAATATTTTTTTTTTGTTTATATTAATACAGTGATATCCGGTTCCAACACACAAATAATAAAAAAGAAAAAAGCATATGCTTTTTTTGTTGTTGTTATTACCCTCTCTGATGTATTGCTATTACAAAATTCATATTCCTTTATATTTTGACGAAAATAAAATTTCATCAGAACTCAAAAGTTTGAGATATTCTTAAACCTTTTTACTGTTATAATGAACAATACATCTCATAAGTTGTTGTAAATATCTAAATGTGTAACATCTCTTTTGTGTTTCTCCTAGTGACTTTTGAAGATTAAATGTAGAGCTTCTGTTGCTTGTTCGAAAAGAGACCAATTCCTGTATTTTTGATTTTGATGAACAAGTGGTACATGGTGAAAAAGAGCATGCACTTTTGGTGTAAAGAAAACAAAGAGTTTAGTGAAGCTGTCTCTGAATTTCATAATTTTTAATTCAAAGTCTTAATCTAGCTGGATGCCGAAGCATGCAGTAACCACATGGCCTGATTGAAGTTTGCTGATTCAGCAAGCTGCTGTAACTTGCCCAAACCTTTCAATAGCTTCATACAATCATTGTCATTGAAATGATCACCATGGTAGGGCTGAGGTGGAATAGGCAGTGCTGATGGCCATTCCTTTGTACCAGGCCAAAAATCAACCAAATTTTTTACTAGCTGGTTCACAACACTTAGCAACAAATGTAGCTCTATTGGTAGAATAGCTTCTCATTTAAGCTTTTGGACTGGAAACTCCAACAGTGATAGGTGTAACACGTTTTGAAAGACTTTTGATTTTCTAAAATTGCTATGTGAGCTAACTAATTCTTTTTGCTTGCTTTATATACCACTAAAAGTTCCGAGGCTTCCACAGTTAAGGTGATTTGTTAACTCAATGTCATTCCAACAGCATGTGTGATTGCTGCTATGAGATTGTTTACCACACATTACATTGGTAAGCTTCATATCACATGAGACAATGAGGAAATTTTTAGCACATTTTGATAAGATCAAAAATGGACTTGACTTTGCTATAGGTCTCTGGTGTGTCTTGAGAAGTTGCGACCAGCATTTGTTGCTTGTCACTTAGTTTTTGATAATGTTGGTGCTATCAATCTGACAGTTTTCTGAAATGGACTTTGAGGCTTTTCTTCATTTTGAACCATAATGAGGGTAAAATTTATTTTCCGAAAGTA
The DNA here is from genome assembly GCF_038396675.1 of Hydra vulgaris. NCBI lineage: Eukaryota > Metazoa > Cnidaria > Hydrozoa > Anthoathecata > Hydridae > Hydra > Hydra vulgaris. The sequence goes on along the minus strand of NC_088924.1, from coordinate 24,282,564 downwards.
TTCTCCCCTATCTATTCCAAGTTTTACAACATCTGAATGAGATTTGTTGAGATCATGATAGTAAACAACTTGACTTGTGGTATTGCTTTCACCGAGCTGAATCATTCTTACTGTAAAATGATTATTTAGCTTTTGAACTACTTGAGCAAATTTCTATTCAAGTTAGGTTCAAAAATTCTGACAGGACTCAAAAATTTCCAAAGTTTTTTGGTTTTTTGCTAGCTTGTAGCTAAGGATATATCCTAGTATATATTAGAACCTCAAAAACATCATTACCAAATATTTAAAACAGCAGTGCCAAGCATTGATAATAATGTAAAACTTAAACAACTTTCTGTATAGTTGAAATTGTTTTTATAGTCTGGATTAGATCTGAAAATTTAAAGTTCTCTCTTTAGTTTGAACATTTGAATTTTTTTTTTTTGCAATAAGTGTTGGTGATGCAGCATTTCTGGGTATTAGGAAGTTTTTTTCTTCATAAGCTGCTAGCTCTCAATTTTTTTCAAGTTATTGCTGATATCTATGAAAAAAATATTTGACATCAGTCTGTGTAAATTTAACAAGATTGACAGCCTATTAAGAAGTATGCAAGGATATCTATAATAGAGATTATCAATTGTTTGTTGATTTCTTGGTCAGTTCAAATGAAAGACATGAAACTGAAACAATGGATTCATTTCCTGATCTTGTACATTATTTTGGACCCACAGAAGTTACCTACAGTTGAGGAACTGTTTGATTTGTACCATGGAAAAGATCTGTGTAGACAAGATTTTCTTTGTATTGCCACTTCACTACTGAAACACCAAATAAAGGATTGTTATACAGTGTATTTAAATATTTTATGGATCAATTGAAAAGCAGTATCCCAAAAATAAGTTTTTTTTTTAAACATAGAATTCTAAATATTAATTTCTATGTTTTGATTTTAGTGTTGTATTTTTTGTTTGACTTAGTTCAAATTAATAGAATGATTTTCAAAATTTCAGATTTTAGTTGAAGGAGTTTACATAATAAAATTTTAAATATTAGTTAAAGATCTTTTTATAATTAAAAAAACAGCATTCAAATTAATATCCTGGTTTACACCCTAATAAACAATAGTTCATGATTTAAATGTTTAAAAATTAATTTCTTAATATTCTTCCTAATTTTATTTGTTTTACTTTCTTATTTTTGTTTATTTAATTTTTTGTTTTCTTTTCAATATCATTTATAAAAATCAACATTTTAAAATACTTTATGAAAATAATTCAAACAGGCAACTTAAATGATAGTGGAGTGAGACATTTAAAAGATCCAGAAAGAGCATGTTTTCAAAGATCAAGTTGCGACACATTCATTATGGCTACTCAGAGTACTCTTGGTGATTTAGATTTTATTCATTTGTGGCATGATAATAGTGGTGGAGGTTGGTATGTAAAGTATGTGGGATTTTTAATAGTTTTTTTGCTTTATTTTTTTTTTAATTTAGTTTTAAAAATTTTCAACATAATTATACTTTTTATTTTTCTACTGACTTTCTATCTGACTACATATATATATATATATATATATATATATATATATATATATATATATATATATATATATATATATATATATATATATATATATATATATATATATATATATATATATATATATATATATATATATATATATATATACACTGGCGAGCAAAAAAAAGTGGACAGCGACTGCTTACGCATAAAATGAAAGAGCTCTGGACAGAAACTCATACAAGCTTGTTTATTTTTGTTCGCACTATCAAAGAATTTACGTTTATCTTTCAAAGATACATAGTTTATCATTAAATAAATATTTTCTTCATGTATTACTCTAAAAATATTATCATTTTTCTTTCACAGAGGACCTCATTTAACAATGGAACAAAAAAGGAATCATTGTTGGAATGAGTGCGTCCGGTAAATCGATACGCCAAATTATTCAAATTATGAAAGCTCAAGGTGTAAACATTAGTGTTGGCGGAGTTCACAAGATACTTTCACGTCAGAAAAACAATAAAACAACAGCTAGAAAAAAAGGTTCTGGCAGACCAAGAAAAATGACGAAAAGAGATTGTCACAAGTTAAAATTGAATGTTTTAAAAAATCGAAAAATCACTACGACGCATATCGCAGAAACTTTTATGTGTTCTGATGATAAAAAGGTTAGCCGATGGACAATTTTGAGGCGTCTTAAAGATCAGGGGTTCAAAATACACCCATGTAAAAAAGTACCTCTTCTTACAGCACGTCATAAAAAGGCAAGGTTAGCTTGGGTAAAATATAATAAAAAAACACAGACTGGACAAAAATATTATGGTCTGATGAATCACAATTTTGTTTGCATTCAGATCGTCCACAGATGTGCATTAGACGTAAGAACGAACAATTAAATCCAGATTGTATTTACCAAACGGTAAAAGGTAATCTTGGAATTATGGTTTGGGGTTGTTTTTCTGCCAAAGGTGTGGGCAGATTGCATAGAGTCGAAGATGAATTACGAATAAATTCCAAAGAATACATTAGTATTCTACAAAAATCTTTGCTGCCCACACTGGAAGAATTAGAAGAGGATGAAATTAAATTTCAACTTGACAATGCTCCTTGCCATACGTCTTAACAAGTTAAAAAATGGCTCAAGGATAACAATATCTTCCTTTTTGAAAATTGGCCTGCCCAAAGTCCAGACCTTAATCCCATTGAAAATTTGACTATATGGATAAAGAGGTCCATAAAAATAATATTTCATCTTTGGATGATCTTTGGGCAGCCATAAAACAAGTTTGGGTTATGATACCTGACCGTTTGATAGCAAATTTAATTGAGTTGATGCCGCGTCGATTAAAGGAAGTGATGAAAAGTGGTGGTGGCCACACAAAATATTAATTTTTTTTTTCAAAATGAGTCGTATATATGTGTATGTATATGTATTTAACATAAGCGATATGTTATATTTTATGTATTATATTTTTAATTGATTAATAATACATAATTTACTGAAAAATTGTACTGTTCACTTTTTTTTGCTCGCCAGTGTATATATATATATATATATATATATATATATATATATATATATATATATATATATATATATATATATATATATATATATATATATATATATATATATATATATATATAATTAAGCAAGTTGAGGGCAACAGTAATACTAGGGGACACAGTGGAAAATGGATCTTTAGAATGTTTGCTTTCAATGCAAGCACTCTATTACTACATCACTATCACACTTTTTTTTTATATGATATACTGTGTAGATTTTTTTTATTTTTTAAATTTCTGTTTTTTTATTTTTCAGTTTTTAAAATTAGTTTTAATAGCTTTAATTAAAAATTAATTTAAAATTAATTTAATAGCTTTGGCATTTTTTTTTTTAATATTTAGAAACATTATAATGATTGATCTTCAAACTGAGCAAAGATTTGTGTTCATAGGCCATTGCTGGATTGCTGTGGATCGTGGCATGTGCGTGTTAGACTGTGTTTTACCAGTTGCATCATTTGAAGAATCAACTAATTCTCTTTTTGTTTTTAAAAATAAAGCACAGCATAAATTGCATAATGAGCATTTATGGTTTTCAATCTTTTTTCGTTCCCCTAAAAGTAACTTTACTAGATGTCAAAGGTTATCTGTTGCAGTATCTTTAATTATGACTTCCATGATGGTTAGCACAATGTTTTATCAACGTGTTCCTCAAGCAGCTCCAGCTATAGAAAATAGAGGTGGCAACTTCATTATTAATCTGACACAGGTTTTTTATTTGTTAAATTTTTTTTATGTTGTTTTCCTCTTCAAGGCTGAGTGGACAACTACAGTTAAGGCTACTTTATTGTGGTTACAACTATCTCTCTACTCCTAAGTACAAACCTTTTTGAAGGGTGGCTGCATGGAAAAACAAGTTGAGCATAGTACTACTGGGGACGTTGTAGGAATTAAGTATTACCTAAAAAATTGTAGATTATATGAGTTAGGAAAACACAATAATAGGAGAGAGTTCCAAAGGTTTAAAGTGCAGGGGAAAAAACTAGACGAATTTAAGGTTTTTAGAGCATGAAAGGAGAGATACAGTTAAAGAATATGACTTTGCTCACAGTTGATTCAAGTGAGAATGAGTTTTTGGTTGATGAAACTTTTAATAGTAGTTCTTTTTGAGTAAGGATCATGATAGTATTACTAAAAAAGGCAAAAAGATGCAACTTTACGGTCATGGTAAAGAAGCTCAGGCTTGGCTTATATAGTAGGTCTAACTTCATTTATAATCTGTTTTTGGACCTTGTCTAAAAGAAAGAGCATTGTTAGAGGAACCACTCCGAATATGACAACAGTATTCCATACAGAGAAAAATAAGAACTTTGTAGAGGTAGAAAATGGTGTACAATAATGATGAGCACAGTAAAAAAGCAACCTTAGCAGATGCTAACTTTGTAATCAATTGTATATATGGTTTCAATGAGAGGTCAGTAGTGAGCAGTATTTCAAAAGGAGTAAAAAAAAGTTTTGTTTGAGTTCAAATTCAAAAGCCTCCTTGTTCTTAGCAATCAAATAGAGAAGCCTTTTTGTCAAAACAGGAGTATAAAGTTGATTCATCAGCAAATTAGGCCACTTTGTATGTAAGGCTGTTAGAAAGACTATTAATGTTAATAAGAAATAAAACAGGACAAATTAAAGAACCTTAAGGTACTCCAGAAGTTACTGAAAACTTAATTGAAAGATTTAGTTATTTCAAGAGCAATAGTCTTTGCTTCACTGCCTCCATCTAATACAATAGAATATATAGAATAGTTTAATTGACTTTAGCATCTAAGCTAGAGTGATTTGAAGGTCTAACAAGGGTTCAACCTGTTTGACTGGAAAAATAGGAATAGTATATTATAAATAGATTTAAGAGTAGATTTAAAAAAAAAATTCTTTTTAAATAAACATGGTAGTAGTATAGTGGTAGAGCACTTGCTTCATAATCAAAAGGTTCTTAGTTCAATCCCCAAGCGCTCAACCTGTTTCTCCGTGCACTGGCCTTGTTTTTCAAGGTTCGTGATTTGGAGTTATAGAGTTGAGAGAAGGTTGTGACCACAATTAAGTAGCCTCCTCGACTGTAGTGGCCTTCGTGGTCTTGGTGAGATGAATTAAAAAAAATATGTTTTTGAGATGAAATGTTAGAATTACCTTTGTTAAGGATGGTGTTGAAGATTTTCGATATAAGAAGTCTCTAGAGCCTAACTTCTGAAATAAGATACGAGATATAAAAACTGGTAATAATTGAGCTCAGCATTAGACAGCACCTTTTTTACAATGATCTCTTGCAATAATAAATAGACTCAAGAGAGTTGCTCATTTGAAAAAGATGAAAAAGAAAATGTAAAAAACTGTACCAGAACTAAGGAAAAAATGTTCTATAGACTTTCTATAAACTTGTGAAACATATGGAATTCTATAGAATTCTATAGAATCATATAGAAATTCTATAGAATTCTATAGAAACTCTCTAGAATTCTATAGAAATTCTATAGAATTCTATAGAAATTCTATAGAATTCTATAGAAATTCTATAAAATTCTATAAAAATTCTATAGAATTCTATAGAATTTTTATAGAATTCTAAAGAAATTCTATAGAATTTCTATAGGAATTCTATAGAATCATATAGAAATTCTATAGAATTCTATAGATATTCTATAGAATTAAGAAATTCTATGGAATTCTATAGAATTCTATAGAATCATATAGAAATTCTATAGAACTCTATAGATATTTTATAGAATTCTATAAAAATTCTATAGAATTCTATAGAATTTCTATAGAATTCCTATGAAATTTTTATAGAATTTTCATAGAATTTTTATAGAATTTCTATTGAATTACTATTAAATTTCTATTGAATTTCTATAGAATTTCTCTTAAATGTCTATTAATATCAGAAGAAATTGCTATAAAAAATTTTTTTTTATAGAAAAAAGTAGAAAAAAAAGTTCTATATGAATTTTTATAGAAATCAGCAGAGATTCTATAGAGTTTTCAAAAGTTTATAATAATTCTATGGAACTTTTTTTTCTGGGAAGGCAAAAACCATGAAGTAGAATGAGGCATGATTGAACCAGCGAAAGGAAATAAAAATCTATTCCTGGCAAGATCCAGGAGGTTAGAAAGGAGGCACTATATCAGTGATAAGAGTAAAAGTTTTTTATTGGCATTTTGTGTTTCTTAATTATGTGTGGCCTATTCAGAACTATGAAGTTACAACTTTTATGTTCTCAAAAGAGTTTGATATACTTAAAATTTATTATATCTTAAAAAGTGATATACTTGAACCATATGCTAAAAGAGTTAAAATAATTATTAAATACATTAGCAAAGGTTACTAATAAAGTATTTCTAAAGATTTAGTTAATTTTAAAAATGCAGTTTTAAAAACATTATGATTGATTATATTCCAAAATAAATCTTAGAAAAAAATCCAAATATATTGGTTAATAATATCTAGGGTTAAAAGTTATGTTTTTTAAATTTTTATAGGAAATAAAGTCTCTTATTCATAGAATATTTTCATGTTTTTTTATTTATTTTCTATAATTAGTTATTACTTATGCATCTCAATTAAATCTAGTTAACATTCTTTTAATATAAAAAACTATTTAGGTTTTCGTGGTATTAGTTTCCACTTGCATTAAGTTTCCAGTAAATTTTATACTTTTGAAGTTATTTTGTTCAATAAGAAATTTTCCAAGAAACGATTCACATTATTGTTTTGCTTGTGATATAAACAATATTGCTCGAAAAGAGTCATACGCTTGTGTGCATCTTCTTGAAAACAATAGTAAACACTTTACTTTTATTACTTTCACTTAATACACTGGTGAAAAGAGTTTCCAGTTTAAGTATTTAATTATTTATTTTGTATGCAGATTCACAACCAAACAAAAAAAAACTGTGCATTTCTGTTGAAAAATGCAAGCTGTATATTGCATGGTTTGTTTGTGCTGGAAATATTCTTGCTTGTGGCATTATCATTTTTTGGTATGGAATAGCATTTGGAAATCAAAAATCATTGAATTGGTTAGCATGTGTAACTATTGATTTTGTATGTGGTTTTTTGTTTTTATAAATTTTTTAAATCCTATTATGTTTTATAAATAATATGTTTTTTTTTTTAAATAGCTGGCTGTATTTCTTCATTTTGACTGATATGCTCCCCTAAGCTTTTTGCATTCTGTGTTTCTAACATAATGGTATACTTTGCACATTCTGAGCATTGGTCTTTTTTTAGATTGTAAAAGTTAAAATTATAGCATTTGTTGAATATATGTCTGTATGTAGCAGCACTTGCTAGCTCGCATCCTGAGTTAGAGGCTGCAAATGTCTCTATGTAAAGATTGTACATTTTTTGTAATGCTTTGCTTGTTGGCAAAGTAAAGACTGTGTTTCTTTATAAAAATTATTGCTGACTATTGTTGGGATAGATTTGATATGCTACTTCATCGATTTTTAAAATAAGGCGAGCATTTGTGTTATTTATTGAATCATTGAACCTTTACATTACATTAAGTGTTTTGTTAGTTATAACTTTTTTTCTCAGCCATCAATATCACAGAACATACCAATTAAATCCACTTGTGTTTTTACTGACAATGTAGACATGTTACTTATTGCAAGCGTTTTAAGAAAAACTGCTTACACTATCATACTTTTATTTGGTCAATAAAAAGTCAGTAATAGCTACTTGCATTTTTGTGCTATGATACTTTATACTACAGTAATTAAGAATCTTGCGTACAATTGTGTTATTCACAATGAACTGTTTTTTACCCCAATGAATAATTGTTTCTACAAATTGACATATTACTAGCATCACCAAGCTTTTCTTAGCATTTATATTTTCAAATACAGTCAAACTGTAGAGGGTTCTTGTCACCAATAGCATGACCAACTGAGTTTAGATGAGCTTTACCTTTTTTTTTCCACTTTTCTAACAATGAATTTGTTTGCGAGTTCCATTATTCTGTTCAATTACAGCTGTGCTGCTGTCTTCGCTAGGTATTGTTTCTGCCTGGATATATAATGTGACTGTGATACACTGGTGCTTGTTGATGTCAATTTTGACTGTTCCCATCCCCAATTTCAATCAATGGTTGCTAGAGGAATTTTTCTGTCTAGATGTTGGAAGTTGCGGATTTTTAAATGTCGAATAAGAATGTTTTGCAAAGAATCGGGGTGATTAGAGTTTGCGAACAAAAAACCCTAGTTTTTTAGCCCACCTTAACATGGGAGCATTGAGTTTATAAAATATTTTCGAAACTATTCTTTATATAAATTCATATTCATCAACAAATTTCAAATTTCATGCAATAGTCTCTTATTGTTAAAATTATGACCATATGAAGTTTTAACCTCCCCCTCGAATTTAGAAGAGTGTAAACTTTGCAAGGTTAAAAAAACTGAATGCTAAGAAATTATTGCCTGAAATTTGAAATTCCTCGATGATTATAAATTTGGATGGAAATAGTAAAGCAAATATTTTATAAACTTGTTTCTCCCACATTAAGGGCTAGATGGGTCATAAACTTAGGGTATTTTAGATCCCAAGCTCAAATCACTGCAACTCTTTGAGACATAATATACAAAAGTTTGTAGTTTGCACAATGCCTGTAAGTGTCAAAACTCAAATATATAAAAATCCAATGTACACTTCTGATATATATAAATATATATATATGTATATGCGTATATATATATACATATATATGTATATGTATATGTGTGTATATATATATATATATACAATCTTTTAAACATAAAAAATATTTAAAAGAGACTATGCTGTCAAAATATATTTGGCAACTCGAAAGAAAAAAATACTAATTTTAAATTAAACTGATCTATTCTAAAAACTGCGCCTGCCTATAATAACATTTCCAAAAAATGTACACAATGTTTAAAAGAAAAATTTAAAATTATTACTCATTTAGATCAAGAAAATTTACTGCATAAAAAATATAAATTAATGTCTTAATGCAGGCATGAAAATAAGTTTTTAAAAAAAAATTATAAACCAGTCTAAAATTATCCTTATTCTAAAAAATTCTTTTCATATATTTTTAATTATCTAATGTAGCTAATGCAACTTCCGTGATGCAAAATACTACAATTATTACATAGTTAGTTATAACGATTCCCAACTTCTTGTGAAATAATTTTTTTATAATTTGAACTTTTTGATGTTTAGACATTCTTTCTGATGAACCTACTGATGGAGAAACATGCTGTTGAAGACAACTAAAAATTAGAAAAGTATATTTATTTATATATATATATTTATGTACATATATATATATATAAATATATATATATATATATATATACTTTATATATGCTTTACTTTATATATAAGTAAAGTATATATAAATATATACTTTACTTTTCTTATTACTTTCTGACATAATAGGTTCCAAATATTTTCTTACATAGTATTGACTAGTAATGGTGTCTCCCTTTTTTGACACAGCCTAAAGAAACAACTCCCGGTATTTTAAAGTTAATGTAAAACATTTTTTTTTGCTTAAACAATTTGCATTTTACTATAATTGTTGGACTTTTGCCTTCACCAACTAAACTAGCCCTTTCTGATTTGTGTCCAGTTGTCTTATATAAACCGCAACTCATTTTCGTAATAACTAAACCTCTGTAACAACTATTCAAAGGCTAATATTTAGGTATAACGTTTACTGAAATAGTATGTCAATGATAAAAACATACTTCTGCAGACTTCCTTTTGATCAATCGGACAGTGATCATTGTTATCAATATTCATAATGAAGTTAATAGTTTCTGGCAACATATTATTTCTCGCTTTCTTTTAATATATATATATATATATATATATATATATATATATATATATATATATATATATATATATATATATATATATATATATATATATATATATATATATATATATATTATTATTATTATTATATTCAGTATTGATACGTCTATTTTTCACAAGATTAATTACTGCATAATAGTTGAGCTTTTGTCTCAATAATTCAATTTTACATGTGTTTACTTCTATTTTTAATATAATGTATAAGAAACTTTTAGTTCAAAATTCAGTATCAAAAAGTGAACATTTGCTTATCAAGAGTTAAAAAATATATCAAAGCAAAGAGTTGAGTCAGGTTTCAGAAGAAGAATGTAGTTTATCTGATGGTTCTGATAGAGAAAATTCAGAACCAGAATTGTTAGAATTAGATTTTGAAATAGAAATGCCTGCATTGATTGATGCTCTTTTACTGTAGAATAGTCAATGGTAACTAATAATCAAAGTTCAGATTATCGCTATATTGCGATAAAAAGTTATAATGCTTTTTTATGGATGGCTTACTTGACCAGGGCTACAGACTATTCATTGACAACTGGTTTTCTTATTATGAGCTTTCATCAGTTTCATTGCTAATTCTACAGATACCATAAGAACAGTTTGCAAATACCAAAAAGGTTTGCTTACTTCTATTAAAGAAAAAGTTGAGAATAAATGAATATATAGTTTTGTACAAAGAATATAACGAATATAAGTATTTTTGTGTTATTTTGAGCTATCTATAAAAAAGTCCTCAACATTCCTGGAGTTTCAATTTTTTAATCTGGTGGAACCCTGAAAAATGTATATACCACGTCAACTTGCATTTTTGATGCAACTAAAAATGTTTTTAGAGCTTGTAGAAAAAAGCAGATTTCTTTAGCTTGATGATTACAATCAAAATATTGATGATTGCAATCAAAATATGCCTCTAGCATTAACAAAAGTGACCAAATGGTGGCATTGTATGAAATTGAAAGAAATTGGGTGAAGCAGTGGTACACAATTACTCATATAACTATGCTTGGAGTTCCCAAACTTGTGACCAGAACAGGTGCAGCAATGGCGGATGGCACAGTTTCTAGCTTAACAGAATGGGGAGTAAAAAAAGAAATTGTCGGAATGTGCTTCGATACTACATTGAGTAACACCGGCTGTCATTCTGGAGCGTGTACATTAATCAAAAAATTATTAGTGAAAAATCTATTGCACTTAGCATGCCATTATCATATGGATGAAATTATTGTGTCAGATGTATTCAAGTGTCTTTTTGGCCCATCTAGTGGACCAGATATTTTGTTATTCAATCGGTTCAAAAACAACTAGAACTATATTGATCAAAATGAATTTGAATGTCTTGATGAAAACTTGTTCAGTGGTCCAAACAATATTTATTTAAATGATCTCAAACATGCGGCTGTTCGTTTCGTAAAAAATTGTTTACAAACTGTTAGCCAACTAAGAGATGGTTATAGGGAATTTTTGGAACTGAAAATAATGTTTCTTGGCAATATCCCTCCTAGAGGACAACATTTGAATGTGCCAGGTGCATTTCATCACGCACGGTGGATGGTTAAGGTCATCTTCTGTATAAAAATGTACATGTTCTGGAAGCAATTCAGGGTTACTACAAAGGAAGAGAAATCCCTGTTGGAGTTCAATCTGTTTTCAACTCTTCTGTACATGTCTGCATGGTTTTCTAGTCCATTTGCTTCCAAAGCACCTGCTAATGATTTGAAATTAATGAAGAAATTTGAATCGTACAAAATAATTAACAAAAAAGTTGGAGAGAAGGCAACGGCTGCATTAAAACGCCATTTATGGTACTTGAGCGAAGAACTCATTGGATTGAGCTTCTTTTCAAGTAATGTATCACATAAAACAAAACAAAAAATGATTGAAAGATTGAATAATGAACCACAAAAAGACAACCTAAAAAGATTGGGAAATGTTAATGACATTCATTTGAAGTCGATTGAAGATTTTGTAACATCAAAAACATTAGCATTCTTTCGACTTTTGGGAATTGATGAACAGGCTTTGTTTGACATTGATCCAGTTAGCTGGGACACAGATGACATTTACAAAAAGGCTAAAGACAGAGTGAATAGAATGAGAGTTGTTAATGACTGTGCTGAAAGAGGTGTAGCTTTAATCACACAGTATAATAAAATACTGACCAAGAGCGAGAAGCAGAGACAATTTCTTCTGCACATTGTGCAACAACACAGAGAACAATTCAAAACAGCAAAAAAATCGTTACATTTTGAGGGACATCAGGAGAGTACTCCAATAAATTGACTTTCTCAGGTTTGATAGATTTTAGTCATAGACTTTCAGTACTGTTATTAATTTCAAATTTGTTAATTAATATGATTAAATTAGTTTGATTAATATGTATTGTTAATGCAAAATATGTAGCCTGGCAGTGATATGATTTTTTCAAAAAAAGTTCATGAAACCAATTTCCGTGTAAAATTTAAAACCTATTGAGCCACCCCTAAATATCATTTTAAAAAGCTGAAGATTTTTATTCAATTTTTTATGTAAATTTATAACTTTATTTTTATGCAAAAAAATCACTCTGGATTAGTAGCAAACAACCCTTTACAAATACTTGACCAATTGTTTCCTTCATATGTGTCAATATCTGAAAAAAAGATGTATGCTTAGAGAAGGTGTGTGGTATGTTACAAACACAAAATTCGAAAAGATTTAAGATATGAACATGTAGAAAGTGATGTAGAACTTAGTGCAGCTTTGTGATTTGCCAGTTATCAAACAAAGAGTGAATATTAGTGAATATATTATAAAAAATTTTTGTTTTTATAGTATGTTTATATATTCTTAAACTTAAATAATAATATTTTGTATTGTTTAATAGTGTTGTAAATAGTTTTCTGAATCACCTAAATATTGTTTTTTATCTATTTCGATTACAGATTTATTTTCTTAGTTATTTCCAATTTTTTTAATTTTTTATTATTTTTTTTATATTTTGATGTTTCTTGATTAACAGGATAGATTTAAGTTCTTTTATGACTTTAGGTTAAAAGTATACTTGTATTGGATCCATTAAAAATTTTTGTTGTGGTTGTTGTTATGGTTCTTGTTGTAAAAAAGACTGAAGATGAAACTGAAAATAGTGAAGTTGAGAAGCAAGGTATTTAACAAAAAAAATTAATTCTTTAACTTGCCCTGCAATTGCTTGTACCTCAAATGATTGCAACCAACTTGAAATCAACCAACTCCAAATTTTTCAGTTTTCAGTGTAACAATATATTGTTTACATATTTTTGTTTAGCACCTCAATAAATTTTATTCTGTTAATAATTATTTAATAAAAATCTAACATTTTTTGATTGTACCTTTTCTTTTAATTTTTAATAATTTATTACATAATTATATGAGTACAGTGGCCTTTACAAAGTTTTCACTAAAAATATAATTTTTTATGACCATTTATTAAATTGTTTATTTTATTATAGTAATATAATAACTCGGAAAAAACTGTTCTGTATAAGAAGTATTACTGTATATAACTTGACTAAAGTAGTATTAGATTCAATGTACTTTTTTTTTTAGATAAAAGAGTAGTGAAAAAATATAACTTCTTTTTTTAAATAAATGAATTTTAAATAATGAAACTAGTTTGATGTGAGCTTGATTATAATTTCACTTATTTGGTTATCAATAATAGTTTGTATGAGTTTTTTTTTTTCATTAAAAGGTAATCAGCACTTTATAATACCTTATAATACTTCAAAAGGAAAACCCTAGCAGACATATTTTTTTTATGAAGTTATCAACACCTACATGTATGCTCAGATATGATATACTTTTAATAAAAATTGATGAGAAAAATATTAAGAACTGTACTATAAATAGTTAGCAAGTAACAAATATATTACCTGCTTTACTTGGTCCTTGGTTAAAAGCACTTTTTACATATTCTGTTATAATTCATGAAAAATAATAATTTAAAAAATAAGTCATTATGGAAATAAGCTGTTGATTTTGGCATTGGACGTGGAAAAAAAAGCCGAAAAAGATAGGTTTTTATTTGAAAATTAGACAGGCTTGTGGACATCTTATTTTTCAAATGTGAACTACTTTTTTCATCAGAGTACAAATGCGGTTCAGAATGTATGAACTTTTATTCTCAGAGGATTAGAAGTTAATAGCTTCGAAACTTTTCATGTTGGTGGTGCAGATAGGAGATTATTTAAAATAATCAAAATAAAACAACAATGATAACTAGCAATGAAATAAAATGAAAGACTGGTAACTATTTAAGTAGAAAACTTTATGCAGGATTATGTACACCATGAAACTGTTGAAACAATTTATGTAAACAGCTGCTCTTCAACATTTAAAAATGGCAGTGGACAGAATATAGTTCAAGTTAATAATCAAACTTAATATAAATTTTCTCTGAATCAAACATGTTCAGTTTATAATACAATGATTATAAAAGTTTTTAATTTGGTTGACAACAGCACTTGATTTTTGCAGAATTTGGGTCTCCCATGACCTTATTGTTGAAAACATGGAGAATCTAAGAATAATTTTGAATTTTATTGTTAGTGTTTATTTACATTCCTGGTTTATTACTTAAGTTAATTAAGTTGGGTTGGGAGATCAAAAAGTCTTTAGTCAACTAGAACTTCTTGAAACTCAGAGCAAAAGTGTTTTAGATGTTGTTATGCCAAAAATCAGGTGACCATTGTGATATGCACCTTCTGAATAATTTGAAAATCACACTTCAAAGCCAAAATGTAGTAGAAAGAAAAGAGGTTGTAAACAGATACTTGAAATTTCTTATAAATTCTTAAGGAGTTGCAAGAGATGAGGTAACTCAAGTTAGAGATAATAGTCTCAGATTAAGAAAATCATTAGAAGTAAATCCTAATACTAATCAATTATCAGACCTCACGTCATGAAACTTAAGTTTGAGCCTCCACTTATCTGTACTCTTACTTCTGACACAATTTGAAGATTTTTCTAAACTATTCTATTGAAGTTCAGTTGGTTAACAAATGTGTCAAATTCAGAACTGAAGCTTCAAGCCATCTTAACACACATGAGCAAAGAGAATCATATATATGTGCTCAGCTAGCTATTAGATATTTAATGCCAAGAAATAGAAGCAAATAAGACATGACAACCTTTGAAAAAACATAGTGATAGTTGTAAAGTAAATAGTACCCAAAGACTTAAAATGTTGAAATCGCTTAAAACTTAGACTTCACTCTTACTTTTTCACTTTTACCAGGAAGGAAGGAGGAAGGAGGGGGGAAAGGCAGGCTCTTTTTTAATAAGTAATGGTATGGTTGCAGAGAGGAAGGAGTCATAGAAAGGGTACAGACATCAAGGACAAAAATCAGTGATTATACTGCATACATACTTTATATATGCCAACCAGCCTCTCTTAACATTTCTTATCTATTCATAAAAAGTCTCTCATAAGAAGCCTCGTATATTTTGCTGGCCTGCAACAAGAAAAGTAAAACAGTTGTAAAAATGGTCTGTGGAAGTAAGGGAAAGAAATTTCTTTTTCAAAATTTTTTGATTTTTACAAACTCTCACACAACCATCATATAAAAGGAAAATTTATATTTATTTTGCCATACATCAATAAACTTGTATTAAAAAATAAAATATGAATGCTATTTTATTATTACCTAAAGTTTGTTACGTATCTTTTAAATATTTATTAAACTATGTTAATATAATGTTAATTTTTTCTAGGTAAATATTATAGAAATAGTAAAAATGTCTAAAATAACTTACTTTGATAATGACCGAATCAATCTTGAAAATCATCCATCATGGAGTTGGCTTAAGAGAGCTGATGATAAAATAAAGGGTATGTATAATGTTTGTGGAAGGACATTATAATATGGGTATAATGGCAGTCAAATGTCATGAAAAAAATGTAAAGCATTTAAAAAAAATATCTTTAAAAAGCCAACCAACAGTATTTGATTATTTTTCTAACAAGTCACAGAAATATACAGTATCACAAGCAACTTGTTTCATCGTCAAATTTAATAGCTTTTAAATAACTAGCATTAGCTTCTATGTAGTCAAATCTTCTTAATTAATGCGAATCTTTTCAACAACTTCTTCCAGCACAACAGTACCACCCTTCTCTTTACTTATGGCTATATATGGTTTAACACGTTCAATACTTAACAGTAAAATACTTTGGGCTCAACAGGTTATGCAACTTTTCTGTTACAGATCATTTTCGAAAATAGGACAGCTGTTTCATTCTAAGTTTCTGACAGTTCTATAGCTAAAAAATGACTATTAGGAAAACTAAAGTAGCCTATGACATCACACATGGTCTTGCCCCATGTTCCGTGATCTTGTTTAAAAAAAAGGTTTTTAGCTCTACACACATAGTTGTACATTTTAATAAGTCTTTAAACAAAACTGATCAGAAAGATCCAATGGATATTTGCATTCATTATTGGGATGTTATTCGTAACTATGTGACTACAAGACACTTTTCATCAGTGTTTCTTGGTCATACATCTGCAAATGATTTGTAAAATGGTTTTAAATAAAAAATCTTTAAGCCAAAATTTTAGAAATTTTTATGGATGGACCTAATGTGAATTTGAAATATTTTGAAATTCTAAATAATTGGAAAAAAGTTTGAAACATATATTCTTGAAGTGGGATCCTGTGGCCTGCATGTTTTATATGGTGCATTTCAAGCAGGTCATAAAAAGGTGAAATGGAGTGTAAAAAAATATAAATTTATATATATATATATATATATATATATATATATATATATATATATATATAAATTTATGTATATATATAAGTTTGTGTATATATATAAATTTATGTATATATATTTATAAATATAAATATGTATATATATATATACACATGTATATATATTTATAAAGATAAATATGTATATATATATATATATATATATATATATATATATATATATATATATATATATATATATATATATATGTATATATATATATATATATATACACATATATGCATAAATATATACCCATTAAGCACGTGTATACATATATGTATAAATATATACCCAGCAGTACTCAGATGTTTTTGTAAACTTTTTCATGATTGTCCTGCTTGTTGGGCAGGTTATCAAACAATTCGTGGAAGTGATAGGTTTTCTCTAAAATTTTGATCAACAAGATGGTTTGAAAATATGTCAAAGAGCTTTAGATATTTATGATAACGTGTTGTTGTATGTCACGCAGTCTAAACTACCAAATAGTTATATGGTAAACATTGTTACTGATGCTGTCAATAATCTTGTGATGCCTGCTAAAAATGCTTTTTTCGATATTTGGCATAATTTGTAGGGCCTTCTTACGACTTTTTCAGTCAGATTCTCCATTAGCACCATTCTTATATAAAGAACTTGAAAAGGTTACGAGATCTCTTATGCCAAACTTTATTTAAAGAAAATGTATTCGAGGTAGTAAAATCTATTTTATAATCTGTTAAAAAGTGTAAACATGTCCTATTCACACTACAAAGATTCATTAAAACGAAAAAGAGAAAAAAAATTGTGAGAAAAACAAGACTGTGTTGATAAAAAATTAGCTCTGCAGAAAATTAAGGAATTAAATACTAATAAAACAAAGCTAAATCAACATCATCACCAAGATATAGTGAGATTGAACTAGAATTAAAAATGCTATCACCAAAATGAAATAAACTAATTCACTTGAAAAATTATCTTTATAGTTCAGTAATTATATTTATAAATTTTGAAGCTCAATCTGCTCAAGTGTTTGAATTTATTTCCATTTGAAAATACTTGTAAAGTACCTCCTATAAAAATAATATAGAAAAGTTTAAAACATAAATTACTATCGTGCAACTTATATCATGTAAGAATATAAAAAAAATAAAAAATACATATACAATATATAACATATCTTTTATATTATTTTTTACTTCGTAATATCTTTAAAATTAAACTAGGAAGCATTCACAAACAAGAGTTAAAAAATTCTAAAACTTACAACTAAAAATAGAATTTCCTGACTTTATCCTGACTAAAGTCAGGAAATTTAACTGTACAAAGTAGCTGGCCACCCTGCCTTTTGTCAATTTCCCACTTTTCCTATGGGTATACATGGAATACATTGTTTATCATTTTATAATAGATTAAAAAAAGATTATAAAAACTCATCTAAAAAAAAAATTTCAATGTCTAATGCCTAAAACAAGCAAAACTGTAAAATATTTGTAAGTTTATCAAGCTAGCACTTATTGGAATTTAGTTTTAAAAGTTTCTCGTTTTTAATTAATTGAAACACTAGATTTTTTACAGATCTCTTTTGCCTCAATCCACTAAACTAGTGTTTTCAGGCACTTCACAATTTCTATAAGGGATTTAATCTCGACCTAATTACCCTGTTTCATTCTTTACACCTCTCTAACTTTGTTATTTAATTTTAAATATGACTCATATTTTAGAGACACCTTTTTTTACAGCAACTTGCCCTATTAATCTTTGAGCATCTCGGGTATGCACTAAAATATCAATTTAATTGGCTTCGTTAACTTTCACCTTGTCTTTTGAAAAAATAAACCATATAGTTTATAGCTTATTGTAAAAAAGATATTTAATTAAAAACTAATTATAACAATCTTTAATTTAGGTAAAAGATTAGCTTTTGATGAAAACTGGCTCCACAAGCCAAAAGATAAATTAAAAATTGATAGTGATTGCATTACAATGCAGCCTCTTGATTATTCTACAGTAAAAAAGATGAGAGAGACAAGGCTAAAGCACAAGAAGATGCACGCTGTAGTTACAGAACTTTTTTTGCACATTATTTATGCATGCTTGGTGTTCTTTATAGGTTATTTATCACATAGTAGTCAAACTTTTTATCAAACTCGCGATGTTCAAGAACTTTTCAATTTGAAATTAAGATTGCCAGCAAATCCAAACATCCCATTGTTTCAAAGAAAAGTATTTAATCAGGTTTGTCTGTTGCTTTTAAAAGGAAACTTTAAAAGTAATAGTATATTAAAAAATCTAGGCTTATAAAAAAAAATATGTTTTTAATTGTATTTTTTAGGTTAAATGAGCATAGCTATATTTTTATCAAATACATTTTTTTTTTTTTCTTTTCGATTTTTTTTATTCTCCTTATTGTTTTGATAATTTATTGTTGTCTAAAGTTTTTTTATTACATCAAAAATGTGCAAATAGATTCAATCCTCACAAGATTTTTGGCATTGGGTAGAAGAATTTTTTTTACCTCAAGTTTTTCCTGAACCTTGGTATAACTTGAGTGATTTTTACATCAATACAGATATGAAAGATTTTCCTGGAAAACTGTTTTTAAATGATCTTACCTCAAAAATTGTGAATGGAATACGAATTAGACAAGTCCGCATAAAGCCAAGTAAGAGTTACTCATAGTATTTTTTATTGTTCATAAAAATTATAATATTTGACTGGTGTGCATTGTTATGAAAATCATTTTATTAATTATTGTTCAGTGATCTGTTTTAAAACATAAAAGCTTTTTAGTCAATCTTTAGTTTATTTTTATCACACAACTGCATACTAAGGTATTTTAATATTGTTTAGAGGTGCTTAGTAAGGCTATTCTATATAATTCTTTCCCCCGATTTTTGTTGAACAATTTTCTTTTTACTGATATTTAAACTGTGTTTTATTTTACTTTCTTCCTTTTATTTTACCAAGTTTTGAAGTAGCATTGATACTATTTTTATCATTTTTGAATAAAAAGTTACTTTTAAATGATCTCATTAACTTTTTTAAAAATTTATAAAAAAAATTAAAGGAGTTCTTAAAATATAACTTTGGGTTATATAATATTATATTTTATTAAGGGTTATATAATATTATATTTTATTTGGGTTATATAATATTATAATTTATTAATAATTATATATATAACTTTAACCAGAAACCAAAAAATTAAAAAACAAATTTTTACAAAAAGTTTGATTTATATTTATTAGACCAACTGATATATTTTAAAAAAAATCACCTTAAAAGAAAAAGCATTTTTTTTCTCTTTAGACTCTTGTACAAAAGCTGACTCAATTTCTGAGTTCATTGCTATAAACTGTTTGTCTCCATATAAAACTGCATTAGAGGAAACAAGAGATTTTGATTTGAATTGGACTATTCCAAAACATTATAACTCTACAATTAATACTTTAACAATGCCATGGAGGTATCAAACCTGGAAAGAACTTGATGGCTATCCATATACAGCTAGTTCAGACACTTACTATGGCGGAGGTTATGTCATAGAAATATTTTCTAAATGGAAAAATCAGGTTATACTTGCTCAAGCTAAAAGTCATATATGGATTGATAGACAAACGCGAGCTATATTAATTGAGTTTGCTTTGTTTAATGCTGCTTCTAATAATTTCAACATGGTTACAATGGCCTTAGAGTTTCTGGCTTCTGGTGGAGTTGTTCCTAGCTTTACTGTTCTGACGTTCAATTTGTATGGCTCAGTGACTGGATCAAAGGTTTTTTTGGGTTTACATATTGTTTTAATCTTGATGGTTATATTATTTACTATTCGTGAATCTCGCTTTTTATATCGAACTGGTTGTAAATACTTTGTAGAGTTTTGGAATTTAGTGGAAGTTGCATTAATAATATTTTGTATTATTGCTGTAGGACTTTTTTTTTATAAAGGTATTTTTTCTTAATTTTGGCTATGAAAATATGGCTAAAAGATGTGCATTTTTCACTTGTGGGTTTTTATTACTTTATATTTTTTGTTAGAATATTTTTAAAATACCCAAATACTACAATTTAACAATATAATCCTACAATTTAATGATAAAAGACATATTTGTAAAGAAATGGATAAAACTACTATATATTATAAAACTACATAATAAGCTACATATAAAAATAAACTACATGTAAAACTACATAATAAAACTACATAAGATTATAAAACTACATAATAACTTTAAGCTTATTGCAATAAAATTTGTTTAAAAATTTCAGATAATTTTGAGCAAAATTTTCCGGAAATTTTAAACTGTAAATACAGCACTTAGATTGGTTTATGTTTTATTCTTGACAGTTTAAATAAAGAAAGAAAAAAATTAATAAAATAATTTCAAATTTTTGTACATTGTTCATATTTAAAAGTTTATATTTATTAATTGATTTGTTTAATGAATGGTGTCCGTTAATGTGCACATATAGTACTGATTTATTTAGCTGCTGATGTACAAACTTTGATTAAGGGTTTTGATTTGAGCAAACCGTCTATTAATTTTTAAGAAATATTTTTTAAGTTTTTGAATATTGTGTGTACATTTTTAAATTTAATATTAAATATGATTTGAGAAAAAATAAAGTAAAATAAAATGTTAATTGTTGATTTAATTATGATTTATTTAAAAACTTTGGCATATAAATTCGCCAAATGGTCACACACAAGCAGTTAACGCCTGAGGGAAGAAAATAAGTACATTAGAATAAAGGAGAATTACTTTTTTAACAAAGCATTTTTTGACATTTGTCAACAGTATTTAAAAATAAATAAGACAGACAATGCACCTAAACAGTACTAACAATAATAATAAACAATAAATTGTTTTACAATTACTAATATAAACGAAGATATACAAAAAATATATCACCAAACAAAAAAATAAAACAAAAAGTTGAATACAAAATAAAAAGTATGCATACTACAATGTAAGGCCTCAGAATGGAAAAAAAAGATTAATGCTAATGTGTAAACATAATTTGTGTATTGATTAAATAATAAACATCTCCTCAGAGTTGCGTCTATTATTACTGGCATTTTGATAAGAATTAGCACTTATAACAAGTTTATCTTGTCAGAGAAACATCATCGCCACTTATGCTTTACCCTGCAACTTATGCCTAATCCATACGTAAAAATCCGTAAAAAAGGACTCACTACAAATGGCCAAAGCAACATTAAGACGATGTGATAATGGTTGGAGGTTGGCTGCATGAGCAGGTCCAACTATGTTTCCAATGCGATTTTGCACCTTGTCAAAATGGAAAAGGGCATCATTAGAAGATCCGCCCCAGATATGGCAACAGTATTCCATATAAGGCCGTATTTGAGATTTATAGAGATAGAGAATAGAATTCGAAGTAAGAAAGCTTCGAGCTTGATATAGAGATGCAACCTTAGCAGATGCTAATTTTGCAACATATTTGATATATCGTTTCCAATAAAGATCGGAAGAAAAAGTTAATTGTATAAGATGAAGAGTAAATGACTCCTCGAGAACATTATTGTTCATAAATATAGGAAGATCTAAAATATTGTGATAACGATTGGCTTTTTATCGTGACAAGAATAAATGGTAGTATCATCAGCAAACCATGCCACCTTAGATGTGAGAATATCTGGAAGTTCGTTAATGTAAGTTTAAACAAGTATACGGCCAAGGATAGAACCTTAAGAAACCCCTGAGGTTACAGAGTATGAAGAACAGTGCTGTCCATTGAGGACAACTTTTATACTATAATTGGAAGAAAAGGATTCAATAATTTTAAAGATGTTACCAGTTACACCGTAATAAGAAAGCTTATGGAGAAGACCAGCTTGCCAAACTTTATCAAAAGCTTTAAAAATGTCAAGAGCGATGGCCTTAATCCCTCCACTTATCTAATGCTTGATAAATCATCTATCTAATGCTATCATTATCTAATACTTGATAAAACCTATCGGATATTACTGTTAGCAAATCAGCTATAGAACGAAAAGATTGAAATCCATATTGATGGTCAGAAAGTAAGTTATTATATTCTAGATGAGAGGTTAAGTGTTAGTTAATTAAAGATTCAAAAACCTTGCTTATGACAGGAAGAAGTATGAACTAAAGTATGCAAACAGAAAATGCTAATAAATTTCCCCCTAAGACCATTTAAACCAAATAGGTACTTCCAGCATAAACAAACCAAAAACAATTAAAATGCAATATACCCTATTAAAAACCCTTTTAAAATTAAATAAAACACAATAGAGTATTCAAAAAACTCTAACGCTGTCATGAATACTTCATTTGAATTTTGTTAACCAATCTAAAGTGTAAGAAAATGAACAATCGCACAACTTAAAATCATCACTAAAAATCAAGTAATATATTGTAGCAAAAAATAGAAAAATATTGCCTGCAAAAATGTCAAGATTTAAACATGTAGTGAAGAATATAAGAAATTCTCTGAATAATAATAAAAGACGAAAATTGTGCGTGTGAAAATTTAAACAAAGCTGAGTAATGAATGTAAGATAATATCACATAAAAGGTCCTTGATAATAGTAATAATATGATAATCAGCGGATAAATATTATACTAAAAAAAATTGTAATAAGACTAGCTAAATACTGTAATAAGACCAGAAATTAATGTATTATATTAATGTTTTTTTTTTTTTTATCGATTTACAAGTGTTATACATATTTACATTTTGTATATTTAATTATTCAGTATTCTACTTTATTTTACATAAAAATATATTGATATTTCAAGATTATTTGGCCAAAGTTTTATTGCAACGGCTTCCAGATAAAAAACCACAAGTGTTTATCAACTTCCTATTTGCTTCTTACTGTGACAGGGTTTATGTCTGCATTGTTTCACTTATTGTGTTCTTCGTGACTTTAAAGTTCCTTAAACTTTTGCAGTTCAATCATCATGTTTTAATGATATCTTATACATTAAAAGCTGCTTGGTATCCTTTATCAATGTTTGGAATGGTGTTCTTTATCATTTTGTGTTCATTTGTTACTTTTTCTAATATTGCGTTTGGTAAAGTTCTGATTTTTTTTTATTTTTGATTTATTTCTAATAAAAAAAGTAAAATGTAAATGAATAAGTTAATCAATTAATTTCTTTTGATGATTCGGTATAAATTTATTGTAAATATATTATTAGGTATTGTATTAACAGTTTTTTTTTATTCAACTGTGTTTTTGGTCATTTTACTTTTTAATCAAATTTTATATCTAATTATATATTTTTTATATTTATTATTTTTGTAATTGTTATATTTATACATGCCAAGGTTTGCAGCAATTTTTGCTACCAGAAAAATTTGAAGTCCCATTTTCTATAAAAGACAAATTATTTTTTTTTAATGATAATTGGTTGCCATACCCTTTGCAGTGATAACAACCGCACAACCGTGTGACATTAAATCAATTGATTAGTAATTGACAAGCAGGTCAAGTAGGTAATATATATGCTTTCAAACTAGAAATTCTTGCGTTTCCAAGAACTATTTTTAAGAATTATTAGAACTATTGGGTATATGCCCTATTATTTTGAAACTCTCACATTTAAAGCTAAGAACCAACAGCTTAGATGTATGTTTGTGGTTATCAATTTGCTGAAATATCCAAATCTGTAGCATTGTTTCTTCAGCATAATAATAAATTGTTTTTACGATGCCTTTGAACATTCTCACTTCCAACATATTTTATAGTTGCAAACATTTTGTAGCGAATGTCATTTCTTGTGCCAATATGTGTTGTCTATCATCACTTCCAAATAGGTTCAATTTAGATCTGAGAAAACTACTTTTTTCAAAACTTTGATTGTCCAATTTAGATGCTCTTTATTTTATTGTAATCGACTTTCTTACTCTTTTTACTGATCAAAGGTTTTTAATGCCAATTGCCATCAAAGCCTTCAATGGTGCCCAGGTCAAAAATAAAGTACTACACCCTTATTTCAAACCGAAAACTTATTTTTAAATTAAAAGTTTTACACAGTAATTATTTCTTTCTGATACAGCACATTGTATTTCTGTGTTACTTCTCTGGATTGAGAATCTGTTCATCAATCAACACTGACATAAAAATAAAAAGAGTATAAAAAGAATTTTTTATATTCTTGAGTTTACAATAGCTCACCCTCAGCAACTGACACACAATCAGTGTTGATTATCTAGAGCATAACGCAAGTGTATGGAAAATGGAGTTCAAGTTTCTTCTTGAAAGTTTAATTGAGTAGCTGCAGTGAATTTCTGCGCTTTGAAAGTTGTTTTGAGTTTGTTTTGAGGATATGATTGAAACTTTTTCAATGATATCCTCTTTGTTATCGCATCTCTTAGATTAAACCGTGCAAGGTTGCAAGCTTTATTTTGAAAGATCATCATCATCCAAACAGATGAATAAAAACGTATTTCAAACCATCATGTTTGTCTCAAATATTGAATCCATCTGCTGGGTCAGACTTTCTAAACCAAAACTAAAAACTTTTACTTTGAGTTTTTTTGTTAGGCTTTTGTGGAAATGGGCTATGTTTGATGCCTTATTATGAAAACACTTCAATTTATGCTTACTTTTAGTAGCGAGTTCAGTTTTAAATCCTGGTGGTCCAGTTACAGCTACAGCTTCTTGGAAAATTTGAAACCAAGTGCTCCTAATCCATTTAAGTTTTTTATTTATCTTTCAGCAGCTTTCTAATTAAACGTACTGCTCTATGGTTAGATCCAGGTTTTCCGTGGCATGTTAAAGAGCTGCCAACATTTATTCTTAAATTAGCAACCACAAAAATTATAATACTTTTTGAGTTTTTTTTTACTCAAAGAAGATACTATACTCTTATCACAGAGTACTTCATTTCTAAGCGATCTCAAGAGATCAGTTAATAAGGTGCTCATAGATGGCTTCAAAGCCAGAGTTATCTTGCTTCTGAGGCAAGGGCGCTACCAACATATATATATAAAAATTACATAAAATTTTCAAAGACCTTTTAAATTATCAACATACTTATTTAACCTTTAACTATCATCTGTAAAACAAAATAAAACTTACTATTTATCAATCAACTTATTTTACCAAATACTTATTTAATCAGCACTAATCCTAACCGTAAACTTAAAGAACCACTTTAGCCAATTTCATTAATGGATTGAATGGAATTTCTACATTTCCAACAACAATTTAAGCAATAATTTGTTTTTTTTTCTTTTGGTTTAAAATCCACGTTCCTTCAACCTTAAACCCGATGCAAAAACTCAAATTCTTGTTAACTCGCCGGGTCCTGGTAAAGGCAAGGCCGCTTATTTGCCTGAAAAATCCAACACTATAATTATCTTTTTTACTTCAATGGTCAAATACTATTTAAAAAAGTAGTGCTTTTATCGTGAAATTGTCAAAAATGTTTTGTTCGCTTCAACCTATTCAACAACTGTTTACCGATTGCACTGCTTAACAAATTTGTTAGTGCTATTAGTGTCGACTGCTTCAAAGCAAAATTTAATCAGCTACCGTTATATTTACCACAATGCTTTTTCTTTCATGTAATCAGCACGAGCTAGCATGTCTAACTGTTCATGAGCTTAAGGAATACACCCGGTTCCGTCTAATTCAACTACTACGAAATCCTTTTTTTTATTTTTTATTTTGTAGAAATAGTTTATAATAAAATATTGTCATGGATTTTAAGATTTTAATTTTTTTTTTTCATATGCTGTTTTATTTTGAATACTAAAGCTTCAGCCTTAAATACAAAAACTAAGTAGAATTCAAATTGTCACTCATTAAAATATTTTCTATTTATTGTAAAAAAAATAAAAATTTAGGTCGCTAGGCGCCCGTTTAAGCTTGGCGCCTGGATCATTTTGCCCTCTTCGCCTCTCGAAGGTTCTGATTACAATTATGGTCAAAACGTCTTACATCATATAGTTTTTGTGTTACAGTTCAATGGCTACCATTAGCTAGGTTTTTATCATAAAATTTAAGTGCAATATTGGCAGCAGTTATCTCTATATCAGCATTTGACTTGCGTGTATTGATATGTTCTAATTTTTTTAATATTTTTCTTGGTTATCCAATACGTGTAAATGCACATATAAATATAACAATTATATTAATGAATACATTCACAAATGAAAATGATGTTCTTTTACTATAATATATATATATATATATATATATATATATATATATATATATATATATATATATATATATATATATATATATATATATATATAAATGTATATACATGTATGTATGTATGTATGTATGTATGTATGTATGTATGTATGTATGTATGTATGTATGTATGTACGTATGTATGTATATATTTGCTTAAAAAACTCAAATCTTATAAAAATATTTAAACTATAATTGAACTAAAAGTGTTTATTAGGCTGTGACCATCTAAAGCTTTTTGCTTTATTGTTCGTTTAAAATAAATTGTATTAGGTGCATTAATGGGTGAGTACAAGACTTACAACGAAGCAATAGTTTCAACAGTTTCATTATTATTGGGAAAATTCAGTTTTAATCAATATGAACGTGCTAACATTGTTCTTGGCCCAATATTTTTTTTTGGTTTCAATGTTGTTACAATTTGGATCATAATGAACATATTCATATCCATTTTAAATGATGCTTTTAGCATGGTTTGTGCAAATGCTGAGTTGCAAAATAATGCTTATGAGATAGTTGATTTTATATTGGAACGCATTAGAGGTATTTTTTTAATTTTATAATTTATTTTAATAGAAATTATTTATATAGTTTTTTCTACTATGTTTCATATGAGAATAAAAACAGTTATAAAAATTTTGAGCTTTTCAGCGACTACATATTATCACATTAGGTTGGTTTAAACATAGACAAAGAAAACCACAGCCGCAGACACAAGTTCAGTCAGAAAGAAAATTTTACTCAAAAAGTAAAATTATACAAGTTGCGGAATATGATCATAAACCTTTCTTAGAAAACGACTCCATCAGAAAAGGTAATAATGATTTAGATTGCAGTTTAAAGAAAAGGATTTCTTTACTTTATTTTAATATCTATATTCGCTATAGCTTGTTTTATTTATTTATTTATTTTTTATGTTTTAGTATTTTGTTACTTCGAAAAACTCCAGTAATTTAAAAAAACTTGTTTATTTTATAAATCAATTCATTAATGTTAAATTTGTCATTAATAATAATGTAAAGTTTTAAATTCAATATTTTGAATAAATGTCATTACTTTTAAATAGGATGTTATGAATATGATTTACTTTTAGTGGAATATAAAAACATATATGCTGTTGAATTAAAAAACATTATATGCGAAGATTTGTTATCGAAATTCGATTACTTATTGAACGAGAACAAACTCGATATGGAAATAAGTGAAACAATTGATCAAATATTCGATAAAGATTTGTTTAAAAAGTTTATCGATTGTATGAAGGTTGCCTATAATATTAATTATAAAAAAACCAAACGTAAAAAAATGAATGAAGTTATTATAATGGACATAGAGGAAGAAATATTTTAATTTTTTATTTTTTTCAGTTTTTTACGTTTTTTTTATTTGTTTTCTTATTTAACCAAATATTGGTTTCTAGCATGTTAATATCTTTTTTATTGTAACTGTTACTTTTAATTTATGTTTGATATTTATGAGACACTTTATGACAAAAGCACGGAGCTTTTTAATTTATTTAATTTAATTACGTGACTTTTTATGATTTGACTTTAAACCATGTTTAAAGTTGGACAATCTTGAAGATATCAGAAACACTAAAGAACTTAAAAAGACTAGTTTATATTCTTTATAGTTCATAATAATTTAATTTAAAATTATTATTTTTTTGATTAAGTAATTAAGTTACTCAATTGTTTTGTTAACTTTAAAATTAAAATGGATTTCCAAGTTAATACTAAATTTTTAGGCGATGAATGTTTCAAACAAAAGGTATAACTATCTTCTTTAGTTTTCAAACAAATAAAATTGAGTTTATTCTTTCCAAGTATAGCTTTTAGATAAAGCTATGATTGCGCTTAGTTAACACTATAAGATAAAAAAATTCTTAATGTTTTGGGAAAATAAATGCGCTAACAAAATGTTTCATGGAAACTAACGACCATGCTCTTAACGTTTAAGATGGTCATATGTGTTTATTGAGTACACATAAATAATAATCACTTTTGGAGTTTTCCAAATTCGATTAGATGTGCAGAGTTACCTAATTCTGAGAAAAATACTTTTTCAATGTTTTCAAACTTTTAATTATTGATTAGAGTCCTCAAATCAACTCAAAGAATCAGCTTCATTTCTAACATCAACTTTGTCTCTTTCTACTATTCTAGCTCAATTTGTTTTTAATTTTTATTATTGTTATTAATAAAGTTATTAAATTTTAAACAATGCATTAAAACAACTCCAGTTGGCGCAAGAACGTTTTGCAAATGTTTTATAGTCGCTTCAGCGATAATTGTATCAGTAAAAAAATTTAAAAAACGTTCTACAAATGTTTTAACAATTTAATTTTAATAATAAAAATTTATTATTTGATTTATAATTTTGCAAGGTTTTTGTGAGACCTTTGAGAAACTGCGCATGTGCAGTTTTACATTAAAAAAAGTACTGTCACTTTTCTCTAGAAACTTTAACAACTGTAAAAAAACACTTTTTTTTAATTTTTTATAGATTATAAGATTGTAAATGATATATAATAGGGTTTAGCTTTTGCCAAAAATATACCAGTAAATCTGTTAAATTGTTTTACCAATTTACCGGTAAAAAGATGTCGGTAAATAATAATTTTTCCAATATTATGCTATAAATTACACAATTCATTCAATATCCCCAGTTATGAAGTTATTATACCTTTTTTTTTTCTACCTTTACGAATAATATTTTGCTGTAAAAAGAAGTTAAGATTTTTTGCCGCACATAATAGGGTAAGTTAAAGATTTTTGGGCAGTTGAGTGAAAATTTGCTGCAAACATCATGGATTCTGAACAAACGGTTTCCAGAAGAATACGAATATCAATTGGAGCATTAATTTTATCTAAAACATAGAAATAATTTGAAAAACAAATAAATTGTTTATTTCTTTTTATTTGTTTGTTTTCAATTTAATATTTTTTTTAACAATTTCCACAATTCAACGAGGTAAAATTCAATTTTTGTGCGTTTTGTATATATATTAAATTTAGTAGATTTATTGACAAAAATTTAGTTAAAGAAGGTATTGATATCTGCAATAGTGATGTCAAAAAGACTAATGATCATAAAAAATATTTTAAACAAGGCTTTGGACAAACTTAATTGCACTTCTTTAAGTACTGCCTTTGCAAGAAAATAGCAGAGAAGTTGCCTTTAATATTGCAGGTTGTTTTGCAAAAAAATTTCAAAAAGATTTGGTAAATGCTGTCATAAACTAATGGTTGGAGTAGATAAATATGATTCCTTAGATAATTAGTATATTGAAGTTTTATCAAGGGGAGGATTGACTATACCATCTACCAACCTGGGTAGTTATGCTTGTTACGCTTTTGCAGTTTAATACTTTACTTTTGATGCAATTAACAACACTTATTCGCCGTTCAGAACAACTGCTCTGTTTGTTTTGAAAAAACCTCTATTCAAAGAAAATGTCCTTTGTCTTGATCACCTAAAACTTGGGATATTATATATATATATATGTATATATATATATATATATATATATATATATATATATATATATATATATATATATATATATATATATATATATATATATATATGTATGTATGTTTGTATGTATGTATTTATATATTATTCCACTTGTTTCTTTATGAATCAAAGTATATGTAAATTAGGTTTTATACATAAATAAACACATAATTGTTCAACCGATACGTATCTATTTAAATACATATTGCTCGTAAAAGTGCGTGTATAATAATAAAATGCATTTTATTTTATAATACCATTTATTTAAAAATGTAATAAGTGTGTATATAATGTATATAAATTTTCTAAAAATTTAAAGCAAAAGAAAATTTACATAAAACAAGGTATAAATCAAATAAGTTTGATATAGAATGTATAAAAACTTATTTGCTCAAAAAGTAAACTTATTTGTTTACGTTTGTTTTGATAATACACCATTTTTTATTTCTCTTAACATAATAAAAAATTCCTCCGATAGGAATTTTAATTGTAGGGTATAGCAATGTAGATTATAGAGTTAACACCCTTCCGATAACTAAATTTACTTCTGCGGTTAATCAAACGGTGATAATAATACGAGTTTGTTTTATTGCTGGCGTTAAAAATCATCGTTTTACTTTTAACCAGCTGATAGCTTATTGTCGGATCCAAAAGGGGGTATGGGGGTATGCGATTCATCCCTCCCACCTCCCCAACCAGAACCTGAAAATCCAAAAATACATATTAGAGGACCTTTTTATTGGTATTATATATTAATATATTATATATGTATAATAATGATTACTGAAAAAGTTAAGAACTGCAACAATTTCACTGAACTTGCAATAGCAAATTATCTACTGTGTTATAAAAATCTAGTTGTTTATGAAACGTAATTTTGTAATTCTATAAAAAGATATATCTCCTTAAATTAGTTTCTAAGTTCCATTTAAAATAATAAAATTTTTAATGAAATGTTTAAATTAAATTAGTAAACTTCAATGTTTAACTTTTAAAACTCGATTTAAAAATTTATTTAACGGCTTTGATATATATTATTCCATTCTGATTTGATATGTATAAGTGTAATGTTAATAACATAAAATCAAAGTAAAAAAATAATCTTTATTCTTTTTTATAAAAGTACTTCATTTTTACAAAAACATAGCATAGTGATTAATCTAGTGAAATACCGATGAAAATGTTCTACTGGTCAGCAAAAAAACTAGACCACATCATGCACAGAAAAAATTTAGCGTTTGAACTTCAGGAAAAGTATGCAAGAGTAATACTTTGACATGCTATCCACTTTTAAGTCCCGAGTTATAAAATATTTGTTTTTAAATATAGTCATCATTACTCGAAAGATATTTTTATACATACTTTAGCAACTTCCAAAGAGCAAGAGAAAAACTAAAGTTTTCAGAAAAATCATCTAGTTTAAATATTACTAAAATTAAAAACACACACACAAATGCAACAGGTATGCTATAAAGAAAGAGGTAATCTTTTTGTAATAAATTTTGAACTTGTGTACAAATTTATAAAATGCTCAAGTAACTTTACTACCAACATTGAAGAATGTAATAAAAAATTAACAATCATTATTGTGTTTGTAATATGTATGCACACAACACTTCTGGATAAATGAAACAAAAAAAAATATTATGAAATTATTCTGTTTAAGAAAACCTCGAGGGTTTCATCTGTTTAAGAAAACCTGTGTCTAACTCTTGCATTAACTAAAAATTAAAGCCAAAAAGCTAGATATGCAACAATATAAAGTCAGGATTTTCATGGGACATACTTCTACAGAGCTTTAATACATTATATTGCATAACACATTATTTCGAATGCACGTGACGTCACTCTATAATGCTATTAGTGTATGTGTACGTATATATATATACATACATAAACTACATATATTTATATTATTATATATATATATATATATATATATATATATATATATATATATTATATATATATATATATATATATATATATAATATATATATATATATATAGTATCGGACAAAACGAGTGCAACCAAGTAATGCTAATTTAGTTTTTTTATATAAAAGTGCTGCATTTTTTCAATTTAGAAAAATAACTATGTAACTGTTTAGAGACAAAATTCTTCAAGTTTTATTCATCACAAAGTTCATTATTTGTACACGAAATTTATTAAATTTTTAAAAAAGCATTAAAAAAAATGATTTCCTTCTGAACAAAACAAGTGCAACTCGACAAAATGTTGATCAAGCTGTATTTCGCTATAGATAGATGGTTGTCTTGAAACAACTGCTTGACTACTTTTGAAGTGTGTTTCGAAACGTTGTCTCGCTGAAAAATCCATTTTATTGGCATATTCCATTCAGCATGTGGTAACATAACATCTTTCAGGATATTTTTATACATGAAACGGTCCATTATTTCATCGTTTCGATGCATTGGACCTAGACCGTTAGCAGAAAAACAGTCCTAGACCATTACATTGCCTCCACCATGCTACACGGTCTTATGGCAGTAACGTAAATCGAGGCGTTATCTGGCCGGTCGACGTACACGGCAAATGCCATCGCTCCCAATGATGTTGAACTTCGATTCATCACTGAACAGTTCGCCATTTCTGCACATTCCAGTCAATATGAGATGTAGCAAATAGAAGTCTCTTCTTCTGGTTTTTAGTGAAATCAGCGGTTTCTTTGCATTAAGTCGAGAAAACAATCCGGCTTCAACAGCACGTCATCTAATTGTTCGATCCGATACAGGCAGCTCTAATTGCTTTTGTATCTTGACTGATGATATCCAGGGATCCTTCTTGACGGATCTGACGACCATAGAATCATCTTTAGAAGTTGTGGAATGCGGTCTTCCACCTTTGTTATCCGCTGCCAACTTCCCCGTAGAACGATATTTGGAACATAGTCTTGATACGGGCCATTTTTTTCACGCGATATTTATCACAAATAGTTTTTTGTGACATTCCACTTACGTAATCGCCAATAATTTTCTTTCTTAGTTCCAATCCAAGACTGTCGGAAGCCATTTTTGCACTTGAAGTCACAAAAATAATAAAAATAAATAATAACGCTTCTCAAGGCTTACCGTGTTACATTTAACTAGTGATGATACAATAATGCTCTGTGGAACACAACGTCTTGGTTGGATGTGGACTGTGTTGATGTAATGAAACACTTGTTGTATTTTACTTCTTGTATTGATGTTCTTCGATAAAACACTTTGATAAAACTCACTTCGATAAACTGTCTTGATAATACTGACTGATTGACTTCCATATACTGACTGAATTACATTTCGATTTACATGTCTCTTATATAGTAAAATGAACCTGTGTAAACCTATGCTGGAAGATTCTAGATGCTTTTTTTTGATGCTTCTGGAAGCTTCTGGATGCGTCTGGATGCTTCTGAATGTTTCTGGATATTTCTGGATGCTACTGGATGCTTCCAGATGCTTTTTCTGGAAACTTCTGGAAGCTTCTGCATGCTTCCGGAAAGTTCTGGAAACGTCTAGATACTTCCTTTAATTATTAAAAAACTTCTGTGACGTTGACACGGACCAGACTTAAGAAAATAAAGCAAACCAAAAAAGTTGCGCTTTTTTTGTCCGCTGCAAAATAGCTCTCGTCAACGAAAATCTGCCTGTGTGCTCTCATCTGTCAGCTGATTGCTCATGTCATGGCATGCTATGACTCCAGACTCCTAAATTGTTTGCTGTGGTAGTATAGTTCGTTTCGTTTTTAAGATATGTAAATTTAAGAACACTTTTTAGCAATGTTCGATGTTGGTTGCAAATTTTTTGTCTAATACTGTATATATATATGTATATATATATATATATATATATATATATATATATATATATATATATATATATATATATATATATATATATATATATTTATATATATATATATATATTTATATACATATATATATAAGTATATATATATATATGTATATATACATATATATATATATATATATATATATATATATGTATATATATATATATATATATATATATATATATTTATATATATACATATATATATATATAGTATATATATATATATATATATTTTTATATATTAATGTATATATATATATATATATATATATATATATATATATATATATATATATATATATATATATATATATATATATATATATATATATATATATATAAGGTAAGTATGGGTATTAAGGCCCACCTAACAGACTTTTGGTCATTTAGGCTTTAAAAATTAGGTTTAAAATAATATTTTCGATTGCTGCTTAAGATTAATCATTCCTTGATGTAAAAATCTTATCTGCATATTGAGGAAATAATTATAACAAAAGTTATTCATGTTTTTGTAACATACCTTAATTGGGCCTTATTACCCCCATATGCGGGTAATAAGGCCCATGTAAAAAATACAAAAAAGAAAAACCAGAAAAAAGTTTGGAAACATTCCTTTAATGCATAGTTATCTCACATTTATAAAATAATAAGTAATCTTGCATATTTATATACCTTAAAAGAATCAATTTTTTATACAACAGTGAATAACAACAGAAAATTAAAAAATTCAATAAAGAAATGTTACAAAGAAAAACATTATTCTTCGCAGAATGGACATACTAATTCTTCCTCATCTTCAGAATCATACCCCATGCACGCCTCTTGGTACCATACTTTACATTTACATCATTGTCGCATACTTTCTACAGACTTTTGCTGGCATAACAAACAAAACCAATCATTCATATCCACACTTACAGACTTACTTTTCTTTGCACTTGGTTTTCCTTTGCCTTTATTTTTTTTATTAACAGCTTTAGAAGTGGAAGATTGAGAATAATCTTTTTTCAGGTCTTTAGAAACATTTGCTTTTCCTTTGCCCTTATTCTTATTATTAACAGCTTTAAAAGTAGAAGATTGAAAATCTTCTTTCGTTAGGGCTTTAGCAACATAGTTAAAACTTTTTTTGCGACCGACCATAGCCATATTTTTCTTTTTAGCAGAACTCGGCATTAAATCATTGAAATTTGCATTAAGATTAATTTCAGGTTGATCGACTGAAACTGTTGAGGGACTGGGTTGGGTGACTGAAGCTGGTGAAGGACCAGATTCAGTGGGCCGATTTTTAGTGGGCCTTATTACCCGCTTTGAACCTGTTACGTTTATCGATAATGTATCTTTTTGTTTCAACACTTGCATAAATATTACATGATGAGTAATGATAACGAATAAGTACTTAATGCAAATAAATGCAATTGAAAAAAATAGAAGCTATATAAAATATTTTAAAATGTAAAAACATGTATCTTAAAAATTAGACTTAAGCAATTTTTGACGAAACTAACAAAGTAATCTTGCTTTGTCGAACGCGCGGTAAAGAAATGCTGATTTTTTTTTGCTGCCAGTGATAAAACCAGATAACTCTAATATTTTAATGTCGAAAAAAAGTTTTACAATTTATTTTTTCCCTAAGTTTGGATTAGTGGGCCTTATTACCCGCCGGGCCTTAATATCCATACTTACCTTATATATATATATATAGTATATATATATAAATATATTTATATATATATATTCTATATATATATGTTTATTTTAACCTGTTTGCTGTAGGATTAAAAACATTTTATTATTTTAACTTGTTGTTGATATAAAGGTAAGGTCAATATTTATGCAACTTATATAAAATAATAACATATCATATTTGTATTGAATTAGAATTAGATATAAAATGGGACGAGGAAAACATTGCACAGCGATAGAAAAAAAACTTATTAAAAATTAAAAAAAAAAAAAGGAAAAACTTACAAGGAAATTTCAGTTACGATGGGATGTTCTCAAAATAAAGTTACAAATGCCTTAAAACCAGAAAAATCACGTGAGAATAGAGGAATACCACGCAAAACGTGTCAGCGTACGGATCACATTACAATTATTTCAAAAAAAGACCCATTCAAGCCAGCAACAAAAAATTTAAATGAAATTAATGAAAATATTAGTGTTTGGACAGTTAGAAGAAGGCTCTTAGAAAGTAAGTTGCCAGCTCGAACTCCGAGGAAAGTACCATTACTTGGTAGAAAGAACATTATGAAAAATTTTTTTTTTGCAAAAAATCGTATTGCTTGGCGGGGACCAGATATGACCAAAAAATGGCGTAATATTTTGTGGAGTGATGAAACTAAGATTAATTTATTTAATTCTGATGGAAAACAGTATGTAAAAAGACCATCAAAGCAAGAACTTTTACCTCGCTTCACTGCGAAAACAGTGAAACACGGCGGAGGAAATATAATGGTGTGGGGTTGCTTTTCCTGGTACGGTGTGGGGCCACTTTTTTGGATCAAAGATATTGTGACCCAATATACATACGTAGACATACTAAATAATGTCATGTTGCCATTTGCCGAAGAAAATATGCCGATAATTTGGCATTTCCAACAGGACTGCGACCCAAAACATACATCCAAAGCTGCGAAAGAGTGGTTTACGACCAATAATGTAAAAGTTTTAGAATGGCCACCTCAGTCACCGGATCTAAATCCTATTGAAAATTTATGGAGGCAGTTAAAATTTAAAATTTCTGAACAAAATCCAAAAAATAGAAATAAACTGTGGATGATGCTCCAGAAGGCTTAGTACAGCATTCTTGCTGAAGTTTGCAGAAAACTAGTGGATTTAATGCCGTCAAGAGGCACGGAAGTATTAAAAAATAAAGGGTATGCAACAAAACATTAATAATTTGCAACACTATTGACTTCGATCTTCATTTTTTATTTTACACCTATTATTTTGCTCGGTGTGGAATTTATTTTTTTAAATTAAAATATATTATATAAATTTAATAACTTAATTTTTATTAATTTCTGTTTATTTATGTAATAAAATAAAAGTTTTAATAAAAATTCAAATTTTTATTTTATTTGTTTCAAAGATATTCTCGTATTTGTTAATTTTTTGGTTCGCACCTATTATTTTGCTCGCCACTGTATGTATATATATATATATATATATATATATATATATATATATATATATATATATATATATATATATATATATATATAGTCAGAATATGGAAGTCAATCAGTCAGTATTATCAAGACAGTTTATCGAAGTGAGTTTTATCAAAGTGTTTTATCGAAGAACATCAATACTAGAAGCAAAATACAACAAGTGTTTCATTACATCAATACAGTCCACATCTAACCAAGACGTTGTGTTCCACAGAGCATTATTGTATCATCACTAGTTAAATGTAGCACGGTAAGCCTTGAGATGCGTTATTATTTATTTTTATTATTTTTGTGACTTCAAGTGCAAAAATGGCTCCCGACAGTCTTGGATTGGAACTAAGAAAGAAAATATTTGGCGATTACGTAAGTGGAATGTCACAAAAAACTATTTGTGATAAATATCGCGTGAAAAAATGGCCCGTATCAAGACTATGTTCCAAATATCGTTCTACGGGGAAGTTGGCAGCGGATAACAAAGGTGGAAGACCGCATTCCACCACTTCTAAAGATGATTCTATGATCGTCAGATCCGTCAAGAAGGATCCCTGGATATCATCCAGCAATTAGAGCTGCCTGTATCGGATCGAACAATTAGACGACTTGCTGTTGAAACCGGATTGTTTTCTCGACTTAATGCAAAGAAACCGCTGATTTCACTAAAAAACCAGAAGAAAAGACTCCTGCTTGCTACATCTCATATTGACTGGAATGTGCAGAAATGGCGAACTGTTCAGTGATGAATCGAAGTTCAACATCATTGGGAGCGATGGCATTTGCCGTGTACGTCGACCGGCCAGAATACGCCTCGATTTACGTTACTGCCATAAGACCGTGTAGCATGGTGGAGGCAATGTCATGGTCTAGGAGTGTTTTTCTGCTAACAGTCTAGGTCCAATGCATCGAAACGATGAAATAATGGACCGTTTCATGTATAAAAATATCCTGAAAGATGTTATGTCACCACATGCTGAATGGAATATGCCAATAAAATGGATTTTTCAGCAAGACAACGTTTCGAAACACACTGCAAAAGTAGTCAAGCAGTTGTTTCAAGACAACCATCTATCTATAGCGAAATACAGCTTGGTCAACATTTTGTCGAGTTGCACTTGTTTTGTTCAGAAGGAAATCATTTTTTTTAATGCTTTTTTAATAATTTATTAAATTTCGTGTACAAATAATGAACTTTGTGATGAATAAAAATACGAAGCCAACCAAAAAAACAATACGATATATATATATATATAAATACAAAGCCAATCAAAGAAACTATATTTAAAAATTGAAATAACTTTATGAAGAAAAAGTTTCTTATATTAAAATAATATTAGGAAAATATTAAACAGTACTAAAGGTCTATATATATATATATATATATATATATATATATATATATATATATATATATATATATATATATATATATATATATATATATATATATATATATATATATATATATATATATATATATATATATATATATATATATATATATATATATATATATATATATATATATATACAGTATTGGACAATATTTGGTTTCTATGACAGTTGAATGAAAAGACGCTTCAGTTATAAATAAAGAATAGATTATTAAATAATGCAAGCTAAAGAAACTTTTTCATTTTCTTGTCTATAGGTTTATAACGTTACAAATTATGCAAAGGTATAAGGATTTTTTAATATAATACATAATCCATTTTTGAAGTAAAATAGTATAGCAACAAAAATATGGCATCTGAGTATTTGTATGCAATTGTTTAATAAAAAATAGTTATATTGTACATAGAAAAATTCCCACCCCTCCTACTTTTATTAAACCTTCTCTTTCTCCCCATTTATTTGATATAGTCTAAAAATCTGACCCCCTTTCCTTTTATGCCCCCCCCCCTTACTTACTCTTTTCTCCTTGTATTAAGGACTCGAGAATAAGAGCATTAACGATTACGTTTTTCTTTAAAAGCAAAACATGTTACGGGCAATTATGTTAATTATTAACTGAATTACTCAACTATTACTTAACTGCCGTGTCTTTTATTATATTAATATTTATTATCATTGAAATATTAGCAACAATTAGTTAATAAATAAAAAAGTATTCTAAAAAAAAGCGGAAATTGACTTCAATAGAAATTGAACTAGGAGCGGAAAACCCAATATCAAGTTTATTAACCACTACCCCACTCAATATTGTAACTCAGAATGTTAACAAAGTTTAAATAAAATAAATTGTTTTGACCAATGATATTTTTTAGGTAATTAACGCGCTTTAAAATAAAATAACTTCCGCATGATTAATACATATATACATAAATATATATATATATATATATATATATATATATATATATATATATATATATATATATATATATATATATATATATATATATATATATATATATACATATATATATATATATATATATATATATATATATATATATATATATATATATATATATATATATATATATATATACATATTTATAAAGTTTTGTTTTATTACATATATCATAACGTGCGTGTAATTGATTCATAGAATAATATTAACATGCAAATATGTTTAGACTAAATCATGTCTAAAAATAGAAACTGTGTTATAGATATACAGGTGATTCATGTTTGTAATTGACGTTTTTCTGTT